>NC_142871.1:5570909-5883863 GCF_051225735.1 Oryctolagus cuniculus | reverse complement strand
AAAGTTTAGTGGCTTTGACAGCACTTGTACTGCTCCACAACCAAGTCTTGGAGGATTAGAACTCCTACCCATTAAACAACTTCAGGCCAGTGCTGTGGCTCTCTGGGCTAATCCTCTGCCTGCAGTGCTGGCACCCCAGGTTCTAGTCCTGGTTGGGGCGCTGGTTCTGTCCTGGTTGCTCCTCTTCCAGTCCAGCTCTTTGCTGTGGCCCAAGAAGGCAGTGGAGGATGGCCCAAGTCCTTGGACCCTGCACCCACATGGGAGACCAGGAGGAAGCACCCGGCTCCTGGCTTTGGATCAGTGCAGCACGCCGGCCATAGTGGCCATTTGGGGGGTGAACCAACGGAAGGAAGACCTTTCTCTCTGTCTCTCTCTCTTACTGTCTAACTCTGCCTGTCAAAAAAATTTAAAAAAAAATAAACAATCATTTCCCTCTGTCTGTGTCCTCTGCCAACTACCATTCCTCTTCCCTCTCTGTGAGAACATACTTGATTTTATGGAACTTAATGTATATGTTAATTGCACAGGTAAGCTATTTAGTTCTTTATACATGTTATTAGTAATGTGGAGTCTAAATGTCAAAACTAGAAGAACAGTTATGTAAATTATATTACCTCTACCTAGGACGTTTAGTAGCCATTGAACAAGAAAAGTGTGTCTGTATTACAAACTTCATGATGGAATACATATAATGTATTCATAAACTAAAATAAGGTTAAAGAGCATTTCTAAACCCTGGCTATAGCTATACATTCCATTAAGTAGTGAGAGCTTACATAAAAGGTTATAAAACCTTTAGAAGCATACCATTGCCCAACACTCTGTTTAAAATCCCTCACACCAAAGCCCACCTGAGTAACTGGATGATGGAATTCAGTTCCCACTCCTACCTGTAGAGACCTTTCTTCTCACATCCTTACTAAATGGGAGACTGTTGAATTTTTGAAACATAGTGCGTAATCAGGAAAGGCATCTAGCTAGGTCTCAAGGTTTTGGCCCTGCCACCAGCCTTTACCAAAAATGCCTTAGAATAGCTTTTCTGTATAAGAGTGTGGATTCTATTTTCATGCAGGCCTTTTTTCATCATTTCTGTTTTATTTGGTGATGTTTCAACCCAAGCCACAAGCTACAACTGTCCCTTGGATAATGTGATCAGAGCTTTTCATACCCCACTGCCAATCCACAGTCCTTTCTGAAGTAATACGAGTTTCGTGGTTTACATAAAATATGAAATCCCCTTTATTGACATATTGACTTAAAAGAAGCTGAGAGACACCTACATGTGTATGTTTACTTGTACTTTCATTGTATTTCCTGGCATCACTGAGCTTTGTTGCAAGAACTTTATGAATGCATATTTGGTGATGTTTCCCATTTCCCAATTTCCTTCCATTGTTTAAGGCTGGAAACAAATTATTCAAGCTACATTATGTCATTTTTCTCATTATCTTAGAGTTTTTTTTTCTGATGATGAATATACTTTAAAATGGGTTATTTAATAAAACATTGTTTCATCAGTCATTCCTATCTGATTTAATATGCAAAGTATACATGAAATATTACAAAAAAGAGTCTTTACATTAAATTTTATTCTGTTTGCCATTTGTCATCATTTCATAACTGTTTATAAGGTAAATTCCATTTCCAGACTGAAGTACAGTATGATCTGGTCTCTCTGACTATTCTTTTTGTTACTATTTATAATTTAGTAATAGAGAAGAAAGCACTGTCTTGGGTCATTAGACAGTACTAGGAGATCATTCTCTGATATACATCTCCAAAAATAAAGTGATAAATCACAAAACAGCAAAATGCACACAACATTAAAATATCTGCAAATAATTTATGAGCCATAAATGTATCCTATAAATATTTATTTAGTAATAATCTTAAAATGTATGTTTAATCTTACATTTTGACAATGAAAAAACCTTGGGTTTGTGAATTTTTATCTTAAGCAGAGAAAATCTGTGGTTTTTCTGGGTGGTGTTGAATTGCATGCTTGCATCGCACGCTTTCAGTTCCTTGCTTCCATGCATACGAGCTTGTTGATGAAAAGAAGATTAGCACGGGTCTTGCAATCTTCCTCTGGACACATTTCAACAAAACTCACAATTCACTTTGACTTTTCAGTTCTTGTAAGTCCTTCTGTTACAAATTTAAATGGAAAGTATAATATCATTGACATGGAATTCTTATGTAAAATTATTGCTTCCACTATAAACACATGCTTTTTCTTCCTCTCCTCTCCTTTGTTTTGCCAACTGAACACTCCACATCCTGTTCTGTCTTCTTTTCCCTTAGAGTTGTTAAAACATTTCCTCTCGTAAATCTTGAGTTCTGACGCCACAGTGCTGCCCCATCCCTCCTTATTTTTTAGATTTTAATCTGATTTTTAAAGTATTTTCCTGGAGTACAGGGAAGGGATTCTTTCAAAAATAGTATTTTTGCGTTGTTGGTAAGGTTGCATTTGACTTTAACAGGATTTATATATTTCTCCCTTTTTGGGCAATACTCTACATATTCATTGTGCATTTTGGATGGGGGAAAGAAATAATAACTTTTATCCTTTTGTCCTTTTGAATCATCATTCTTTCCCTCAGTTTATAAATCCTTTCAACTGATGCTTCCTCCTCTTTCTTTTCCTTAACTGGATTCTGTGTACACACCCTGCCCTGGCTTACGAGTGATGATTTCAGTGTGGGAGACAGGCAGGAGCCATCCTCTCTGTGGGCCCCTTATCTTACCTGTCTGCCTGACTCTCTGCCCATTAGCCCGTTGGGGCAGCTGTGAGGAGTGTAGTGCATGGTTGAATCTTCTCTCTGTTTTCTCTTTCTCCCTTCCATGATGGCTCAGGCTGAAGAGTTGCAGTTCCGGTGCCCAGCATGGTTAGGTCAGCTGTTCATTGTGCTCCCTGTGAGAGTGATCTTAACAGCCATACCACCAAAGGTGGGGGAAGGGCTTCCTGCCAGTTAGAAAGAATTGCCATGATTTTAATTTTCTCTGCTCTTCTTTGAATTTTTTCCATACCTTCAATCTGCTCTTTTAGGTGTATCCCTCCTTATTTTTTTAAAGATTTATTTTTTAAAAATATTTATTTATTTAATTGAAAGTCAGTTACACAGAGAAAAGGAGAGGCAGAGAGAGGGAGAGAGAGGTCTTCCATCCACTGGTTCACTCCCCAGTTGGCCACAACGGTCAGTCAGAGCTGCGCTGATCCAAAGCCAGGAGCCAGGAGCTTCTGCCAGGTCTCCTATGTGGGTGCAGGAGCCCAAGCACTTGGGCCATCTTCTACTGCTTTCCCAGGCCACAGCAGAGCTGGATTGGAAGTGGAGCAGCCAAGTCTAGAAATGGTGCCCATATGGGATGCTGGCACCGTTGCCGACTACACCACAGTGTTGGCCCTGTGGGGAGCAGCCGGACTAGACTGAGTTACTGGAATTAAGACTTATTCTATGCATCTGCTCTCCCACAATATGGCGCTGGGAGAGAAGTAAACAGTTTCTGCACAGCTGCCTCCAGTTCAACTAATAAACTGTAGGACTTGCTCCTGATTGGAGGAGAGCAGCGTACTCGGCGTGTGGGCAGCCGAGTTGGGATTGGCGGAGGAGGACTATAAAGGAGGAGAGAGACGGCATGCACGGGGAACATCTATGGGGAACATCTAAGGGAACCCGTGCAGCCCCCGAGAAAGCCGGCCGGCGGTGTGCCGCTCCCCTGCGGAAGTGGGGAATGTGGCCAGGGGGAACTGCCCTTCCACGGAGGTGGAAGGGATAGTAGCCAACCCGGGAAGAACCAGCAGCAAACCCGGGGAGGGCCGAGCAGACGAAAGAACAGCGCAGGGTCCTGTGTTGCTCCTCCACGAAGAGGGGGAGCGACATAATGGTGCCGTGACTCGGATATGAAGCCTAGGCAGGGTTTAGTGTCGTTCCCCCATGAAGACGGGGAGCGACATAATGGTGCCGTGACTCGGATAGGAAACCTAGCTTGGATAGGAAACCTAGGACGGAGATGAAACTTAGGAGGGAAGAAACGGGAAGAATTGGGAAAATACCGGAGAGAGAGACTAGCAAACAGCCTAGGGAAAAGCCGGACGAAAAGGGTGCCGGAAGAAGCTATTGAAAGCCTAGGCATAGACTTGGATACGGACTACGGGGGGAAGCTGGGAGAAATCTCTAAGGTCGAAAGCAAAAGTGAAAGCTAGAACAAACAGACTCGGACGCGGACTGTGGGGAGAGGCCAGGAGAAATGAGGGAGGAATATCGTTGGAGGAAAGCTTGGGGAAACATACCGGGTAGAGAAAAATGTTAGGGAAATTGAAGCCGCGGGGGGCAGGCCGAGGCGGAAACGGAAGCCACTTTGGGGTTCTCAAGTTAGCCCGGGAATAGGGGGCGAAAAGTTGAAACCAGAAGCTGAAACGTGAGCCAGGTTGGGATCCGTCTGATTAGCCCGGGGAGCAAAGGACGGGAAGCCAAACCGTGGGGCGGAGACGTACGCTGGGTTGAATTCGCCAGGCTAGCCCGGGGAACTTAGATTGAATGCTAGTGGCGGACACGTAAGCTACGCTGTGTTACTCGCGGAAGCCGCCGCGTGCAGAGAGAGCACGGGGCGTGAATAGATAGGGAACGGGGCTGGCGTAGGCCGTGGTGCGGACGCGAAGGGCGTGGAGACCGCGGAGCGTGCGAAGCCGAGCCGCGCAAAGCCGGGAAGCTGCGCAGATGAGAGAGGCGCGCGGGCTGAAGCGGCGCAGAGCCGGGAACCCGCCGGCGGGGCGAGGTGCCGGAAAGCCGCAGGGATAAGAGAAACAGAAGTTTAGAAGTAAAGTGAGAAAAATAGGAATGCTGGAAGATAGAAGTAAAATAGAGAAATAGGAATACCCGGAGATAGAGAAATAGAGAAAAATAAGGCCTCCCCTCAACATGGCAACGAGAAAGCTTGGATTCGGTCTGCCTGATTAAGTGAGGCGATGAGCACCTGGGCGGCTAGCAGCTTATGCGCCGCAGGTCACCGAAGACAGGCACGAATTAACATCAGTAAGGCTTCCCCACAATGCAACAATGAGAAGGCTTGGATTCGGTTTGCCTGATAGGTTTTGTAAGCCCCTGCGGGCAGAGCAGAGCATGCGCTGCAGGGCACCGAACACAGGCACGCATCAGCGCCTAAAAACCTCCTCACAACATGGCGAAGAGAGGACCCGGATTCGGTTTTCCTGATTGATAGGACTTGTAAGAGCCTGTGGCAACTCTAGCAAGTAGAGCAGAGTGTGTGCCGCGGGACACCGAAGACAGGCGCGTATCAACGCCAAAAATAAAAAGAAAGGGGGATCTGTGGGGAGCAGCCGGACTAGACTGAGTTACTGGAATTAAGACTTATTCTATGCATCTGCTCTCCCACAATATGGCGCTGGGAGAGAAGTAAACAGCTTCCGCACAGCTGCCTCCAGTTCAACTAATAAACTGTAGGACTTGCTCCTGATTGGAGGAGAGCAGCGTACTCGGCGTGTGGGCAGCCGAGTTAGGATTGGCGGAGGAGGACTATAAAGGAGGAGAGAGACGGCATGCACGGGGAACATCTATGGGGAACATCTAAGGGAACCCGTGCAGCCCCCGAGAAAGCCGGCCGGCGGTGTGCCGCTCCCCTGCGGAAGTGGGGAATGTGGCCAGGGGGAACTGCCCTTCCACGGAGGTGGAAGGGATAGTAGCCAACCCGGGAAGAACCAGCAGCAAACCCGGGGAGGGCCGAGCAGACGAAAGAACAGCGCAGGGTCCTGTGTTGCTCCTCCACGAAGAGGGGGAGCGACATGGCCCCATCCCTCCTTATTTTTTAGATTTTAATCTGATTTTTAAAGTATTTTCCTGGAATACAGGGGAGGGATTCTTTCAAAAATAGTCTTACAAATTATGCCATAAAAATATTCTTCAGAGATTATTAGGAGCAAAGGATTCCAGGATACTGGGGAAAAAGCTGGAGCTTTTAAGACCATTTCCCTGTTTTCAAGTGTAAAACTCACATCTGTATAGCTCTAGTGATTTTTTTTATAATGCTACAAGGCCATTAAGTAGTCACAGCAGAGCTAGAAGTTGGGCCGGCTATATCCAGTGCATTCTTTCTGTTGCAGTACTAAACCCTGACGGCTAAATGCTAGCAGACATCATAAGCTTATTTACAGAGAATTTTAATGTTTCTTAAGAATAGTTGGTCTGATTTAAATTATTTGGTATAATATTTGAGAAATAACGTGTGGTGGAATTAAGTAGAAAGGTGGAGACCAAATTTTGAAGGGCCCTGTGGTTACATGTTGTTCTATATAGATAACAGAGGTGGTGATGTGGAAAGAAATTCATGTTGGTTAAGTACTGCGCTGTAGGCAGTCTGTACCATAAATCCATTTTTTATAAGGAACACTGAGTATGCAGTCAAATGAAGTATTGACAAGGGATGTTTGGGTTGTTGAATTAGACTCTGGAAGCCATCTCAGCAGTCCACACGCTATACAGTGAGGAGTTGTGACTGTAAGAGTTTGGAAGAGGAGGTAGGCCTGGTGAATAATAGAATGCCGGTGATCAAGGGGAAGGAGATATCAAAGTTAACTTCAGAGGTCAACGAGTGACTGAAGATGGGACACGAGAACGAGAACGCCATTACTTTTAGCAATAGCAAAGTAATGTCCCGCATTTTTTAGTTGCACTTAACAGAATTATCCCCACAACTTTTCCAGAAGAATAAACAGGAAAGGGAATCAGTTGGCATTTTCTAAGGACTAACTCAAAAGGGGCGTTATTTTGAAGCAGAACTACAGTAGTGTAGAAGTGGCGCAATCCTAAGGATGTCAGATGTTTTTAGAGACACACATGTACACAATCTGTACACCCTACCACGCACTTTGCAAATGAAAGGAGGTATTGCACAACCTCAGGGAGGGATGAATGGTCACCAAAGGCACCTGAAAACAGGCTTAACAGTTTTGGGGAAAAAAAGAAAGAAATGCTTAGTATAGATTTTATCATATTTGTAAATAAATTATAGATGAATTTTAAAATAAATACAAAGAATCAAAGTAGTAGAGAGAATAGGGTTTTTTTTTACTTAAAAAATGATGCTTCATATTCACTTTAGAAAAGAATTAGATAATGCAGAAAAATTAAGCAAGAAGAAAAAAAGTCACAGCCAACAGAAACCAGTGTTAATATTTTGGCACATTTCTTCTCAAGCCATCCTTCCATATCCTAGTTGAGATATTATTATGTATCACTTTGTATTCAACATGACTGTAGGAAATAACTCACAATCTCAGAATAATCTTGACAGAATGATGATCATCTGTTACTTGCTCTTCTGCCCGGAGCATCTGCAGAGGGGCTGGTGCCCAGGCCAGCACTCAGGGACGTAAGTAACTTCTGTGTAGGCTGGAGTCCTGCCCTGAATCTTCTCCTGAGAGCTTTGTGCAGCTGAGGGAAGGGAACATACAGACCATGATGAGGGGGTTGGGGAGAGGACCTCACCCTTTCGGTGTTCATCAGCCAGAAGTCAGACACAGAGCCAGGAACAAGTCCTGGGGATGCAGGGAAACACAGCCCAGCTCTGAGCCCAGAGGAAAAGGGGACACAGGATGAACAATTGGTGAGCTTCTCCCATTCTTGGTTTAACATCGTTTTTAAAGCTACATAAAATCTGGTGTCCCAGGTGACTTTCATTTTACTTAATCATTCCCTTTTGTTAAACAGAATCTTTTTACAAGCTGCCACCATTTAAAAAAATCCGTTTTCCATTTCCTGTTGATCACCACACAACCTTGTCTGCTGTTCCTTCTAAAGCAGCCACTTCTTATGTGTCGTGCAGTTTTACAGTTATCTGTGACGGGAAGCTTGGGAATGAGCCAGTTCCTCCATCGTTGCTGGAAGCAGAGGTCTGTGTGCCATGTGCTTCCTTGGTACATAATTGTTACCTCTGCTTGCTTGTGCAGTCCTTCCGTTATCCAGTCTGGGAGGGTTAGCCTGTTATCGCAGAGGCAGAAGCCAGTCTTCCCTCTGGCAGAGCAGCCCATCGCCTGGACTCTAGAAGACACAACACCGGGGAGGGTAAACTGTGTGGGAAGATAGTCACTGTGGAAACCAACCCTGGAAGGCAGCCCACTGGCCACGCTGGGTAAATGATTCAAGAGGCTTCAAAACTTCACGGAAACCTGAGCTAAAAGATAATACAAAATTTCCATAAGTTTTTGAAAAATCCCCAGTAGTTAATTGAAGCATAATAAATGTACTCAACGGGATATGCTATAGTTTTGCCGACTAGCAGTGTGGCACCATATTTAGGAGGTAATGCTAAGTTAAAACATGAAAATAAAACAAAGCAATGCTCTAGACATAAAGTAGTAGGTTTCAAAATGAGAACTATGTAAAATCTACTCACTCGTCCAAACAGTGAGCAAGAATATCCATGGTTGTGAAGTCCATTGATTTAGCATTGCAAGGAGGGTCTTCTTTATTTTATTTTATTTTTCATGGGAAGGATTCTCCTACTTCTAGGTAAATTTTATACCTTTCATAATTCAAGCTAATTTTTATATTAAAATAAAATTATACAAAACTTTTCAAATGCATGAAATGTTAGAAATTACACGTATACATTGATCAGTAAAACTTGCTGTGATCAACAGGCACGTAGCTAAACTTGGGCACTGCTTTGTGTTCTCGAGACAGTGTTGCTTGCTGTCACCTGTAATATTTCTGATGTCAGGTCACGGCATGCCAGTGCTCGTTCTAAGAGGCTTAGGACTCTAAACCACATGATCCTGCTTAGCTTTTCTCACATTATTTTCTTGGACTGCATGTTTACAATTTAATACAAAGGTGTTAATTTACCTCCAGCTGCTAGAATTAATTGCCAGTTTGCTTCTTTCAATCTTTGTCTTTTCATTTCCATGTTATCACATACTACCTAATGTTTGCGTCCTGTTGCTTTACTGGATGTTGCACTATCATCATTTCGTCTCTCACTAAAGAGTCACTCTGCTTAACATTGGTGTCCTCAGGGTAGCACAGAGTGGGAGATGTGTGAGGGCAGGGCTCTGAGGGAGCGAGCAGAGGCCAGGCTAGCACGGGAGAGCCCTCAGACCTCAATGCGGCTCTGCCCCCAGGGAAGACAGAGGGAGGAAGGAGGTTTAGGTGGAAGCTCCACAGACTGCACTGCAACCCTAGGGGAACTGGGCCAGCTGGGGAGCTCCTGGGCCATATGGGCACATCAGGGGATCCCCATCTCCAGGAAGGGTTCTCCCTGCTGTGCTCAGGCACTGGCTTGCTGGCAGCCCAGGGAATTGTGAACACTGCCATGGGAGTCAGAAGTGGGTCCGATGACTTGTTCCATTCCCTGCAGACAGAGCTCAGACAAGCACATTCTCACGCCCTACTTTGTAAAAAGTAATGCTTTCATGCTGTGTCTTATTCCAGCTTATGGCTATACCATATTGAACTTAATTCTTGTGAACAATCTAGAAATCTTCCTTAACAGCTTTCTCCCACTTACCCCCATTGCCAAACCATCACCAAGCCATAAGAGCATATGTCCTATGCATCTTTTGTCTATGACCTTTTTATTCATCTCCAGTACAAAGACTCTAATAACAATCCTCCTTCCATGTTTTTGACTTAACTTTTAAAATGACTGGGGTGCCCTCTGTCTCCCTGCAAGCCCTGTGCTTGTGTTGTCAGAGTGATCTTGGACAAAAAGAATAAAACCCCTCCCCCCCACTCTCAACCACCCTATGGATTCTCACTGTTCTTTGATACAAAGTCACCTCAAGGTGGGTACTCTGGCCAGTGAGAAACCCATATCCCATATCAGAGCACTGGTTCAAGTCTTGGCTGCTCTGCTTCTGATCCAGCTTCCTGCTAATGCACCTGGGAGGCAGCAAAAGATAGCTCAGCTATATGGGCCCCTGCCTCCCACATATTCTTATTTATTATTTATTTGAAAGTTAGAGTTACAAAAAGAGAGGAAGAGGCGGAGAATCCTCTTTCATCTGCTGGTCTACTCTCCAAATGGCCAAAATGGTCAGGACTGGATCAGGTTGAAGCCAGGAGCCTGGAATTCCATCCAGGTCTCCCATGTGGGTACAGGGACCTGAGCTCCTGGCTCATCTCCCGATGCTTCCCCAGGAGCATCAGCAGGGACCTGGATTGGAAGTGGAGCAGCCGCGACTCAAAATGGCACTCATGTGGAATGCTGGCTTCTCAGACAGTGGCTTAGCTGCCTCTGTACTGCAACACCAGCCCCAGATAAAAGCTTCTTAAAAGGTGACCTCAGCACCTCCCGCAGTGCTTCGGCACACATCACCGGTCTTCACTGTTTTCTGTGCAGGCTCACGGCAGTCCTCACACTGACTCTGCTCCCTGCAGAGTCCCACACTCCCCACCATGACCCCCCTGCTCCTTCCAGTGGCAGCCTTGCACTTCTGTCCTCCCCTCAGCCATCCTTCCCTGCCCTTCTTTGTCAATGTCACTGATACACAGCTTCCACACAACAGCTTGAGTCACTCGCTTGTGAATCTCTTCCTTGGTATTCTTTTGAAGTCAAATTCCTTGATTAGGAGCTCTTGTAGGCCCACATTTCTCATCCTGTAGCATTTATTACACCTCCTATTCCCCATTCATTTTCGTGATTGGGGATTACTGTGTAATACTCCACTAAGTGCTTGATCACAGGGTCGCCTGTGAATTTTTGTTCATCAACAATGTCTTGTAACACGGCTAAATGACTACATAGGTTCAGTATAAAAGGTGTAAGCTGAGCTCTAGCTGTGGGAACAGTTGCAGCTTTAGCGATGGATGTGGTCCCCACCAGAAAAGGGAAGGGAAGAGAAATTATCCTAGGAGAACAACTGCATCTTATATTCATGTAGTGATGTTAAAGCATGTGTGAGTGCCTGCACGTGCCAACATCAGCATGCCCTGGAAGAATTAGAAGTCGTCTGAATATCTTGAGTCAAGGAGGTAGTTTGGGAAGGGAGATAAGATAAAGGGAATAGGAGGAAGATATCTGACCATAAAGCAGTTTATGTCCAAATCGAGAAACTGGGACTCTACATTGAAAGCTGGTGAGAAGCACTAAAAGGTTTTAGGGAGGGAGAACGGCAGCAGATTTACCTTTTAGAAAGATCATCCTAGCCGGCGCCGCGGCTCACTAGGCTAATCCTCCGCCTTGCGGCGCCGGCACACCGGGTTCTAGTCCCGGTCGGGGCGCTGGATTCTGTCCCGGTTGCCCCTCTTCCAGGCCAGCTCTCTGCTGTGGCCAGGGAGTGCAGTGGAGGATGGCCCAGGTGCTTGGGCTCTGCACCCCATGGGAGACCAGGATAAGTACCTGCCATTGGATCAGCGCAGTGCACCGGCCGCGGTGGCCATTGGAGGGTGAACCAACGGCAAAGGAAGACCTTTCTCTCTGTCTCTCTCTCTCTCCACTCTGCATGGAAAGAAAGAAAGAAAGAAAGAAAGAAAGAAAGAAAGAAAGAAAGAAAGAAAGGAAGGAAGGAAGGAAGGAAGGAAGGAAGGAAGGAAGGAAGGAAGGAAGGAAGGAAGGAAGGAAGGAAGGAAGGAAGGAAGGAAGGAAGGAAGGAAGGAAGGAAGAGGAGGAGGAAGGAAGGAAGGAAGGAAGGAAGGAAGGAAGGAAGGAAGGAAGATCATCCTATCAGGAAGAGGGAAGAGAAAATGAAGGGGCCAGCTGGAACCAAGAAGTAGCCAGGTGGGAATGAGGAGCCCCTGACCTGAGGTGCAGTCGTAGGGACAATGGCATGGGAACAGAGGCCACAGCAAAAGAGCTCCTGAAGAGTTGAATCCACAGCACCCTGGGAGCTGGCTGCTGATGCCATCATGAGCCCAGTGAGGACAAAGACTAGGACTCGGACATCGGATTTGGCAAGATCTCAGCTTCCACTGTGAGCAACAGATGGATTCCAACTTCCTCCAGATCAGAAAGTGTCCATGAGCTTTGGGAGGGGCACAGAGTGAGGAAGGGGAGAGGGAACACCCTTCTAACCAGCAGTCCAGGAGAAGCAGCCCAGGATTTGTGCATCACGGTGGGCATAGGCTGTAGACTCACAGAACGCCTGACACACTTCCCCTAGATGGGTAAATCAAATCGCATCTAGAAATCTGCAAAGATGCATTGATGATCAGTTCTTCGCCCAAGGCAAGCTTTGTAAAACTACTTAGAATTCTCTTTCTTTCAAATTATGGTAGCTAACTTGATTCTTTCAAAGGCTACCTTAAGCCAATTTTTATGAAGCGGGGAAATTTTGAAAGTATCTTATTTCCATTCTTTTTACTTAGGATTCATAGAAGGTAGCTCTGTTGCCTTAGTATAATTTGAGGCTTATTTCATGTCAAATCAATTGGATAATAATCACTTCCCATAATGATCTGAAGCTATGGATGTGCCAGACACTGCCCTGATGATAGAAAGGAAGATATTTATACAAAATGGTGTTTGGCCTTGGTAAGTTGAGTGACTTGGGGAAAAGAACCCACATATCTCAGCATCATGCATTTGTAAGAGAGCTCTAAGAATCCAAGTGCTGTGGAAACACAGAGGAGAGAACAGCTCTTTGGGGAAATCAAGGGATTTGTAACAGAGAAGTTGGTAACTGAGCCGATGCCAAGTGGGAACTAGAGGTTTGCCAAGAGACAAACAAGAAAAGAGTTGCCAGGGGCAGCGGGGCTGGGGAAAGCAGGATTGCAGGGAAAAAAAAGTGTTCACAGAGATAACTAAATATCCAGGAAATTGACATTATAAGAGAGCAAATAAGCAAAATTTCTTTATTGGCATAGGAAAAGAATAAAGGAGTTCCTTTTAATTAAAAAAAGAAAAAAAGGATGGGAGCATTTGGCATGGGAGTTAAGATTCAGTTGGGACCCCTGTATCACGTATCCAAGTGCCTGAAGTTCCAGTTCCACTCCCTGTCCCAGCTTATTGATAATGTGCACCCTGGGAGGCAGTATGTGGTGGCTCAAATAGGTGTGTCCTATCACCCACATGGAACACCAGATTGAGTTCTCAACTCCCAGCTTCAGTCTGGCCAAGCCCTGGCTGTTGCTGGCATTTGGGGGATGAAGCAGCAGATGTCTATTTAGCTGTCTATCTCTGTTTCTCTCTCAAATAAATAAAAAATACATAAATAAGTTTTAAAATGTAAAAAGGACACAGTAAGACAGTTGTTACACTTTAATTCATAAAGGAGTGAGTTTCACAAAAGCAAACACATACATAGACAGTAAGGCATGAACACAGGGGAAAGAGAAAACAGCAGGAGAGGTAAAATCGTGTCAAGGTTCCTGTGAAGTCCATTTGAGTTAGGGATGCCTGCCCCGTGGCCCTCTGCCTGCTGCTAAGAAATCCACAGGGAGCCCATGAGCAGGGCTGTGCTCCTGGTAGGGAGCCCACTGCCAATAGTGCACTCCACCCCTCCAATGGTCAGAGCCCAAGTTGATTATCAGCTAATTGAGGTGGTCTGTTCAGGCTCTGTGCACCTGCCTGAGGTGGGGAGGACCTGATAGTGGAATATTTCCTGTCTTTGTTAGATGACTGGCAGCTTCCTCTTCTTGGCTGCTCTGCATGGCCACTTTGGTCATCTTTGTAAAACTGTCGACAGTATTGAAACTATAATCAAGTACTTGCAAATATTAAATGACAGTAGCAGATTAGACCATATCTTATAAATGTGAGATTTTTGAAGTACCTAAATAGTGAGGAAGATTTAAAGTATTTCAAAGGGGAACATTTTGCCTTCTGTTGGTGTCCATCTATGTGCAGGAGGAGGGGCCCAGACCTCTGTGCTCCTTCTCTGGTACATCCCCCTGCATTGCCTTCTCCTGTGTGACTGTGAAATCGTCCCGAATCCTGGAGTCCAACAGATTTAGACCACAAAGGGATCCACCTTGCATGAAAATCATAGGCTTGTTGCAAATTCAGATAAATTCTTTTAATCAAAGAAGTAAAATCTTTATAGGAAAGCCATGTCCTAATGAGAAAGTCTAGGGTTTTGTTCCCAAGTGCTCCATGTATTTGTGGGTGAATACAATTTATTGTGAAAATAAATTAGGGCCTGTTATCTATTTCTAGTACATGTCTTATTTACTTCCAGTAATCCTGGGTAAACCCTGTCATTGAAAACAGGCTGATTTTGACAAGAAGGAATGATAGCAATATGACTCAAACCTTTGAGCTTTTCCTGGGAGTTCTGTTCCAACAACCACATGGTCATCTGGGACCCCCATATCACTTATCAGAATGCTGGTTTGGGTCTCTGCTACTGTACTTCCAATCCAGCTCCCTGCCAATGTGCCAGGGAGGCAGGGAAAGATGGTTCAAGTACTTGAGTCCCTGCCACCCATGTGGGACACCCAGATGGAGTTCCAGGCTCCTGAATTCTGCATGATCTAGCTCCAAATGTTGAAACTATTTGGGGAGTGAGACAGAAAATGGAAGATTTCTCCCCACCCCCTTTAAAATACATAAATAAATCATTTAAAATGTTTTCAGTGATCTAATAGCTGAAAACTTGTTAGATCTGCCTTCAGTTTTCTTGAAAGCCCCAAACTGGAAGCTGCCCATCCTATCACAGGATTTGGCTGCCCAGCCATCAAAGCCATTCACTTGCTCTACACCAGCACCAGTGCCGGATTTCAAACTGACGTGGGCCTTCCCCCAGGAACACATTTACATTTGGTCCCTTGCACTGTCACATTTGGAGCAGGTGAGAGATTTCCTGTTTTTGTCAAGTGACAGAAAAACTGCCTTGAACGTGAGTTGAAAAAGAGAACACCAGGAATTCTTTTCTTAACCAAACAGAGCAATTTCAGGAAAGAGTTTGCTGAATGTCTAGAATCTAGAAATTGAACCCCTTAAAAGCCTCCGAATCTGGGTATTCCCAGGAAAGCCTTTGCCTGCCAAGGGACTGTATACACGGTGGAAAGATCTCTGCTCCAGCAGGCCTGCACCATTTGCACATCAGGCAGGAAATTCTTTTAGTTTGCAGCAGCTGGGTGAAGCGTTGACCTGCCAACAGTTCGCTTATCAACATCTGACCGTCGCGCTCAACTGCTAACCTTGAATTATCCTTTCTCCTTCTGTTTTTTCATACTTCTCACAGAAATCTCCCAGTATCCATCCTGGTACCCACCCATCTCGTGTGTATAACAGTCTGAGTAAGAAAAAACAAAATACAGACATAAAGCTATCTCACACTGTATGAAGCCTTGGACAAGTTGCTTAATCTCTTTCTAAGTTCTGGTTTCCTCATGTCTATCTACACTTCTATGTCACGATGTCATTTGTTATAAGGATTAAATAAAATAATACATTCTTGAACTAGAACACTGTTTTAGAACAGAACTTAGGTCTATGCTAGGTATAAATATTAATTATTATTATCTTTATTAGTGTAATGATAATATCTTTAAATTCACTGACCTATTATGTGGTCAGAGGTTAAAGGAAATATATTGTTAATGTATGTCTACAAATTTTACCTCTCATAATTTTACCTTAAACTACTTATTTTGTTAGCTGGATTATATACTTAGGTCTTACTTATTTGTGAATTACTGGAGGTATGGGACAGTTTTGTTTCTGTTTTTTAAAAAATTCAATACTTTTCTTTTGTTCATCCTTGGTTTAATGTCTTGACTGTATATAGTACCTTGTACATAATGAGCATTCAGTAAGTGTTTGGGGAATTGAATTCTATGAAAGCTCCACCTTTTCTTATTTGTAGAAGTCCACATCACTATATTCCTAAAGTTGTACTTATGAAGTTGAACTCATTAAATAAAAGATTTCTTCGGGAAAAAAAAAAGTCGGCCGGCGCCATGGCTCACTTGGCTAATCCTCCGCCTGTGGCGCCAGCACCCTGGGTTTTAGTACCGGTTGGGGCACCGGGTACTAGTTCCGGTTGCTCCTCTTCCAGTCCAGCTCTCTGCTGTGGCCCAAGAGGGTAGTGGAGGATGGCCCAAGTGCTTAGGTCCCTGCACCTGCATGGGAGACCAGGAGGAAGTACCCAGCTCCTGACTTTGGATTGGCGCAGCGCCGGCCGTAGTGGCCGTTAGGGGAGTGAACCAACGGAAGGAAGACCTTTCTCTCTCTCTCACTGTCTATAACTCTCTCTCTGTCTCTCTTTCTCACTGCCTAACTCTGCCTGGCACAAAAAAAAAGTTCATGAGTGGTTAAAAGTATATTAAATTGGTAAAAAAGACTTCTACCTGCATGGTTCCACAAAAAGTAACATTGCTGATGTTTGTTGAACCAGTGGCATTGAAAGCTGTTTTGACTTCCCTGTAGGAGTTAGAGGCTTATGTGGCCTCCAAACAAATTCTGATGAGACAGGGTGGAGAAGGATTCAAAAGCAAGTGTGCTATGAGGGGGTCCTCTGTAAATCTTTTTTTTTGTTCATTTGCCTTAAATTTATTTTCTTTCTTACCAAAGAGAAATTTAAGCAGATGTTCTCTCTGTGTACTTAGTTTTACAACTTAGACTTGTTTTGATAGATAATGTCATTGGCAATAATTGCCATTCCCCCAAGAGAGGCTGGCTCGGAAGGCTGCAGCGCAGCAAGTTGTGTTTAAGGCTTTCGGGCTGGGCTGTGGCTGGCCCTGGGATGTGTAGTACAAGGCGTGTTTGGCTCTGACCTGGCCTGAATGAGCCGGGCACATGTTCGAAAGGCCCCACTCCATGCCTGCTTCCAGCGGGCCCATCCCTTCAGTCCACTGGGACTTGGCCTCAGTGTCCACGTTGGAGGTCATATGGTGTCCGGAAAGCATCTCTTCTGCCCACTCTCATTTTCACCAAATCCTTGCCTCTCCCTGGAGATGCTGGCCTGCAGAGGCTTCATCACTTCTGTGGCCGTGGCAGGGGCAGGGGCAGGCGGGGCAACCCTGGCTGGGCTGCTGCTGGACTGACTGGCTCTTCGAGCAGAATACTCCTGACTCAGTCTTGTGAGCGGTAGCCGTGATTCATTCATTCATTTCCAACCCTTGGGCAAGTTACTGAAACGTTCCTAGCTCATTTTACTCCATTGTAAACTAGGGATAATTGCGCCACTGAGCTAAAACACCGTGCAGGGCTGCGGTAGGGATCAGGTGAAACAATGCATGTAGAACCTTGAACCCCTGCCTGGCACAATAAGGACACATTAGGTGGTGATGCTGTTGTAACTGTCTGTCATTATGACAGATAAATTAGGAGCAGTCTCTTCAGTTTAAGCTGAAGAGTAAGCTTAGACTAATGGTAACTTTTTAAAAATCATATATTATTATATGAAGAAGAGATTGCAGGGCCAGCACTGAGGCTCAGCGGGTTAAAACCCTGGCCATTATCCCATATGGGTGCCAGTTCTAGTCCTGGTTGCTCCTCTTCCCATCCAGATCTCTGCTGTGGCCTAGGAAAGCAGTAGAAGATGGTCCAAGTCCTTGGGCCCCTGCACCTGTGTGGGAGACCCGGAAGAAGCTCCTGGCTCCTGGCTTCAGATCAGCACAGCTCTGGCCATCGCAGCCAATTGGGGAGTGAACCAGCAGATGGAAGACCTCTCTCTCTGTCTCTACCTTTCTCTGTAACTCTGTCTTTCAAATAAATAAAATAAATCTTTAAAAAAATTATCTACTAAGGTAGATAACCCTAGGGTGATTTTGGAAAAGAAATTGCAGCCTTCCGTTTTAAATTATTATTACACTAAGAAAAAAACTGAAAGACAAGAAATACAGGGTAAGAGATTTGACTTACCAAGTATTTAAAATGGCTTTAAAAATAAAACAAGCACAAGGGTAGAAGGCTGAATGGAGAGAGATCAGCAAGATGAGAAACCAAGAGAGGAACCCTCAGGCCAATCTGAACGTAATACATGCCCACTGGCTCCAGCAGGTATAGCTGTTCCCAGTAACACCAGTGCTGGACTCCTTTCTAATGCTGCCTTTAGTTAGTTTCTCCATTGCAGATGCCTTTATTGGGCTTGACACAGTTCCTGTGTGGACACTTGGTGGAAGATAGATGATTTAGTGGTCTTCCTTGGGTATCAATAACAGATACTGCTAATCAATCAATCATGACCTCTTTTCTGATGGAGCCCAGATTCTACTTCCGATCTCTTTCATATAGTACTCTGGGCCACCTCTGCCAGCAGAAACCTTATACCATGCTTAATCAGGAAGTTACTTAGCCTGGTTCGGTTCTAAAAATTAATTTTTATGTAACAAAGTGCCAACTTGCATTGTGATATAGTGCTTTTAACTGGATGTGTGTCCTTAGGAAAGTTGCCCACCATAATGATGAAAAGTCAACCCAGGAGACTGTCGGAGAATTATCAAATGCCACATTGCAGGCCTTGAGCATCGGGTTGCAGCATGCTCACAAATAACAAACGCAAGACGGCATTAAGTGTGTGTCCTGGCTCAAAACCATGTCTCTACACAGAAATAGGAACGGCTTTGAAGGACTGACAGCAATTTTGCGTTTGTAGCACCACAATTTTAATGTTTTATGAATAGTTAAAATGATTATTAGTTTCATGAATCAAGGGATTAGTCTCTAAGTAATTTGAATCATCTTGTAAATTGTGATGCAGAGCGTGGAACATTAAATTATTCTTCATATCTGAAATGTAGCCGTAGTTGTCCTGAACGAACTGAGTTTTCCGTCAAAGGCATAGCATCACTCCGAAACCTCTCTCCCCATGAATTCTACTTTTCCCATTTGTTGGCTGGGAAGGTATTTGGAGCAATTCCAGCGTGTTTACCGAGGCTTCCCATAAGAGCTTGGATGATTAGACAATGGAAGAAGGAAAAGTGCAGTTGCCAGTAGGTGGCTCACTGTGAATGCGCTTGGGACAGGATCGGAAATGTCACCCTCCTCCGCTGAGCCTTTGTTTTCAGTCCCTGCGGCTTGGAGATTTTTTTTTTTTTTTTTTTTGGTGCGGTCTGAGTCATTTGCTGGGGCGGGGGAAGTGTGTTGGGGGGTGGGGAGGAGGCCAGCCCGCCCCAGGCTTTGAGCTCTGGCACCGCACAGACCCCAGTCTTATGCTGAGCTGTCACCAAGTGTAGCCTAGTCCTAGTTCTCTTTTCCACACGCAATTGTTTGCTCTTTTGTTCCCTATGTGCTTGGCAAAGACTGAAAGAACTAAGCCTGTAATACTTGGGCCCTCCTGTGTCACTTAAGAAATAATAAGCCATTGTCTTCATTAAGCCACCCTTGTTTTAGCAAATAGAATCCAGATACTGGAGAGGGAACGTTCTGAAGGGGGGCAGACTTGGCGTAGAGAGGCTTTGCAGAATTCCCTAGAGAAACCTCTTTGTGCTCCTTCCTGAGAAGATTCATATTCAAATGGGCTGAGGTTGTGAATAGTTGCTTGCACATTCTCATGCTCCCAGGAAGGCTATGATTATGGCTAATTACAATGAAGAATGGAGCCCTAACAAGAGTGCTCAATCAGATTGTTGTTCATGCATGAAGTAACCAAGGCCGGCCAACAGAGGTGTGATTTGGGTAATTACAAACAATGCGGCTATTTGAAAAATGCTTAGTAAATCTGTTTGAGACAAAATACGGTCTAATTAATCACTTTAGCTCTGAATTCTCCAGATGATCCATTGGCTCTGTGGTTTGGCTTTTTTTTTCTTTCTTTCTTTTTTTTTTTTTTAATTTAGGGTCCCTTCCATAAATTTAAGGTATGAAATATGTTCTTGCCTACACTTTGCATTTGTTGAAGGAGTGCAACTGTGTCACCTGTTCCGGAGGCTTCTTTTCTGCCAATCATGTGCAACCTGCTTTTAACACAGCTTGACAGAAGGTTTTTTAAAAATAAATGCATGCGTATTCTTTTTATTATCTGAAAGGAAAATGCTTTATGAAAAGCTCCTGTGAAACATCAACTATTAATTTAGGAACCATATTGATGTCATCAGTGTGTTGGCATGCATTAACTCTTGAATATTCCATGAATGTTGTGTCTGGCCCTTGAGTAATCTCTAACTTCTTTTCCTCACCTATCACAATATCACAAGGATTAGGACTGAGACCCCTACAATGAAAGACAAAGTAATAAGAAAGAAGCATAATGAATTTATTTAACCAAACTTTTCCTGACTCAGGAGCTTTCAGAAATGAAGAGCGACAGACCCAAGGCAAACTGCTTATTCTTATGGACAGTCATGCAGAAAAAGGACCGGAGGTGACATGATGGTAATGAGCTGGGGGGACTGGCTAACAAGGCATCCCAACCCTCTGGGTATAGGGCAGGACACTTGTCACGTGAGGGCCTTAGGGGACAAAGGAGGGAGAAAGTCAAAGAGTGGCCTTCCAAGGTTTGGCCTCCTACTTTAGGGAAGAAGGGCTAAGGGATTCCAGTCTCTAAGGTCCACTTCAGGAGACAGGGCCAGGAGAAGTTCAAAGAGATCCTCCTGCTTCTGTCTTCAGCCTGAAATCTTCAGGAAGCCCAGGCTACTGTGTGTGAGGTTATCATGTTTTCAGCCCTGACAATACCCCACCTTAAATAACTGGAGGCCTCCATGAGGGCAGAATTATGATGCAGGACCTTATATAACCCTCAGCATCACTTTTTTCCAACAAAGATGCTTGAACTGAAGATGTCTTAAGCTTGTTTCCATTTTTCCATTTACCATTTTGTCTCTGCTTCCTCATCTACAAGTAGGTTGATCAAGGAACCAGAGTCACTCTAAGAAGCGCGCAGTGATAGCAGCATCGAGGACAGGGTTGGCAGGGGTCCTCTCAGATGCCTCCCAGAGTGAGCACTGGTGAACTATTTGGGGAGCTTTGTTATTTTCTCCCTATTTGGTTTGTGTCTATGAATCCAAAGGTACTACTACCATTTCCTGATTGAACTAACTAGGCTGGAAATTAAACCTAGCCCAGCTTGTGACCAAAGGAGTGTCAGAGCTCACAGCTTGCTCCCCAGAAATGGGGCCCCTTGGAGGTCAGTCCCTTTCTCTCCTGAGGTGGGTCACAGAAGCTAGCATCCTTTTTCCTCAAAGCGAGCCGTAAAACTAAGGAAGGTCCCTCTCTGATCTCGTCCTCCTCCCTTCTCCCTGGAAGACCTTCCTGTGAGAAGTGCGCTGCCCGCTGCAGAGAGGCCACGAGGGCTCTGAGCCCAGAGGCCTTGCTGAGCCCTGCACGCCATCCCCAGTCTCACCTCCTCAGTCCAGGTGTGTGTCCACTCTTCGTTGAACCTACACACAAAACAGTTTCCTCTGCATCTTCGCTCTTCACTTCTGAAGGCTGTTGAGTCTTGGTTAGGACTCTGGTTGCGTAAATTTGCTGTGTTTCTCTCTCATTAGGGTCTCAGCCATATCCCTTGGGATAGGTCAAGAAAACACACATTTTTATCTCTCCTGCAAGAACAATGGATCTTACAACCTTGACTGCTATTTTCTGTAAAAGGTAGCGTCAGCAGGGAAGTGGGAGAAAGAAGGCAAAAAAGGAAACTGACCAATTTTTATATAGATGTCTTCTTATTTAACTGATTTATAGTATATGTTACCTACAAAGAGAACAAATGGCAATGTTATTCATCTCCTGATGAAGATAGGAATACATTCTTGTAGCAAGAATTACATATAAATACCTCTGATTTATATCTCTAAAATAATTAGATTTCTTCTGATAATTTTCACCAAGTGGTTTTATATGTAACAACAAGATACAATAACAAACTGTACAGGAGAAAAATGAATTTTAGAGATTTATCTTAATTCCGTAAAAAACCTATTCTCTATGTAACACAGATTGCCACCTAGTTTGCCTGATAGCAATATAAAATTGACTGTCATTTACCACATTATTGTTGTTTATATTAGGCAGATGGTTTGGTGGCTTTGACTGGTGTATCTACCAAAAATATAGACTTTGTATGTAGGATTTGACAGTATACAGTATTTGCTTTAATAAACTGATATTTAATTTATATTTATTTAAATATAAATATTTAATGATTTATCTCCAATTACTGATTGAGTGATTGATATTTTGTTGCCAATTTTTAAGATTTAGTCCAGAGATACACATTGGAAATGCTCTGACAATTGTCATGGAGGAGAGAGGTACCATGATGTGGAGAGACTGAGTATGCGATTGTTTTGCTTTCAATGTGGTGCTGCCTTTGAAGAATTTGCATTTTGAGTAGAAGAGAGGATGGTATAAAAAATCTGATGAATTCAAGCAGTTGCTTGAGAGAATGAGTCAAGTCCATTTTTCCCCCTTATTAAAATTGAATCTGTTCCTTCCTCTCCTGCTCACCAAACACATCAATGCAGATGCAAATCAGGTGAGGCCACTTCCTGTAAATCAGCTGTCAACATGTATCAGGGAGAAAACCAGTGGACAAGGAGGCAGGGGAGCTGCTTCTCACAAAGTCTGTGCATCTCTTCTCTGTGCAGAAAGAGCATTTATGGCCTTCACAGCTGGTAGCAAGAACAGATTAAAATACGACTTCATTCTCATCCAAAGGATTTGGTGAATTAAATCAATTCAAAGACTAGAATAGGAACAGGTTAACTGAATTTTTGGTAACTGTTTAACCAAATTAATATGTTGTTGGTCTGATATCTTAATCAGGTGCTTAATGTATGTTCCCAGTGTTCACCCATAGATGAGAAAAGTTACTGAAAACTGTTTTAAGATAACTTCCTCAAAATGTGAATAGGATAAAATACAGATAATCAAAATATTATTTAAGTTTTTATTTAAGATCTGTTAGTATAGCAATAATATTGCACATATATATAAATCATTATCAAAAAGTTCATGAAAATACATTTTATGAAAAAAGTGTGGATTTAAAAGCATTTTGACATCAAAATTTATTTTTTAATCTTATTTCCCATGAATTTTCAAATATGCATATATATTTCCCAAATTTTATTATTGCCTTTGATCTCCAAAATTTAAAAAAATAATAACTTGCAAAAAAAAAAAAAAAAGCAGGTGTTCTTAGCTACCTGTCAGAAAGAAGGCAGCAAAGGCTTTGTGTGAAGTGACTGAGCCAAGGAGCACCCAGGAGAAAGTGGGGAGCCCTGACAAAGCTCACATCCCCCTCTGCCCTGCAACTCCTCATGACATCCATTTTCATCCCATTACAGACTGCAGAAGTGCTGGCAGAACGTTCTCAGTAGTTAAGTGTTAGATAAATCTGCTTTTGCTGAATCTTTTAAAAGTACGATCATCGGAGTGGCTGGCAAATTCCCTTCAGATTCTGGTTGTAAAACTCTGACACATTCCATTTATGTTGCTGTCCGTAAATGGTGGCCTGTGGAGATGAGAAAGCTGCAGAGAAAGTCTGCAACAGTGTGGGTTTTTGCCATCAGTGAGGAGCTGCGGTTTGGGGCCACAGAGCAAACTGCATGACTCAGCACGCCTTGTCTGGGGAGGAGGCTCCAGAGTTTGGAGGGTCTCAAAGTGTGCAAGGCAGGACTCGGGCATCCCTGGAGCGGCTGGCTAATGACCCCTGTTTCCCCCTGACACCACTTTGCACCAGGTTCAGGGATATAGGACAGTGGAAAGAGATGGGCACAGGAGAGTGGAGAGTTTCGTCGTGTGTTATACCAGGAACTGGGAGGACCACGTTGGTGATCGACACCCTGGACCCCTTGTCATGGGAGGCAGTGGGGGAGGCATGAGAGATAGCGCCTTTGTCTATTCTCTCCACACTGTACACCACAGAGAAAGGGGACCCCCAGTGAGGCACTGGGAATGCATTTAGGAAGGGGCAGCGCGTGCCTGGCACGCAGGAAATGCCGCAGGTAGCCTTCAGTGCCAGTCACACCTGCAGCAGATTTTCTATGGAAAGTGCCGCATGGTGACGGTCAAGGGGCTGGGCATATTTACATGCAAAAAACCCAGTCCACATAATTGGAAAAGTCCGTTTATCTGCTTCAGTACATGTTTCTCAACAATCAGCCATCAAGTGATGTCTGATAGCTGGGGTAAGCGCTAGAGCGTGTGCTTGGACGTGGTTTCTCTGGAATGCTATCACAGCCCAGACTTGGAGGCACGTTTCTCAGCCCTCGGACAGACTGCATGCCATCCTTCCCCCGCCTGGCCCCAGTGAGCGCTGGAGCCACCCCATCCCGAAAACAGACTCCAAATAGGTCTAGGTTCTCCTTGGCCTGGCTTAGATTTTGGCTGAAAATTAATCTGAAGCCATTTGCCCTTGCTACTGTCATGAGGCCAGTGGTTAACAGGAAGTTCAGGAGCGAGGCTGGTGCTGTGACTCACTTGGTTAATCCTCTGCCTGCTGCGCTGGCATCCCATATGGTTGCTGGATTCTGTCCCGGCTGCTCCTCTTCCAGTCCAGCTCTCTGCTGTGGCCTGGGAAGGCAGTGGAGGATGGCCCAAGTGCTCGGGCCCCTGCACCTGTGTGGGAGACCAGGAGGAAGCACCTGGCTCCTGGCTTTGGATCAGCGTAGTGTGCCGGCCACAGCGGCCACTGTGGGGTGAACCAACAGAAGGAAGACCTTTCTCTCTGTCTCTCTCCTCTCACTGTCTATAACTCTACTTGTCAAAATAAATTAACCCAGTAACATGGCCAGCACCGCGGCTCAATAGGTTAATCCTCCACCTAGCGAAGCCGGCACACCGGGTTCTAGTCCCAGTTGGGGCGCCGGATTCTGTCCTGGTTGCCCCTCTTCCAGGCCAGCTCTCTGCTGTGGCCAGGGAGTGCAGTGGAGGATGGCCCAAGTGCTTGGGCCCTGCACCCCATGGGAGACCAGGAGAAGCACCTGGCTCCTGCCTTCTGATCAGTGCGGTGCGCCAGCCACAGTGCGCCGGCTGCGGCGGCCATTGGAGTATGAACCAACAGCAAAGGAAGACCTTTCTCTCTGTCTGTCTCTCTCTCTCACTGTCCACTCTGCCTGTCAAAAAAAAAAAAAAAAAAAAAAAAAAAAAAAGACAGGAGGAGCCTGGGCTGGAAATTCTACCCAGCACATCACACTAGTGAGACAGCCTGGGTAAGGCACAAGCCCCACACACCTCCGGAGCCTGGCTCCTGGGTCTGTGGCACATATTCACTTTATATTTATTGAATGAATAATCAGATAACTGCATGAATAAGTGTTACTTGTCTGGGCCTTGGTTCCCCGACTTGTAGAACCAGAGAGCTGGGCTGGATAACTCTCCAGTTACTGCGGCCCAAGGATCTATGTATAATATAAGCAGCAAGGCTGAACTTTGAAGAGAATGTAAGCCTAATATTGTCACTGATGTATTTCAAAACCCTTTATTACCATTTGCAAAGATGTGTGAGAATATGTGGACAGAGCAACTCATTTTTCTTCCCTAAAACGTAAAATGAACATGTCTAACCAAGCTTTTGAGAGGACAGCATGGCAGAAAGGATGGAACTATAGGCTTGGTATTTGTTGAGCAATGGATTGATCCAACTTTGACCTTGGGACCACATTTGTGGAATAAGCAAAACTTAACATATTATAGCTAGAACTTCTGTGGTGTCACACTCCAGGTGACTTTCATGTTATTTTAGGAAATCTTTAACAATGTAATTTGGTAATATTACATAACAAATAAATGTAATCAGATTGCTTAATTTGCCCATGGTCACGTGGATAGAACCAAAACCTGAATACATTATTATATCTTTTTTAACTTTTATTTAATAAATATAAATTTCCAAAGTACAACTTTTGGATTACAGTGGCTTCCCCCCCCCATAACCTCCCTCCCACCTGCAAACATCCCATCTCCCACTCCCTCTCCCATCTCATTCTTCATCACGATTCATTTTCATTTATCTTTATAAACAGAAGATCAATTTAGTGTATACTAAGTAAAGATTTCAACAGTTTGCACCCACACAGAAACACAAAGTATAAAGTACTGTTTGAGTACTAGTTTACCATTAATTCAGATAGTACAACACATTAAGGACAGAGAGATCTTACCTGAGGAGTAGGTGCACAGTGACTCCTGTTGTTGATTTAACAATTGACACTCTTTTTTATGAAGTCAGTAATCACCGGAGGCTCTTGTCATGAGCTGCCAAGGCTATGGAAGCCTCTTGAGTTCACCAGCTCCAATCTCATTTAGACAAGGTCATAGTCAAAGTGGAAGTTCTCTCTTTCCTTCAGAGAAAGGTACCCCCTTCTTTGCTGGCCCGTTCTTTCCACTGGGATCTCACTCACAGAGATCTTTAATTTAGGGTTTGTTTTTTTTTTTTTTTTTTTTTTTTTTTTGCCACAATGTCTTGGCTTCCCATGCATGAATATCCTCATGGGCTTTTTAGCCAGATCTGAATGCCTTAAGGATTGATTCTGAGGCCACAGTGCTGTTAAGGACATCTGCCATTCTATGAGTCTGCTGTGTATCCCGCTTCTCTTATTGGATTGTTCTCTCCTTTTTAATTCTATCAGTTAGTATTAGCAGACACTAGTCTTGTTTATGTGATCCCTTTGATACTTCATCCTATCATTATGATCAGTTATGAACTGAAACTGATCACTCGGACTAGTGAGATGGCATTGGTACCTGCCACCTTGATGGGATTGAATTGGAATCCCCTGGCACGTTTCTAACTCTACCGTTTGGGGCAAGTCTGAGCATGTGCCAAACTGTACATCTCCTCCCTCTCTTATTCCCACTCTTATATTTAACAAAAATCACTTTTCAGTTAAATTTAAATGCCTAAGAATAATTGTGTGTTAATTAAAGAGTTTAACCAATGGTATTAAGTAGAACAAAAAAAAATATTAAAAGGGATAAAGTATTAAGTTGTTCCTCAACAGTCAGGAAAAGGGCTGGTCAAGTCACTGTTTCTCATAGCGTCCATTTCACTTCAACAGGTTTCCTTTTAGGTGCTTGGTTAGTTCTCACCGATCAGGGAGAACATATGATATCTGTCCCTTTGGGACTGCCTTATTTCACTCAGCATGATGTTTTCCAGATTCCTCCATTTTGTTGCAAATTACCGGATTTCATTGTTTTTTACTGCTGTATACTATTCTGTAGAGTACATGTCTCATAATTTCTTTATCCGTTCTACTGTTGATGGGCATTTAGGTTGATTCCAAGTCTTAGCTATTATGAATTGATCTGCAGTAAACATTGAGGTGCAGACAGCTCTTTTATTTGCCAATTTAATTACCTTTGGGTAAATTCCAAGGAGTAAGATGGCTGGGTCGTGTGAAAGGGTTATATTCAGGTTTCTGAGGAATCTCCAACTGACTTCCATAGTGGCTTTACCAGTTTGCATTCCCACCAACAGTGGGTTAGTGTCCCTTTTTCCCCACATCCTCACCAGCATCTGTTGTTGGTAGATTTCTGAATGTGAGCCATTCAAACCAGGGTGAGGTGAAACCTCAATGTGGTTTTGATTTGCATTTCCCTGATGGCTAGTGATCCTGATCACTTTTTCATGTGCCTGTTGGCCATTTGGATTTCCTCTTTTAAAAAATGTCGATTGAGGTCCTTGGTCCATCTCTTAAGTGGGTTGTTGGTTTTGTTGTGGAGTTTCTTGATCTCTTTGTAGATTCTGGTTATTAATCCTTTATCTGTTGCATAGTTTGCAAATATTTTTTCCCATTCTGTTGGTTGTCTCTTCACTTTCCTGACTGTTTCTTTTGCAGTTCAGAAACTTCTCAATTTGATGCAATCCCAATGGTTAATTTTGGCTTCGACTACCTGTGACTTCAGGGTCTTTTCCGAGAAGTCCTTGCTTGTGCCTATATCTTGCAGGGTTTCTCCAGTGTTCTCTAATAATTTGATGGTGTGAGGTCATAGATTTAGATCTTTAATCCGTGTTGAGCAGATTTTTGTGTAAGGTGATAGGTAGGGGTCTTGCTTCATGCTTCTGCATGTGGAAATCCAGTTTTCCCAGCACCATTTGTTGAATAGACTGTCCTTACTCCAGGAATTGGTTTTAGATCCTTGATCAAATATAAGTTGACTGTAGATGTTTGGGTTGATTTCTGGTGTTTCTATTCTGTTCCATTGGTCCATCCATCTGTTTCTGTACCAGTACCATGCTGTTTTGATTGTAACTGCCCTTAGTATGTCCTGAAATCTAGTATTGTGATGCCTCTGGATTTGTTTTTCTTGTACAAAATTGCTTTTTCTATTTGAGGTTTCCTATATTGAGGCCTCCATATGAATTTCAGCATCATTTTTTCCAGATCTGAGAAGAATGTCTTGGTATTTTGATTGGTATCACATTGAATCTATAAATTGCTTTTGGGAGAATGGACATTTTGATGATATTGTTTCTTCCAATCCATGAGCATGGAAGATTTTTCCATTTTTTGGTATCCTCTTCTATTTCTTTAAGATTTTGTAATTCTCATCATAGAGATCTTTAACATCCTTGGTTAAGTTTATTCCAAGTTATTTGATTGTTTTTGTAGCTATTGTGAATGGGATTGATCTTAAAAGTTCTTTCTCAGCCAAGGAATTGCGTGTGTATACAAAGGCTTTTGATTTTTGTGCATTGTTTTTATACCCTGCTACTTTGCCAAAATCTTCTATGAGTTCCAATAGTCTCTTACTAGAGTTCTTTGGATTCCCTAAATAAAGAATCATATCATCTGCAAAGAGAGATAGTTTGACTTCTTCTTTCCCAATTTGTATCCTTTTAATTTCTTTTTCTTGCCTAATAGCTCTGGCTAAGACTTCCTGTACTATATTGAATAGCAGTGGTGGGAGTGGGCATCCCTGTCTGGTACTAGATCTCAGTGGAAATGCTTCCAACTTTTCCCCATTCAATAGGATGCTGGCCATGGGTTTTTCATAAATTGCTTTGATTGTATTGAGGAATGTTCCTTCTATACCCAATTTGCTTAGAGTTTTCATCATGAAAGGGTGTTGTATTTTATCAAATGCTTTCTCTGCATCTGTTGAGATAATCATATGATTTTTCTTCTGCAGTTTGTTAATGTGGTGTATCTCATTGATTGATTTGCAAACATTGAACCATCCCTGCATACCAGGGATAAATCCCACTTGGTCTGGGTGGATGATCTTTCTGAAGTGTTGTTGCATCTATTGACCAGAATTATATTGAAGATTTTTGCATCTCTGTTCATCATGAAAACTGGTCTGTAATTCTTTTTCAATGCTGCATCTTTTTCAGGTTTAGGAATTAAGGTGATGCTGGCTTCATGGAAAGAGTTTGGGAGGATTCCCTCATTTTTGATTGTTCCAAATAGTTTGAGAAGAATTGGAGTTAGTTCTTCTTTAAATGTCTGGTAGAATTCTGCAGTGAATCCATCCAGTCCTGGGCTTTTCTTTGGAGGGCCTTTATTACTGATGCAATTTCTGACTCGGTTATGGATCTGTTTAGGTTTTCTATGTTTTCCTGGTTCAATTTAGGTAGGTTGCATGTGTCTAGGAATCTATCTATTTCTGGTAGATTTCCCTGTTTCCCTGTTTGCTGGCACACAACTCTTTTTTTTTTTTTTTTTGTAATTTGATTTCCTTTTTTTTTTTTTTTTTTATTTAATGAGCATAAATTTCCAAAGTACAGCTTATGGACCACAACAGCCTCCTCCCCCCTGTATCTTCCCTCCCACCCACAATGCTCCCCTCTCCCACTCCCTCTCCCCTTCCCCTTCGCATCATGATTAATTTTCAATTACCTTTATATACAGAAGATCAATTTAGCGTATATTAAGTAAAGATTTCAACTGTTTGCACCCACACAGAAACACAAAGTGTAAAATACTATTTGAGTACTAGTTATAGCATTAAACACCGAAGAGTAATTGCGTATTAATTACAGAGTTCAACCAATAGTTTTAAGTAGAATATAAAATGCATCTTTTGTATTGTTGTGGCTTCCCCCCCAACCTCCCTCCCTCCCGTGGCCCTCCCCTCACCCACTCCCTCTCCCATCCCGCCCTTCATCACGTTTCATTTTCAATTACCTTCATATATTGAAGATCAACTTATATATAAGTTGATATATAAGTATATACTAAGCAGGGATTTCAACAGGCTGCACTCACACAACCGCACAAGGTATAGGTATTGTTCGACTAGTAGTGTTGTTTTTGAGTTTCATAGTTAAACATATTAAGGACAGAGATCCTGCGTGGGGAGCATGAACCCAGTGACTCCCGTTGTTGATTTAACAATTGGCACTCTTATTTATGATGTCAGCAACCACCCGAGACTCTTGCTATGAGCTGTCTAGGCTATGGAAGCCCCTTGAGTTCACCGACTCTGAATTTGTTTAGTCAAGGCCATATCACAGTGGAGGTTCCTTCCTCCCTTCAGCGAAAGGCGCCTCTCTCCTTGATGGGCTGTTCCTTCTGCTGGGGTCTTGTTCACCAGGATCCTTCATTTAGATTGTTTTTTGCCACCGTGTCATGGTTTTCCATGCCTGCGAGACTCTCATGGACCTTTTAGTCAGATCCGAATGTCCCAAGGGTTGATTCTGAGGCAGGAGTGCTGTTTTGGGCATTTGCCATTCTATGAGTCTGCTGGGCACACAACTCTTTGTAGTAATTTCTGATGATTCTTTTTATTTCTGTAGTGTCTATTATTACATTCCCTTTTTCATCTCTGATTTTATTGATTTGGGTCTTTTCTTTTTTAGTTGGGCCAATGAGGTGTCAATTTTGCAGAGGGATGGAGACTTCTATGCCTCTAATTACTCCTACTCCTGCATCTTTATTGATTACTGACTCCATATACTGACATTCACTGTAGACAAGGTTAATGTGTTGTTTTATTGTATTCCTACAATTGATCTATAAAAGTATATGCAATGTTTTGTTTCATATCAGGTCCAGTACATGTGTAACTTAAAAGTTCACAAAGCCCCTTAGATTTACATGGTAATTGTTAAGAGACTGATATCTGGCTGTTCTGAGTTCGCAGAACCTTGCATGCGTCTCATGGTGGTAAATAAATGTTAACTGAACACCTGTGCACATCAATTCATATGTGCAATTTACTCCCTCTAGAACAATACCTTAGGAAACCTAGGAAAATGCCCACATTCTCGCTCTGGCTGTGGCTCTCAACCATGATGGACATGTAATGGTTATTTAGTACCCCAAACCTGCTCCAGTTTGAATACTATTGGAAATATAAAATTGTGAGGTAGACATGTAGCCTGCTATGGCTCTCATAAAATTAAGAAGTTTTGTTAAAGTATGTGAGTGCATTGAGAAGAATGACAAATTTTGCCTGAATGCTAGTTTTTGTTCTGTTATTTACTATTTTAGATTATTATAAGGATACTGCATCTTAATGTAATTTACATTAAAAGTTCCCATAATAAATTCATCTGGGAGTTTCACATTGAAACAGCATTCTTTTTGAAAATGTATATATCAAGTGTGAACATATTGATTCATTGTAAATATTCTAAAATGATTTAAAAGACTTACACAGTAGCTGTCCAGATTTGTAATTCTACTAAAACCTATTATCTGATCCTGAAAATGTTTAAGAATATTACATATTATTTAAATTATTTAAAAGTTTATTTTACACTTCTTGAAGACTCAGAACTCCTTAAATTTATTTCACAAAAGGCTTATCTTCTCCAGAATAAATTTAACTTGCCTCATGCAATTAGTATTTAGAAAGGCTTAAATTAACTGGAACACAGCTAAATAGAACCTTTAATTAACTAGATTTTTTTCTTTTTTTGCTCTACTTTTAGAGCTTGAAATCACTAGAAAACAAACAAGATAGCAAGTATTTGTTTTAAAAATCAGCCTTCAAAGGTTGTGGAGGGATCAGTAAATAGCTAGCCAGGTTTTCATATTACAGACTTTTGAAGCTATGATTCATTCAAAATAATGAGCCAGAGACAGCAATGTTTCCTGACTCATGAAAGAAATATTAAATTAAGTCTGATATAGTGTTATTTGCTAAGGCAGAAAAGTGAGCTAACAGATACTGAGAATATTTTCAGCAATGAAAGATGGAAGCAAAATTGGTTTCCTAGTTATCACGCTGAAACCAAGAAATTAAATGAACCCAAACTCACTTTTACTCAAGCATTCTAATTAATCAGATGGATTAAAAAACTGGTGCATGGAGGATAAAAAAGTACATCCTCATCAGAGAGAAAAGAGGCGATACTTTCATTGCGTGCTCATCCAAGGTAACTCTAAGGAAAGCTACACATCCTGTCCTCATCTTTGCTCTCTAAGCTTCCCTGGGCCCCAGAGCACCCAGTCTTTTTTCAGCAATCACCTAAAAAAATCTGCTGTCAGGACTTTCTAGGCACTTGCAGTCTATTCCAATGCTCTTTATCCTAACTTTTTTTTTTTAAAGATTTGTCTATTTATTTGGAAGTCGGAGTTACAGAGTGGGGAAGAAGGGAGAGAATCTTTCCTCCCCGCTAGTTCACTCCCCAGATGGCACGACAGCCAGGGCTGGGCCAGGCTGAAGCCAGGAGCCAGGTTTTCCAGGTGAGTGGCAGGGACCCACGCCATCGTCTGCTGCTTTCCCAGGCATAGTAGCAGAGAGCTGGATCAGAAGTGGAGCAATCAGGACATGAACCGGTGCCTACATGGGATGCCTGCGTTGCAGGAGTGCCACAACACTGGCCCCTATTCTAACATTTTTTTAAATAAGTCGATGTTTAAAGGCTGAATTTATCCATAAGAAAATGTTTGTTCTTGGTTACTCAGAACCCCAATAGCCTTTAGACCTGACACAGTCACTGTCTCTCCCCGCGGTTCTCTGCACTGGAATGTGGTACCGCAGATACTTGCTTTTTCCATTAGTTTTTTTTTTTTTTTTTTCAAGGGAAGCTTAACAAACTCACAGAAAAATAAATCCCTTAGCTAGAACACTGATGTCTAATCCCTCTAATTCATCCCCTAAGTGAGTTTCCTACTTCTAAAAATAATACGAGGGAAATTAAAAGGCACTCTGGCCACAAGAGTCTAAACAGAGGCTGGGCCAAGGGTGGAGAAGGAGAGTTGTGTTAGGGAAATGATGCTAACAAAGGCGATTTGCAACTGGACCCGGGGATGGTAGGATTGTCGCTGATGGGCTGGGGAGAACGGGAGGCTGGAGGAGTCCCGCTGACCGTGTTTGACTGAAGGAGTCCATCTGTGTGCAGGGAAGGCCACAGCAGGAAGGCCGGATGGAACTTCAAGTGCTGCTTCCTCTGGGCCTCGCCTCAGGGCTCGTCACATGGTCAGCATGGATCAATTCTGGATGGATGGTACGGAACAATGAATGACGCTTGCCTGACTCCTGTCCACTGGGAAGGCACCCCTGAGCTCCCAGTGGCACCTGAGACGGGGCATCCAACTGCTCCCCGGCCCTCTGGCCCACCCTCCTTGGCACCCAGTTGACACAGTTTGAGCCCTCATCTCAAACATTCAAAGCGTCAGGACCCTGCCTAGGATATGGTGATGTGGAATCTTGTGCTGTTCTGTTTTTTGTTTTGTTTTGATTTGATTCGAACCTCTACTGTGATCACTCAGTCCCTATGCAGTTTCTCTGCATCTCCATGCAATAGAAATCCACAGCCACGAATTTCCTGTTGTGCAAGGCTTGAGGAGGCGTGAGGTACATCTGGCCCAGCTCGAGGAAGCTGTCCTGGAGAAACTGGGTGGCCCTGGCCTCTGGGTGTCTGTCTGAGAGCCATTCACCTTCCTCCTCCTTGCACAGAGCGACTTGACTCTGACTCCTGCCTCTTGCCCACACTATGCAGAAGGTCCATCTTTGCATAACCCAGATGTGCGCTGACCCATTTTCCTGGCAGAAAGAGGAGCTGCCCCTCAGGGAAACACAATGGCCTCTTTCAGGCAGCTGGCCCTCATGGAAACCAGATTCCAAAATGCTCAGTGTTTTCTCGTTGTAGCATGCACACATCTTGGGGGGAGACCCTGAGGCTCAGGTGTGACCCCATGGCATCCTGGTGACCCTCTGAACATCTCCTGTTCAGCACATGCACATTAGCCCGCGGCAGAGGCTCCTGTGGGGAACCCTGGGTCCAGAAGACAGCACAAGCAGCAGAAGGCACGGCGCTCAGCCAGACTGCCCTTGGCTTGCTCTTTTCTCTGTAGTTCATTGGTTTGCTGTTTGCTTTTGTACAGTTTTCAGAATCTTCTAGAGCCTCTCCGTTCTCATCAATAAAATGGACAGATGAAATCTTACCTGTGTGTTCCATGTGCCTTTTACCCTTCAACGAGGCTTCTCTTCATTGTAGACTGTTGCATTTTGAGCAATGTCTCTAGTTACACAAAGAGCAGCTTTATCTCAAAGGCTTTCCAGGCACGCTTGACCAGGTGGTGGAGACACCTTTGCACACGACCTTTTGAGTCAGAGATGATGCCTCATCCCCGGGTCCTGAGGCCGACCTGGGAGGTGAGCCTGCTGTCATCTTGCCACGGTGTGAGGTTAATAGGCCTTCAGGTTCACAGCCCTGACCTTAAATTCTGGCTTTTGCACTTATAATAGAGGGGCCATAGCAAGGCATTTAGCTTTTTGGACCTCAGTTTGATTTCTTATAAATGGAAATGATAATACTGCACCTTGAGGTTGTTGAGGGGAAAGTACTCCACACAGCCCTCGGTACACAGCTGCAGCAGGCCGGGTCCCGAGGCAGAGTGGAAAGATTCATGTCTTTCCTGTGGCTATCATTTTCCTGTAAAGAGTGAAGGATGGAGGCCGGTCCATCTTGGCCTGGAGAGGAGCCCTGTTCTGGGTGAGCAGGTGCTTCCAGTTTTCACCCCAACTCCCCAGTCTTTACCCCAGAGCTCTCCCAAGCTCTGCCAGAGCACATCCTTGCTCTGGGCTTGTCACCTCCTCCTTCGCTACTCGAGCAATGTGTAGGCTCCACATGCACACACGGTCAGCCAGGGAGTGCCCTACTCTTCCTACAGATGGGGCATCATTTGAGACTGTCAGCCATTCACACCCCATCTCTTGGAATCCGTCTCCAAAATACACGGGCTCTTCCAACATTGCACGAGATCCTGAAGCCAAATTCCTTTCAGACTCACTCATGGAAATGAAACTTGCTGGCTGCTGAGAAATCAGCACATTCACATGAAGGTCCTGCGCGAGCCCGCACGGTGCCCTTAATCATTCTTCATTTGTGTGCGCTGCTCATAGTGACCTCAGGGTCTCTGCCCAGGGTGCCCCAATGGGTCTCTACAGGATGAGGACAATGAGTGGCCAGTGATATTGGGGTTTGCCACTCCATGGCAGCAGTAGCAAATTCCAAAGTAAATGTGGGTGTATTTTGATGTAGTAAAATAAAGGAGTTGGGCTAGGGTGATTTTCAGATTCTTTCTGGCTCAGTGCATTCCTTGCTTTTGTGATCCAGTCAATCCAACGTATCCTTAAAGTCTTAGCACATGTTTTCTGAGTCTATCCCGGTAGAATACCTTGGCTGCAAAAGGCTGAAATTTATTATTTGGGAATAATAAACCAGAGCAAAGAAGATGTACAGTTCATGGTATATTATTAGTTTTGAGTTTACTAATCCTTATTTTATGAGATTTAATTTTCATAATGTTTACTTTCCAATTCAGCCTATTGTCAGGAAAGAGAATGATTTCTGTGTTCAGGGAAGAGATAGGCAGAGGACTAATGAGGGTATGTTTTGCCCTTGCCAAGATAAATGCTTGAATTACAAGCAGTCGGGGCAGGTTATGGGGGCCCTTTTGTTTACCATGATAAAATTAACACCTTACACATTTTCCAAGGAGTTTGTAAGATGTAACAGATTTATTTTTAATATAATTTCAGAGTTCAAAAGCTAAGAGATATGAAGCCTGATTCTTGATAAATTCATTATCAACAATACCATATGCAGAATAAAATTACATTTCCAACAAAGATGTTCTTCCATAATATTTTATTATTACTCTGAGCTAATTGAACATTGTAATCATCATAACTTGCAAGTAATTAAAAATGTACCTGAAAATATGATATGAATCCTTCTGAGAGTATATGGGACATTTTGTGGGATTGTTTCATGTTCCCTGTTTTTTCTTCTCACTATATTAGGGAACTGTAGACTTGAAGGTTTATAAAAATAGGACAAATCATGGAGTAATTGAACTGGAAGATGCATTCCAAGATCATCTGCCTCTAGGAAAGATGGGTGTGCTCTTTCTAAAGGCTTTTGGAGATGGAATTGGAGACACCACCGGGTGCCCTCTTAGAGCCTATTACCAGATCACTGTTACTGTCGACATCTCCCTTACGTGTCTTTGCATTACTTAACTGCATTTTCACATGACTATTTTTTAATAGAGAATGAATGTGCAAATAAGTTAGCAAGCTGCCTAAGAATTAAGTGTTCAACGAAGTGCAGCTACTATTGTTCTCTGTACATGAATTATTACAATACTCTATAGTAATTTTTTTTAAATTTTGATTTGGAGATCTATCACAGTAACTTTTTTTCTGATGAAAGACGCACACACACACACACACACGCACGCACGCACACACACACGCACACGCACACACACACAGAGAAGGCTCCCATTGCTGGTTCACTCCCCAAATGCTGTTGATGGTCAGGACTGAAGATGAAGCCTGGAGCTGGTAGCTCCCTCCACAGCTCCCACGTGGGTGTCAGGAACTCCAGTACTTGAGTCATCACTGCTGCTTCCCAGGGTCCTCGTTAGCAGGAAGTTGGTCGGGAGCTTGAGATGAGTCCCAGACCCAGGCAGTCTGATGTGGGATGGGGGTGTCTTAACCAGCGTCTCAACCTTTACACCGAACACCTACCTCACTGTGACTTTATGGTAGCTCTCAGTTTACTCCACAGTGTGATTTCCTTCCTCATGCATAGCTTTCTTTCTGAGTCTGCTCTACTTTTACATGTATTTTTGTAAATAAAGAGACCACATCTGACACCTTAGAGTGGTTCTTATAGAGCAGAAATTTCTGAATGTAATAAAGACGAAAAATGTAACACATAAAAGATACTAGTTTGCCAGTTCTCTCCTGGTCCCCATCTCTGCTTCCCTCTCTTCTTTGCTATTCTCTTTTCTGTGCTTTAAAGACTGATTGTGCCTTTATGTGCCAGGCAGTGTATTCAATACTGGAACACAGCTCTGAGTAAAAGTTGAGTTCTGCTGTCTCAAGGAGTGGGAGATTACAATTGGTTATATAATCAAGTAAAAACAATCTCAGAAAATGTTAGTCAGAAACATATACCATAAAAATTGAGCATGTTGAATTGAGTACCAAAAAGGAGGAACATTTTTAATCTAGCATCCCCCCATACACTCTTCTCTATAAAGAAATGGCCCATTCCGATTTTCCTTTTGTGCTCAGTCTTTTGGCTTTTGAATATATAATTTGAGTGTGCTGTAATCTAACAATTTTGATTCTATGAACATTTTTTCTTCAAATTTAGAAGAAAAGAGTAAGCAGGGTATGATTATGTTAAGAAAAAATGTATGTTTCTATATGTATGTATGTGTTCATCTATATATGTGTATGTACATTAGGGAATTAGAAACTTTCCTAAAAGAATTATAAAGAAATTTACAGATAAAAGAAAAAGCTTCACAGAAATAAAACCCAAGTAAATGACTTCTTGAATTGGATTATTTCAGTAAAACCTTCTCAAGGAAAATTGCAGATCTTGACACATTCTAACAACTACATTGGTTATACCCATTCCGCCCCACTAACTACACCCCTATCTAGATGCAGAACTAAGAGATGTCCAAGGGCGGTTTTCATAAAGATAAGTTTGTAGCGTTTAAGAGAACAAGTACTCCAATGTAGTCCAGTACCTTATTGTTTCTTTTGATACAGATTTTGGCCTCAGGACCTGAATAACACTAGGTCAAAAGCTCAATTATGTTAGTATATTAAAAAAGGTAATTACTCAATTAAGAAGGGAAAGTTACAAAAGCCGGTTTAATGTGTAATACAGTCATTTACAGTGCAAATGTAAGCTTAATTCAGATTCCAGAAATGAATGCTAAGCCTGGGCTTTCTACGTAATGTGTTTTCCCCCGGTCTAAATGTATTATTCATGTATATGAGTTGTGGTTATAAAGAAATAGGAGTCCTGAACTCCTAGAGCAATTTCTTCCAGCTAGCTAGTGGCTTAAACAGCTGGACCACCTGCTCTGTGAGGGCACATTTCTGCTTTCTCCTGGTGGGTGGTGCAGTGCCTTGTCCATGGTAGATGACAAATAAGATCCCATGTGACTCATTACAGATGGGCCATATGTCATTTTGTCCAAAATTTTTGTGGTGGGAGAGACTTCTCATTAAACCCTCACTTTCATTCACTCAAATACATGCATGTTGTAGCAAATATCAACAGGATATTTCCAAACTGTTCTTAATATGATATGTGAAAGTATGTTCATGTGTTCAATAGTACGAAAGCATTACAATTATCAAAATGTCTAAAGCAAAGCCTGTACTGTAGAGAGCAATGCTGTATGTCATGGGTAATTATTTTAGCATAAAATCAATAATGATGCAAACCAAGATGACCCTTTTAGATCCCAACTGGATCCTAAATGTCATTACATACACTCTCAGGTGCAAATACATGAAATTTTATTCTAGCTAGCCTGGGAACAGTTAATGCTACTTGTAAATGAAATAAATATACTTCTAGAAACTGGTTGGCTTAGAAACCAATTTAGCCTCAAAACTTTCAGTGGCTCATATCTTATCAGGCTGCCTTAAAAATAATTAGACATGCTGACCCAATACTAGGTGGGAGAGGGAAGCATGGAGATCCAGGAGACTGCTGGCGACGCTTCCCTGAGGAAAGGAAGAGCCAAATAACTGTGCAGGCACTCCTGGACTCCTTGTAACTGAAGTCATCTTCTTTCCAATAAGCTAAACCTAGCTACAAACAGATTTTTTTGCTTACAAATGCGTGGTGCTTCTGATTGTGCACGTCTTTGTTAGACCTATATTAGCAACATGGATTATTTTGGGAATTTGCATAAACTCAATATTGGGATGGACTGTTTTACAGTTGTTTTGTATTCTAACTCAGATCAGGCAAAAACATAAGGGAATAAAAAATGCTCAAATGAAGGGATAGATTATCAAATAGTTGATTTAACAAAAGAAAACCAAAACTTTGCTCTCACCTCCCCTCCAAATGCTCAGATATCTTAAAGGTATTAATAAGACAAATTATTTTAATCTTCCCCATCAAACTTTATGTGCCAATTTGACTACAGTTTTGTGACTGTTGGTGTATAATTTCCTGTATTTTTGTGTTATTTAGGGCTTGGGGCTTGGGTTTGGGGCCTGAATCCTGTCTTCACCCATCTTCCTCCTTGGAGTGTCAGCTAAGGCATCTGTACCCAAACAGACAACAGACAAATGGGCAGACAGAGTGCCAGCTCAGTGAAGAGACTGGGAAGTGCCTGCTACCCTTCAAACTCTGATTTCCTGTGAAGTCATGGGGAATGTAAGGCCAGGCAGGGAGACTGTTTCTTTCCCTTGACTCTCTCAGCCTAATGAACCCCTCACATGGTTATCATCACTTCGGTGTGGGGGAAAGGCCAATCAATCATCCCAGGAGCATCAGGCAGCAGAGAGAGGAACGAGGGTGTGGCCTGCATGCAAGTAGACACCTGTTCTCAAACACACTCACAGCCCCTTCACTGTGACTCACGGGAGCACCGTGTTTGAATGCCCCCATCTTTTCTTGTTGAAGATTATAGAGAACTTCAGCCAAAAGTGGCTGGAGGAAGCACTCTCCTTATTGTCCTGTATTCTTTGTTTCTCTCGCTGGCTCCCCAGCAGCCGCCTGCCCTTTTCCTCTACGTGACATAGAGTCTGTCTCCAACACTGATCGTCCATGGAAACTCCTGCTGTAATAATTGTGTGTCCTTCACTCAGGCTGCTTAATATTAAATGTAGGAAGTTATCAGCCTCACAATCAGTTAATGCTCCAAGCTTTATTTGTTAAATAGTTTTCAACAATCATATTTCCAGGGAGGTTTTCTTCCTTCAGTGTGATCTGCTAAATTCTCACTGATTATTCCATCATGGAAATAATTTTTTTCTATTTCCCTGGAGCTTGAGCTCCCAGGTTTGATGCTAATTGTTCTCCATCACATTTGTTTAATGCGAGCTGCAGTGATTGGAAGGAAAATTGTTTACATTTCCTTCCCTAGCTAGAGCCCAGGCTGGAGAATTGGTCTCTCAGCTCTTTGTCCCTCCCTGCCCTCCACACTTGCAAAAGTCATGCATTTGTGATGCTTACTGAGTGTCAGTATGGCCACAAGGGAGAAGCCACCTGCAGAGCTTAAATATTTGTGGCCACTATCATGGGGTTAATCTCAAAGACAAACAACTACAAATGGGACCTTACTGTAGTTAGATTCCAGGGGAACTTCAACCGTACTGAGTGTTCTTCTGACAAGGAGGAAGTCAAGAGTAGGAGGGGAGGATGAGGCCAGGAGATCCACTGGACCCCTCACCCTCCCGTCTTGCCCACTGGTACGCAGAGGAGAGCATGGTGTCAGAGCTCCCAGCAGGTGTAGATACATCCAGAACCAGCAGAGTGCCCTGAACTGTATGAACTTTTCTCTCTGTACTGTGCACATCAAATCACATTAGTATTCAGGAATCCTCAATCAGATGCTGACTGATAGAGACCAAATATATAGCCGATGTTTTCTGTCTTAAAGCAGTGTTTTAGGGGAAACATTGCACAGTGCTCTTTGGTTAAGAGTCGTGCTGCTGCTTGTTGTCCAGCACAAAAGCATCCACAGCCTGTAAAATGCCAGGAGGGCATTGCTATCCTTGAAAAGGTCACGCTGGGTAATCTCTTCCCTTGCGGAATTACAGTTACCAGTGAACAATTTCCTTCCCTAACTATTAGATAGCCAGTCACCATGGCAACTCAATTGAGTGCTATAACATTTCTTTTAACATTATTTTTGGAACTTTACCTAAAGTTGGAGGTAGTTTACTTTAAGCATTAAAATGCTAAATGTAGAATGTACTTGTGAGTAACAAATGATATGATCAAAAAGTATAGAATTAATGGATTGAAATTCTAAAACTTTTATTTTAGAGGAATTATAGGTTCTAGATGTTTGCACTATTAGTATGAGTAAGAGACAATATCACAATTTACATTTAATAATATAATTTAAGAGTTAATGTTGAAACATTGAAATAATAGGTATCAAATTATAATAGTAGTTTTGAAGTCAAATATGTGAATATTAATGAGAAGAAAATAATGATTAAAAGCTAATTCTCAATGTTTCTTCTGTAGGTAAAAGTACACCAGAGCTACCTGTTTTCTGTTATTTTTTGAACAAAGTAAAATGAAAAACATTTTTATAAGGACTAAGTGCTTTACTTTTTTCGTGTTTGATGCTTTTAAAATATTGGGTAGGCTAATTTTTATTATCTCTTTCTTTCTCTTCACTCCTTTCTGTAGTATTAGTTACTTCTTTTTTACATTAAGAATATTTTTAATGCTATTAAGAAAATTTTTAAGTTTTCTGGCCTTTGAATTTAGAGACAGAAGTTGACATATATTGGACAAATTAAAAATTATCCTCTGGCTTCATATAATATATTGTGTTTAACGTGTAGCTTACCATGATTCATACTATTTTAAGACTAATGAATATGCGTAAACCCTAGGTTATTCTAATCTGAGTGAGATGAGTGTGGTGACAAGCTTAACTAAAGATGTCTTACTTTCCTTAGTTTATGTTCTAGAATTATTATGGCTGTTATAGAGTGGCTCTTTGTATTTAATATTAAAATTTTAGTACTACTTACATTTTTATTTGCTAAGTATTACTTTTGTCGCAATATGTAACTGCACACAGAGGATTCTTGGGGCAGTCCTGCACAAGTAAACCCTTGCTTTCTTTCAAGAGCCTCTTGGGTTACATCATGGTCCCAGAAAGTAAACTGGTGGAGTTTCCTATTCAGTCGGCAGGGAACACTACTCAGCTTCATGCACAATATGCACTGTAAAGTGAATACTTTATTGTTACCTGTGCCTGAAGAGGCATAGACTATTTTAAACTTTGATTAAGGGTCATACACCCTCTGATCTATAGAAACTGTCCCTTACTAAACAGAGAAGTCAGCACGGAGGATCACACATGGTCAGCTGCCCATCATGCTCAGAAAGTTTGAAGTTTTAAAAGGTTATATCATTATATCTATTGGACAAAAAGTTGCATTTCCACCATGTGATCTTTATCAATAGATGTGGAGTAGACTGATTTTCCTGTCTCTGTCTAGAGACTGACTATATATTTAGCAATCACTGGTAGTAGGGGCTGGTATGTGCTAAAATTGATCTATTCTGTTCATTTGCATCAACTCAGTACATAGTTTGTGTACTCTGTACAAATTTTTGATGAATTCAATATAAGATGTAGTACATTTATCTAGTAAAGATTTTAATCAGTGGTTAGGGTAAATGGGAGACTTCATTCATTCATTTAGCAATATTCATTGAACTCCTACTGTGTGCCAGGTCCTGGGCTGGTTGGTGAAGATAAGACAGTGAGCAAGACAGAGATGTAGCTGTATATCTTCCAGGAGATGTGGCAGGGAGTGCTCAGGCAGCCTCAAGGGCCATGGATAGAGTGAAAAGAGCAGGGGCCTTGAGCTGGTTACTCCCCCAAGTCTGTTTCTTCCCAGGTTTACAGAATACTGTCACACAAAGCATCTGTTGCGATGCGTGGGAGATATATGTTCAAGCCCTCAGCAGAGCACCTGGCATGTGATAGGCACAGGGCACCTGGTAGCATCCTTCCTCTTTTGTGTCAAGGCCAACCCAGGCCTTGGGAGCCCCGTCCTTCTGTTTCAGTCTGATAAGCGGGAGAGCAGCCAGAGAGAGGCTGAGAACAGTGCAGAAAACAGCAATGTGGGGACGGAGTCCTGTGGGAGCTGTTCGCCTCCCTCACCCCTTCGGTGGAGATGAATTCTGAGCCAGCAGGCAGGTTCCGGGGAGGTAGCAGCTGGGCAGACCCTCGGCTGTGACCCGCTTCTCTGTCTCTGTATAAAACATAGCAACCCCAGGACCTGCTGGATTGTAAGTCTTATTTAGCAGCTGCCTTTCCTTACTTGGGAATCTGTGAGTGCCTTCCTGGAAGCTGTAGAAGGAATGATCTGGAAAATCCCCTTCCTGACACCAGATGCTGACGGGTTTCACTCAGAAGCTTTGCTAGCTACATTGTAAAACCAATGTCCATTTCTGTTTATTACAAAAAAAGCTCAGGAAGGAAAAAGAACAAAATCTATCACATAATACACCCCAGAAGAATGAGTTCCTTGAAGCATTTTCAATGTTTGAGGTAGATGGCGGCAGGCAGCAAAGGTTCTTCATATTTGTGCAAAAAAGGGCAAAATATAATGCTTTGTGTCTTTTAGGTAGCACTAGATTGTATAGAATAAGGTCAGCCAAGATCATGAAACAAGGATGCTTTACAAAAATAAGGTGAACATTTGTACTCCTTTTAGAATAGAACTTACCTTAAATTTCTATAAAATGTTATGCCTCATACATATTATAGAAAATATGCAGTAAAATATAAATTGTACCTATCTGAATTCTTCTTCCCAGGTATCCTAAAACTTTATTTTAATCTTAATGTGTCAGATCAAAGTTGCATAGTAAAGCAGGCATCAAAAATGTACCATTCAGTACATGCCAGCTGTATTGCATTAGATGCAGTGGAAGATAAATACATAAAAGCCACACCAGCCCTGTATGTCTATGCCATGGAAAGATAAAACAGTCTGCATGTCATGTGGAGGTGCTCATTCATCATTGCCCTGTCTTGGTAGCCTCTACCATTGAGCTGGTGACGGGATCCAGTTGTTAAGTTGGACTGCCAAAGCTGGCATATGAACCCCAATCACGGCACGCCTCAGTGTCTCCATGTGATTCCATGGACTGTGCCTGTTGGCAGACTATTGATCCTGAGAGCTGCCTACTTGGCTTAGAACCTGTCTTGGTCTGTCTTGTGCTGTTGCTCTAACAGAATACCACAGACCAGGTAACTTGCAAAGAAGATAAATTTGTTTCCTACAGTTCTGGAGGCTGGGAAATCCATGTTTTGAGGACTGCATTTGTAGAGGGCCTTCTTGCTGCATCACCCACAGCAGCAGGGTAAAGACAGAGGAAGCCTCCAGCCCTTATATAATCGCATTAATCTGTGCATGTGGAGCCCTCCTGACCTGCACATCCCCTGTTAGGTCCCATCCCCCAATACCTGTGCAGCAGGGATCAAGTTTCTAGCACATGCTTTTTGGTGACCTGTTCAAATCATAGCAGAGGCCTGAGGCCGTTCTCTAAGGTGTGTAAACTTTACTCCTCATTGGTGAAGAGGTCTAGCTACAAACGGGCTTTAGCCTTCATGACTAAGTCATGCACACATTGAAACACAAAGTGATTTCTTGTGAGAAAACAAAATGTGAGCAGCCTCAATCCTGTGGGGACTTAAATGGGGGATGGAGTGATGAGTACCAACAACCCAGCAACTACATGTGACTAAAGTACCAAGAGGTGGATGCAGGTGTGCATCCGTGGATTTCCACGTGGGCTGAAGGAGTGCAGACGGTGTGCCCCATGGACACGGTAGACTTCGGGGCTGTTTCATTCTGTTGTCTTGAGAGCATAAAGCACACCCACTGGGTCTGAATCCTGAAGAGTAGATGGGCTCTGTTCTGTGAGAATCACTGCTCTGAACGGCCCACCTGGGTGTTCTCCTGCACCCAGGTCCTCACCCAGGCCATTGTTTCCACACCCCCACCCCACCTACCACACTTGCATTTTTAACCTCACAGGACTCTGTCCAGGAAGCACTTTCTGACCTGTCTGTACCTATTTCCATAGCACTTCCTCTCACCTGGCCTATCTTAGCACTCTTGACCCAGAAGTGTTGGTCTCTAAAACCCAAAGACCCCAATCGAATCATCTGGGAGAGGGAAGGCTAGCGTTTTCAGAAGCGCTCAGCCACGCTTGTGAAGAACACTCTGAGCTTCCACCTTCCTGGGCAGGGATCGCTCTACTGTCCTCACTGCCACAGGTGCATTCCTGGAGCAGTGTCTGACAGCAGGCACTCAGTGGTTACTACTAAATTATACTAATTGTAAGTAGTTAAGAATTTAAAAATGAGTTCTATTTCTATTCTATAGCTACCAGTTCTTTGTAAAGCTGACCATAATTTATTTGATAGATTTTTAAAGCATGCTTTCATATCATTATAAAGGCATATTTGCTGCTGATATGTAAGCAGTCTGGCACATAAGAAGTGTCCAGTAATGAGTTTTCTTCTTCTCGACACAGGTCACTGGATTCTGCTGTCTTTTTAGCTGGCCACTAATTGATTTGTTAGATTTTAAAGTATGCTTTCAAATAATTATAAAGACATATTTGCTGGTAGTATGTCAAATATCTGGCACGTTACAAATGTCCAATAAACATAAATTCCCCTTTCATTCCTCTCATGACGTGGATCATCCAGGTTCTCTGCTTGTCTACATGATGTTCCCAATGTTAACCAGTTTAGAGATTGATTTCTTATGTATTATTTTCTTTGTAATTACATCTTTGATTTTATCATTTCTTAATATTTTCCAGTCTTGGGGCAAATTCAGTACATATGATCTTTATTCAGCGAGAGCAAACATCAGATGGTTTAGAGGGCATCAAATTATTTTTCAAAAGTATGTGTTTGTATGCTGATATATATGTACATGTATACCTACATATATACTGTTCAGATACTATACATATACTATACTATACATATACACATGCACATGCAGATAAATGAGGGAGATAGATCAATGGGTAGATAAATAGTGAATTCTACAGTAAATGTGGTAAATTTGAAATTATTTTCCAATAAAAGTAAAAAAAAAAAACAAGCAAACTTATGATTATTTTATACATTTTAGTGGTCAGTAGGGTATGTTGTAAATGCATTATTATTAACTGGGAGTGACGTAGTATTTGTTATGAGCCTGGAACATGAAGCAAGTGTTCTGATATAGAGTGCCCTGTGTGTAGTGGTTGATATTTGCATGTATTTTTTCAGCTCTGTAATGAATGACTAGCTTGTCTCAGCACTAAAGATTCAGAGAAGTCAAAGATTTCAGGGGCTCGAACTTACATATTAGCGGAGCCTGAATCTGGCCCATGAAAATGTACTAAAATGCGCCATGTCACCCACCGTTTCACAGCCAGAGATCCTGTGCACTCACTCGTGATACCTTTGCTGACTAACTTGCTTGCCTTAGGGGTGGAGTAGGGCCAAATGTTAACTACCCCACCGTGTGCAAGCAAGATGACACCAACTGGCAGGCATTGTAAGGGTCAGCCGCTGCCTGCAGCGCCAGCATCCCATGTGGGTGCTTGTTTGAGTCCCCACTGCTCCTCTTTCAATCCAGCTCCCTGCTAATGGCCTGGGAAAGCAGTGGCAAGTGGCCCAAGTACTTTGGCCCCTGCTACCCACATGGGAGACCTGGATGAAACTCCTGGCTCCTGATTAGGGCCTAGCCCATGCTGGCTATTGTGGCCATCTGGAGGAGGAACCAGCAGATGGAAGACCTTTTGAATAAATAAAATAAATCTTTAAAAAATGCTACCATCATAGTGATACCCATTATTGTTTGCATCTTTATCCAGGAGTAGGGGTCTTTTTTTCTGCCAAGGGTCATTTGGATATTTATAACATTTGCAGATGATACAAAATTATCAGCTTAAAAATTAGCCTTCTGTAGATTTATTGAGTTTCGAGTCTCACCTATGATTGCTTTGGTAGGACCAGGTCAAATGATTTCATGGGCTTTCCAGGCCCGGTGGTCCAGCTGTTTCCCACCCCTGCATACTCTTGTTGAGGCTGCTGTACATACAACAGTGTACTAAACACAGCAGGGACTGTAAGCCACAAATAGGAAGTGGCTTCTTTTCAATGTTCCACTGAGTGTAGCACATTGACCAACCCCTTGTCTCACAGCTCTTCCCCCTGCCTTTCTGGATGACTGTCGTCTGTGGGTGCCCTCATGCCTCTCTGGCTAGTCCTTTGTAGACTACAAGGCCTGGTTCCTCCTTCCGCACCTTCTCCACATCCAGGGCCACTTCCCTGTCCTCATTTATTCTGGGCTTTTCTTTGTCAGAAACCTGTTTCATTCTTATGAATGTTGTGAACCTGGTGAGATCTTAAGTGACCCAGTATCTCCTAGAAAGTGCAGAGATCTGTTCAGTGGTTCCTCCAAGGATCACCTTCATCTCCATGACAGCAGGAATGGGAGGAATAGAAGCCACGACGCTTCCCAAGCCTTCATGTCATCTTTGTTAAGGAAATACTTTTTCAGTTTTCAAGTATCTGCTGTTTTCTAAAGCTCTATTTTTAAATAAATTGATTTCCATGTCTTGTGTTTGTTACAAAGATCTAGAGGAAGTGGGTCAGTATCTATTCCCTTATAATTACTAATCACATTCAATTTCTTTTTTGCTAGACGAAAATATGTGGGAAGAAGAACTATAAATTCTATATATCATTAATTTTTAATGGAAATAATTTCTAAGAGAGAAGGAGGAAATGTTAACCTGATGTCTTTGTATAATTGCTCTCGGTGTGGTGGAAGCCTTCTTTACCAATGACCAGACTGGGTCAAGTTCCTCCCAGATGTTTCATCATTAAGAAATTCAGTGAACATGACATGAGTGGAGAATGGTAGGGTGATTTCTGTTGTATTATTTGGAATCTCAGTGTAAAAAAAACTAATAGTTGATGTTGCTCCGCACAGTTTGGCTCCCTTGGTGCACATGACCACAAATGTTCCTGTGTGTGTGGTGTGTGATTTCTGTAATTATTAAGATATGTCCATGGCAATGTCTGTTTGGAAAGTTTCTGCAAATATGCAGAGTGGAAGAACTAGTATTTCAGGGTAAACTTATCCCTGGATGTAATATAAAGTGTTAAGGAATGTGACTATTTTTTATGTGTCAATCTTAGTTGAATCTTGAGATAATTCCGGAAGGTTCTGGCTTTGCCCCCATCCCCTTCCTTGAACGTGTTCCCTAGGGTTAGGTCTGACCATCACCCTTGGTTTGCAGCGCTGCCAGTCTCCAAGGGTGTGTGGGGTCTGTTCCTCAGCCTTGGTTACTGTCTTTGTTTTTCTGTGCTGCTATAACAAAATACCCCAGACTGGAGGATTTCTAAACAACAGCAACGCGTTTCTTTGTAGTTCCAGAGGCTGAGAAGTCCACATCAAGGTGCCCGCAGGTCCAGTGTCCGAGGAAATCTGCTCTCTGCTTCTGAGCGGACGCCTTGTTGCTGTGTCCTCGGGGGCGGGGGATGCACTGAGTTCTCACGTGGCCCAGTGATAGAGGGTCGGGAAGCTCAGACCCCGCGTGAAGCCTCCTTTTGTGGCCCTTACTCCCCTTCATGAGGAAGGAGCCCCAATACTCAATCCCGAAGACTCCACTTCTCCCCACCAACACCTGGAGGATTTATGTTTTGGCGTGACTCTCAGAGTCAAAATAACGATCAAACCAGAGAGTCCCCAAGGGTCAGTGAGTCTCTCCTCAAATGTGAGCTGCGCATGCTGGCATCATGAAAGTGAGCACTCCAGGGACATGGCGGGTGGGACATGGGCCAATTCCCTCACGAGACCCAGGCAGAAGTGCAGTGGGTGCAGGGACTCTCCCGCTGGAGCTTCAGGAAGTGACCCTGTGCCCCTCGGTCACCCACAGGATCACCGGGCTATCTCAGAGACCTTGGGTCCATCTGTGTGGACAGGAGGCCCAGTCACTTCCCCTTGAACAGCTGCTCAGCCATGGCGGCCTGCAGAGGACCCCAGGGTTTGCTCTCTCCAGGGTTTGCTCTCTTTCCCAGGAGAGAGGTTACAGATGATGTCATCTTCTCTCTCAGATCTCAGCTCCTGGGCAAGGTGGAGAGAAAAGGGAGTCAGAGCAGCCTGCTTCCTAAAGACACCTTGGTGCTGTCCTGTTCAGCCTGGAGAGTGACCTCTGCCCTGGCGGACAGGGGAGTGGGAGCATGTCCTCAAGCCGCCGGTTTCCTGACAGGCTCCGGGTGTCGATTTGGCATCCTCCTTCAGCTTTGGAACATCCAGTGGCCAGGAATGTGAAAGGAAACATTTTTTTTTTCTCTAATGGTAGCAGCACTTTTTCCTCCAATATAGGAATCCTTCCCCAAGGCAAACAGATACAAGCTGCTGCCCAAATAAGGAATAGAGTGAAGATTTATAGATGCTGGCAATGAAAGAAATCATGGGTATGTATTTTCCAATAACATCCTTGCCGGGTATGATTAGCATGGCCATGATGATCAGATTAGGAGTTGCCTTATTAAGCTACTGTTTGGCATTAGACGCAATCCCTCTGTGATAGAGAAGTATGAAATTGTCAAAAACATGATCATTATAACAGAAACATGATAGGGACACTATGAGAAGTAGAGAACGGGGTTGCATAAAGTATTCGTCTCACCCGAGAAGCCATTATAACCCTCGGGCTTTTGATGCACATTTTGAGTGGTTATTCATCAGGGTCGTTGCAGTAATGAAGAACTCTGTATTGTTCTGTAATATGCATTCTATTTTAAGTCTGTTCAGATGATACCAAATTTTCTACACCATTGATCCATTAAAAAAAAAAATCTTCCCTTGAATTCTGCTTGCCCTGATTCAGGCTATTCTATTCAGTTTCTTAGAGAGATTGACAAATTGAAAACCCAGCCTTAAATGTTGCAGTAGTTTACAAATAGAAGTGTTTTACTTCAAACCATTCTGGGTTGCTGCTTTAAGCAATAAGATGTACTTTATAGCTTGTTAGCCCAGATCTCGTGGATATCCTTTCTACAATAATGCGAGCAGATCATTGTTTACTGTCTAAATCAGCCTTGTCAGAGCAGCGCTCTCCAGTGACTTTTTAAAGTCAGAGTGAACGGATTCGCTGTCTTCTGTGGTTATCCAGCCTGGCAAGGTGTTCTCTCGTATGCTTATATTTTGAATGTGAATAATAGTCTTCAGCTGACTTTAGCATTTTATAGAAATTTGTATATGTACCTTCTACTTCTATCAGCATCTACCAAATAGATTAACTCAGTTTTATAGTCCAGTTATTTTCTATTTCAGTTGCTTCTAACACTCTTCAAAATGCACTTCCATACTTTACACTCATTATGTGCAATTATTGGGAGCTACCTTACTTTGAGCTACAACATAAAGCACCAGTGGCACTGATACCCACAGCCTCGCATGACCTATTGAAGGTTACTGCATGCTAAAGGAAAAAAAGGCAGAATGAGTCAATAGACAAAGTACTGGTGATGTGCAATTTTATGACCTGAAATAAAGTATACCAGCCTGATTAGGAAGGTCTGAGTACAGATGGAAAATTGGCAGATATTTTAGAAAGAAATGACTAGTCATTAGATCTCAGGCCAGTAAACTTGGGAGATTAAAATATATTACTCTGAGGGACTATTGCCATAAATTGCAGTTCGCTGTTGAACACAAAATCAAGGCTGGTTTTAACTTGACTGTTACCTTGGATTCTTCCAACTTTTCTATTAGTCTTCAGGAAAAAAATAAAGCAGACTTGAGTGATAAAATCTGTCTACTCTATGTTAGTGGTACAGATTTTTTGAGTGTAATGTAGAGTGAAGCTGTCTTCTCAGGGTTCTAAGCCTGAAATCCTGACCAACTGCATTGAGACATCTGTGACTTTTCTCCAAAATTGCTTGTCCTGGAATTTTGTCATCAGCATTTAAATATCCTCATGTTTACTTCAGCCACGTGAACATTGTTTCCTTGACTCAGGTACTGACCCAGTGTTCCTGTTCGTTAGAACTGTCCCCTTCCAAGAGTGTGGCTTATGCTAGTGCACCTAACGTCCCTCCACAAGATCTCTCAGATAAGGAAAAGCTCCCAGGAGAAAGGCCCAGTGCTGTATCTGACTCTCGGGGAATGGGCACAAAACGAGCCCCGCTTGGGCATTCTCCTTGGTCCTCACCTCACATGACCCAGAAAGAGGGCTACTTAGGGTGAGGCCCAAACCAACAGAATGCATTGGCAGCTGTCCGGCAAACTTGTACACATACTCTCCCCTCATGACCCTTTGGAATGTCAAGTCTCTGTGGCTGTTGGTTTTGATGGTGACGAACTACAAAGGAAGGCAACCCCCACTCAAAGCACCCTTTGGAATTTTGGTCTTGTCCCTCCCCTTGCCAAAACTGAGCGTCTGATCTATGGAAACTTTTGATGCTTTGGCCCGACACTCACATTGTGGAGTGGAAGAACATGGGCTTCGTGACTACAAAGTGTAAAAGGCTCAACAAGCCTTGCTTGTCAAATAGGCGTGGGATATTCAGGAACTTAATCCCAGTAGTTCACTTGAATAAAAAAGTAGCAGCTGTTCACAAGTGGGAGTCTTGGGTGGGGCATTCACCTCCCTTTCTGCCACCATGGGGCCTACAGTCAGAGTGCTGAGGCCTGGGTAGCAGACGATTTGGCTATGATGAGACCCAAGGGTGTGCTCTGGGCTGCTGCAGCTATTCAGCCACTGCTCCAAGTAGGCAAAACCGAAGCTGGGCTTGACTGCTCTACTCATGGGCAGACCTCAAGGCTGTTCTCATCCCCAGCTGGTTCTTCCTTTAGTAAAATTTGTTATATTTTTCCCAACTCTAGGCTCTATTGTCAGTAGTCCAGCTGTTTGGTCTTCCCCTTGAGAAAATAAGAGGCAGAGAAAGCCACCCTCTTTTGGGGGAGGCAGAGCATAAGAAATCACACTGCTGATGGAATCAAATGGGTCACTCATGTAGATACCCACAGCAGGAACTGTTCTCTGATCAGACCAACGGGACTCACACAGCTAATCATACGCACACAGCTCCAATGGCCACCATGGCTGCCTGAACCCAGCTTCCCAATGGACAGCAGCAACACATCCACCATGCCAGAGTGGTTGCAAAGTGAAGGACTGTTTCTGACGCAGCTGCCTCAGCACGCTGGACTGTGGCCCACAAGAGACCACATGCCGCTGAACATGGCTCAGCCTGCTTTTGGGAGATGGATGGACGGCACTAGACCTTTGATCTCTACTCAAGACTCTCAATGATGCCTCATTCACCACTGATGTCCCAATATGACCAGATGACTGGACCAACTTGCTCCTCTTTCAGTTCATGTTTGCATCAGACAGTGGGACATCTTCACTACAGAAACCACTCAGAAATGGGCAGGTGGGCCTTCCCCATGGCCAACCATCCACAGGCAGCACCAGAGTAGCCTCTTCAAACAATTATTGAAAAACGCTTTGATTTTTGTCTCCTTCAAGCTACCCACCTTAATCTGACATTTTGGTCACTGAAGGTGGCTGTTCCCAGACCAGAGAACCTTTTCTCTTAGCTCCTTACTGGGTAATGATCAGAAAGAAGGACCGAGGAATCACATAGACCTCTCCTCAAAGTCTGACCTTAGCCATTGCTGGACAGAAAGCCTCCTTCTTATCCCTAAAGGCACCCCTGACTTCCCTGGTGGGTGTACCATCTGGGGGCCTGCTAGATTCATATCTGGCTCTGAATTTGTCCCTTGGACTCCCCTACCGGGTCTCCATGAATGCAGATGATTAGGACAATGACTGTGGGCTGAGAACTCTGCCAGCTGAGTCCCTGTCACAGTTCACACAGGCCAACTTGGGGGCCATAACTATTCTCTGTAAATTCCTTAAAATGTTCTATGCTCTTGCTCTGACTTTCCAGATGAAAGGTCTGAGGCGAGCAGAGGTATTGGGAGCAAGATGAGCTAAGCCACGGAAGTTAAGCACACCAGTTTTGTGGTGGTGGAAGGAGAGCAAGAACCTCAGCCCTCCCCGACCAGAGGCAGGAGAGAGGGGAACATGGTGACCATTGTCCTTTACAATCATCCCTGATGCCTATGTTCCTCCTCAAGGAAAACACAGTACAGCTCACCCAGACTACAACAAACACTTTCAATTTCACTGACTGTGGGGTCTGCTCTCCTTTGCCAGGTAGCACTGATCACAACTTGGTGACCATTGCCTCTAATTTACCGAGAAGATAAATCCATTATAAACAATGGTGGATGGCCCCAAATTGACCCCATAAGACCAGATGGATGCAAGTTATTAAGCAATACCTTCAGAAACCAAGGATTTTGCTCAGCTATCCAAACCGTGCTGGAAACCTTAAGTTGTATCCAATAGGAGAACTTGTTATGGGCACCATCAAAAATCTTAGTAAACCTTCATGAGGGTGCCAGCCATCATAACCAACACTTTACTTTCAGGGATACCACATGTGCTGGGATCTGTACTCCTTGTGTTGGAGTCAGGCATTGCCTTGCTTTCCAGCCCCTCACACCTTCTGGGGACTTGTAAGAACTGAAGTAAACACCACCAAGGATGTTGTAGGGTTCAGGTGACCGTGGCAACCTGCTGAAATGAGGCTGCCCTTGGCCACCCTAACCCTGTGGGAAGTTATCCCATTTCATGGGAGTCAGCCAATTAGAAAGATGGTATGTAATTTGCCCCAGACTTTAGCTGAAGTAATCAATGGTATTGCCCTGGAAGGCAATCAAGTTGACTCAACTCATTGGCCAGGGTTGTTATGGATGACAGAATTGCCTGAGACTCACCCTTTGTGGGCAAAATCACTAATGCAATCATTAATACCTTGGGACAAATAGAAATTAGTTATTGGCAGTAACAAAAGCATAATATGGCTGCTGGAACCACACTGGATATATGATTTTATTTTTTCATTCTCATTTTGCTAAGGCACTATTGCTTGGCTTTCCATAAATGCTGACTTGGTGTAGTTTGGCACCTGGAATGGGACAGACCTCTTATCTGTGATACAAATTCTTGATGAATATAAAGATATTTCTGTGATATCCTCCATCAGACATAGATCCATGATGTGGAGCACCATGCATTTGTATGGAGTGCAGAACTGTAGGCTTTGTCCCAGTGAGTATTTCTTGACTATAGGAAGTGATTCAAGGTTAGGCAGATGGAAAATGAAGATGAAGATGAAACTGCAATTTGTGCTCTAAAAAATCATAATTCAGTTCAAAAGTAAAGCCATGTTGGCCAATATAACTAATATAATACTCTTTTATATCAATATTTAAGTTTAAAATTATGTGCAGCCAAAAATAAATAATACAAAAATTGAGGACGAGATCTGTAACTTCTGAGGGCCTGTAAGACTTTGGGAGAGAGCTCCATCTGGATGCGTATTGGGCCTGTCTGTCTGGCCGTCCACCTATGAGAATTACATCAGTGCCTGTGGCTTTCAGGGCTCCTAGACATTCTCAGGTGAGGTAGATTGGGCAGTTTCGTGTGCTTTTTCTTAATGGTAGAGCCTCCAGATAGATATTTTATAATGGTTTCCTCTTGGAGATTTGGAAATCTCTCTTTTCATTGCTGGGTAAAACACAGTTGTAGAGGTGATTATGCCAGGTTTGCCAAAAGGGCATTTATTTTTAGGGAGAACATTTTCTTTGAAATAGAAGCAAATAGATCACAATAGTTTGTTAGAAACTGTCACAATTTGTGTTGGCATGTATTACCATTATTAAAGGTGTTTGTTAAACAAATGAAAGTGTTCATTAAGTACAGCAAAAATGATAATACTGAAAAAAAGACATAAAAAGTTTCCAATCCACTGTACTAAAGATTAAAACAAACAGTATCAGGTAACAAAATAAGATGTACTTTGCCTTTTTGATAATTATAAAATGCAGTTTCAGATGAATATGTACTCTGTTTTAAGTGATAATTCCTGATAAGAAAAGCAAAATATTACCGCTATTCAACATCATTGTCTCTGTCTTCTTTCACCTGAAGTTCATGGCCTTTTGTAGCATTCTAAAAGTGTTGAGCTGACCACTCTGTTAAGAGCATTAACTGCAAGTTCTTACATCTCAATCTTGAGTTGTGTCAGATGATTTATTACTTCCGTTCTTTATATATTTTAAAGTTTTATTATAAAAATACATCATCTTTGCCTAACCTAATCTTGACAGTAATACCTAATGCTAAGTAAGTTCGTATTTAGCTTTGTTTAATCCTTCCAAATGTAATGGCTTGACCTGTACAATCTGAAGATAAAACCAGCAATAAATTTTATACTCTATCTGGATACTATCTTCTTTGTGAAACCTTAGAAAAATCTGGGTACAATGTATTCAACAGTCTTAACTGGAATTATCTGGTTTTTACTAATAGACGCTGTAAACACTGTTACTTTACACTGCAGGCATGCATTTGCTCACCTCACCTATGAGTTTACTGCAGATTTTTCCCCAGTCCAGCAGCTCTTCTATATAATATTTTACCGCGAGGAGAGGTGAATATTTTAGTCAGGTTTTTTTTCTCCCTCCCTTGAAGAATAATATTATTAGAGATTAACACGGGGAGAGATTTCCAGAGTGCATTAAGAAACGGTAATACAATGTTTGATTGATCGCAATGGCTTTTGACCATGTCTATGTGGAGATGGATTTACCATGAGGCTGAAAGAATCATTCACTGGTGTGACCCCTCACTCTGCCCTAGGAGGTCGCAAAGTTTTGAAAACTTTGAAAAGTGAGACGTGTTAGCTATAATCAGTTAATTCTGTTTTTTTTTTTTTTTTTTTTTTTTTTTTTTTTTTTTTTTCTGCTCCAACTTCCTTCCAACATATTTCTTCTGCTGTTCAGAGACATTGGAGTGTGACTTAGAAGTTTAGGGATCTGGCTAGGAAGAGTTTGATTTGGAGGTACTCTGAGTGAGTTTAGTGAGACACGTTTTGTGGTTCACTTTTGCTGCTGACTGTGCTGACAAAGCAGGAGTTGCTACAGGAAAGTCAGACTTTGTATCTGGCTCCGAATGTGTCTTTGGGGCTGCAGCAGACCTGCATGCACAGTAGAGGAGAAACAAGTTTGCAACCTATGGAATAGAAAGCAAGTCTGTGCTAATTCCTTAAATTTATAAGAATTATAAAATATATTACACATGTGGGAAAGTTGTAAGAAGACGGCTGTGTTCTAATTAATAATGCAGTATGCAGACTGTCTGACTTATGATGGTCTGACCTGAGAATTTCATACTTTAGTATGGTATAAAAGTGTACCCATAAAATCCTTCTGTCACTTTCAGTATACTATTCAACAAATTGCATAAAGTACTCAATGCTTTATTGTAAAATGGGCTTTAAAAAATTCTGCCTGGGACTGGCACTGTGGCATAGTGAGTAAAGCCTCGGCCTGCAGTGCCAGCATCCCATATGGGCACCTGTTCAAGTCCCAGTTGCTCCACTACTGATCCAGCTCCCTGCCTGGAAAACCAGGGATGGATGGCCCTTGGGCCCCTGCGCCCACATGGGAGACCTGGAAGAGGCTCCTGGCTTCAGATCTGCTCAGCTCTGGCCGTTGCAGCCACTTGGGAAGTGAACCAGCAAAGGAAGATCTCTCTTTCCATCGCTGCCTCTCTGTAACTCTGACTTTCAAATGAATAAATAAATCTTTCAAAAAAAATTCTGCCCAACTGTAGGCTATTTTAAGTATTCTGAGTACATTTAAGACAGAGTAGACTATGGTGTTTGGTAGGTTAGGTGTATTAATTTTATTTTTGTCTTAATATTTTCAGCTGATGATGGTTTTATCAGGATATAACTATATCGTAAGTCAAGGGGTATCTGTATATTACAAGTGTATCCATGTGGTGACTTATTTTGTCATGTGAATTTTATGAAATAAAATTTGTCAGAATTCCTTGCTTTGTAGCAGTGACTTATAGTAGCACTTTAGTAAGCATGCAGTCTGTGTGTGAAGAGGGGTGTTTAATGCCTGTTAACACATTAAACCGTGCCTTAGCATAACTGATCATCTTGTCTTGAGGCAGTGTGGCTGTGCCAAGCCCCACACATGTGATACCAAAGCAAATACTTCACCAAGAGAAAAAGATGAATTTTAAATAAAAGTGATAAATAGGCTGCATGACTATTTGATAATGCAGTTAATGAAGAGAAGTGACACATATGAACCCACTGAGAAAAGACTTGGGTTTCCTGTAGTTTGACATACAGTTCTGACATCAGTTAATGTACAGTAGTCCTCCCTTATCCACGGGAGTTAGAGTCCAAGATCCCCAGCAAAAGTGCTGTACCCTGTGAGTACTTTAAAAAGGTCATGGGAAATGGAATTAAAATATACATTTACTTTGATACAAAAAATTTTGGAAATCTGTGCATTTGAAAAAGAATTTTAAAAAACTCATGAAAAAATGTTTATTATGAAAAAACTCTGCATAGACTTCAGAAAATTTTTAATTCCATTTTTACATGAAATTTTTGAAGTACAATGGTTTTTCCTATACATACAAATGATAAACTTTCACTTTTTCACTTAAAGGCAGAAATTTTTGCCTCTTTGGCATGTCTGAATTGCCAGAATCACTGCTCCTATGCGTAAAGTGAGGGTTTCTTGAATACAAATCTTGCAATACTACAGCATTTGACCCAAAAACCGAGGAGACTCGAGTGACCAGTGGCAGATAATATATACAACCTGGACACACTCGATAGATAGATAATTTATGATGACCTGGGTGGGACAGTGAGGTGGTGCTGCATTTCATCATAATTCTCAGAACAGTACACAATTTAAAACTAAAAATGTGTTTATTTCTGAAACTTTCCATTTAATATTTTTGAGTCATTATTGACTGTGGGTAACTGAAACTGCTGCTGTGTGAGGTTGGGCACTTGGGACTCTGAAGCTGCAACAAGGCGTCCCAGGGAAGCCAGAGTGAGTTGGCCACCATAATGAGAAGGGAACTACAGAGCCAGGAGCCCTGGGCTGCCTCTAGGTACCCATGTGGACACACAGATCCTTTCCCACTCCCCAGGAGAGAGCATGTGGAGGGATGGGGCTGAATGTTTGCTCCCTGAGACTAGGTTTCTGAGCGACTGAAGACCACTGCACTGTCTGCGGCTGCAGGTCAGGACCTGCTTTTTCTTCACCCCAGCTTTCAGTGCAATGCGGTGCTCCTCCCTGAACACAATGATGGCTATGCTAAGTGGAGTCTCCTTTCTATGGAGGACCCTGGGGTAATGCAAGGGGCCAGAAAGACGTCCCAGGCTCCGGCAGAGAGTCTTGGGGTGCCTGAGCCTCACAGAGTCGAGTCTGTCTGCACAGTGAGACGGATGGTGTGTTGCTTCTGCACTAGAACACACAATGGTGGCACATGCTGTTGGGGCAAAGTATGTCAGTAAAGGAACAAACAGTGCCTAATTACCTAGTAACCTTCCAGAAATTCCAACCTGATGGAAGTGCCGCGGTGGTTATAAGCTACCAAAACCACACATGAACCCGTTGCTCATTCTTTATCTTGAGACTCTTCCATCAACTTCCATCCCTCTCTGAGTTTCCTTCCACCTTACCCCTTGGCTGATCTGCTGGCCCCCGTGCTGCCACTCTGAATTCCTCCTCTCTGGCCATCTGCCTTGCTCTCCAGACTGCACACACAGAGCTGGCCCCTTGTCCACGTGCTGAGTTCTTTGCTATTCAGATTCCTGCTGGCTTTTCTTGCACCTGTCCTGCTCTCCGTATGGCTGGCTCCTCCTCATCCTGCAGGTTTATCTGAGAGTCTGTCCCCACACATTTTCTTTCTCTATCTTATAATCTTGTTTATTTAATTCAGAAGACTTATCTTGGGCTGAAATAATCTTATTTATTTGCCCATGCCCTTTCTTCTCACTAGAATTCTTTATAAAGTATTTGTTTAGTTTTTGCTTTGTTCATTTTGAGAAATGGAGGCGAGGGGAGAGGAGAGGGCAGGGGAAGAGACAACAGGGGAGGGGAGGAGAGGAGAGGGGAGAAGAGAAAGGGAGAGGAAGGGAGGGGAGGGGAGGAGAGGATTCAAGAGAGGAGGAGATGGGAGGGGAGAGGAAGGAAGGAGGGGAGAAGAAGGCAAGGGAGAGGAAAAGATGAAAAGAAAGAAGAGGAGAGGAGATGGAAGGGGAGGGGAGGAGAGGAGAGGAACTCCTTTTTGCTGATTCATTCCCCAAATGCTCAGGAACCCAAAACTCAATCCCAGTTTTCCATCGGGGCAGCAGAGACCCCACTACTTGAACCTTTACCTGCTGCTTCCCAGGATGTGAATTAGCAGGAAGCTCAGAGTGGAAGCCAAACCAGGACGGAAACCTAGCCACTCCAATCGAAATGTGAGTGTCTGGAGCAGGTGCTTAACTGCTGAGAGAAGCACTTGCTGACCCCTCCACCCTAGAATTTCTGAGATATGTACTGCATCTCTCTTTTGTCTTGTTATCTCTCTCTATTAGACCATGGATTTGGAGTGTACTACATGCTCATTACTTTTTAATGAATACATTAATGATTGTATAGTACACAGACCTATCATGCGATGTAAAGTAGCATAGAAAAGGAGACCAGATATGTGACATCTAACTTCTAACATTTCAAGGTCTGTTGTCACCTACAGGGGATGGTGCCAATAAGAGCTCTCCAAAGATGGAATGGCCTGTTTTGGGAAGAGATGAATCCCTCAGGACTACAGTTGGTCATAAACAGATTGCTTTGGGGCAGAAATGGTACAAAAAGATGCATGAGTTTCATAATAAATAACTTTAAGGTCCTTTTGCAGCCTCTTCAATCTTCATTGAAAACAATTTCTCAAAAATGAGAAATCAGTGATTTTCTCTAAGTGTTCATTGTTCTGGGGTGATCAGTAGATAAAAGTGAGGTTGATAGGAAATCAGACAAGAGTTTTTAGTTATGTTCTAATGCTCTTTATCAAAGAACAATTGAACGTGTACATTTTTAATTTTAAGATGAGGTAGCAAGGAATCAAACAACGATATGTGTTCTGATTCCATGGTTCTGCCCTGCCTTTGCTCAGTAACTTTTTAATGTGCCTTTTCCAGAATTCCTATGGAGTCACATTGAAGGAAGAGCTTTATTCCCTGTCACCTGGCCACAGGTTTCATAGCAGACTGGATTACCTGAATTTGTTGCACATATGATTCGTTAGGTGTCAACTCAAACAATTTTTGCTTCAGATGTATTCCTGAGGGGAAAGAGATGGCACTATTTAGAATATTGGAAAGAGCACAGCTTCTCCAATAGTTCTGAAGGAGCACACCAAATGTGTTTTCCATAAAGGCAGGATCATTAAAATATTTTCAACTCCTTCCAAGGGGATGACTTGGTGATAAACGCCTGTTGGATATAGTAGTTGTTCTGGGCATGTTAAGGAAAAATACGCAGGTGTCCTGCCTTAGAGGTATGTGCTACATGGTGGGTGCCCATGTATACACAGTTACCAAAGCACCAAGACTCTTTTTCTTTGTAGTTTTTCAGTTTGTTTGAGTATAAAGATCCTTACTATATGGTTTCACACACTGCCCACATAAATATTTAGGCTTTTACAAAGTAATAAGAATAGATTCTGACATTTTAAAAGATTCTTTCATAACGTTTTGCAAATTTATTGTATGTTTCCATTACATATGCATCATAAGTGCATAGTAATGCTCTATATGTGATTATTAACTTGCATTTATGAAGAGAATAGCAGCAAGCATGAAACAATCAATTTGGATGTTCCAAAGAGTGATTTGAATGGTTTTGTAAATCTTTTGATGTTTTGTGTAAAATATATCACTGACTGTATACCTTTAAACAGCTTAAAATAATGTAGTTATCTTCTGTGCATGATTACTAAATTCTAAGCATATTCTCAGTGCATAACATTTCATATTTTATCTTTTTTATTTTTAAGAAAAAAATGCTTTTCATGTCTTGTTCCAATTTACCATTTTATACATGTGCCCAATGAACTGACAGACCATTATCCTATCTTATTAAAACACTCGGCCTGCTATTCTGACAATATTTCAGAAGAAAAGCAAAACTAGAGATGTATACAGAACATATGTCTTTTTAAAACTTTTATTAATATAAAGATAATAGAGGTCTGGTGCTGTGGCGTAGTGGGTAAAGCCGCCATCTGCAGTGCCGGCATCCCATTTGGGCACCAGTTTGAGTCCTGGCTGCTCCACTTCCAATCCAGCTCTCTGATTTGGCATGGGCAAGTAGTGGAAGATGACCCAAGTTGTTGGGCCCCTGCACTCGTGTGGGAGACCCTGAAGAAGTGCTTGACTCCTGGCTTCAGATCAGCCCACCTACGACCATTGTGGCCACTAAGGGAATGAACTGGTGGGTGAAAGATTTCTTTCTCTCTCTCAGCTTCTGCCACTCTGTAACTCTGCCTTTCAAATAAATAAATAAATCTTTTTAAAAAAAGATAACTGATAATCCCCCTCTTCCTTCCTACATGTTGTTAACGAGAGGTTTTTTGATAGAGATGGTATAAGTCTTAACAATAAAGGGAAAGCATTATTTGGTTTTACTTGAGTTTTCAGATCAATGCTTTAGACAAGAATAATCCTATAGTTTCATAGTTGGCCAAATTATTTTCTTCTGAGTCTCCCAAAAGGAAAATAAAGTATTCTTTTTATCAGTTTGACCCTGTTACAAATGCTACTCTTTAGGCTTTATTCTTAGATTCTAAAGGCATTTTAACAACCATAATCCAAGACAAAAAGATAAAATATTTATCGTTTGATCATTTTCACAACTCCTACATTTCTACTATAATAATATACCTTAGTGTTAATCTTTAATGGCTATGGAACTGAAGCTCTTAGATTGAAATATATATGATTTTTAAACATACAAAGCTGTAATCTTTTTTCTATCTTTGTGATAAAGGAAAGCTAAAATGGAGGTAGATCCTGATAAAATGGATATCAGATTAATGAGTTTTCCTCTAACATTGTTGGCTGTTGTGTGTCCTAGGTACTAATAGCAGATGTCAGTTTTTCCCACCCCCCATATCAGTTTTTTGGGTTCAAAAAACTTTAAAGGTTCAAAAAATTTTAAAGGAACGTGTTTTCCTCTGGGGAAAAAGAGTGACATATTAATAACTTAATTTAAATACTTTAATTTTTACTATCGGGGATTATATATAGATTTCTCCTATTTTTGTCTATTTCCTTTAATTCGGGGAACTGCCCCCAGCTCTCGCCTGGTTCCTGCGATAGCGATGGATTTGTCAGCCAGAGCCTATAGTCTGTCTGCCTCGTGGCTGAGCCGCTCTATCAGTCAGGACTCTCCAGAGAACCAGAATCAGTGGTAGATATATATATTTACACACACACACACACACACACACACACAGAGGAATTTACTTTAAGGCACTGGTTCACATGATCATGTGGACTGGTGAGTCCAAAATCCACAAGGGAGGCCAATAGGCTGGAAATTCAGATAAGATGGGATGTTGCAGTTTTGAATCTGGAATCTGTGGGGCAGGTGACACAGTGGGAGAATAATGCAGGGGGCACTGGCCTTATTTGGCATAAGGAAGTGTGTGTGTGTGTGTGTGTGTGTGTGTGTGTGTGGTGATAGATGAAAATGATTAAGCAGGGAGGGGAAGAGGATTTTGGTCGGAGGAAAGAATATGAGTGGAAGTCCCAGAGTGCAACAGCAAAGATTATGCATGAACCTGAAAGGGCAGAATGGCTGAGACAGACATGGGAGAGAGAGAGGGAGACTTGACAGAGTTGGCCATCAGCCAGAGCCTCTTGATTCTCTGGAAAGCTATGGAAACATGGTAGATGGTGCTGCCATTCCTAAAACAGTAGTACTGGGAGGAGGAAATGTTTGAAAGGGGAAGAGAGAATCTTTGAACTTGGGCTAAGAGGATTCCAGAATAGATGTTAATGAGCTCCAGAAGTGTTTGGAGCTCAGAAGAGATGCCTGTACTGTGTCCTCTCATCTATGGGATGGGACTTAAAGATGGAAAGGATTCTTCCCGAAGATGGTGAAATAGTAATAATAATAATAATGCAGTACTTCCGTTAGTCACCACCAAAAGAAGTTCATCAACCATAAAAAGGAGAAATCTTTTCAGTTTGCTGACCAGGCCAGCCCCAGTCACTCAGTCAGAAACCAAGAAAGAATGCTGCCACTCATTTAATTCAGTTAAATCCAAGAAATGATCAGAACCAAAACCAAACCTCTGACACTTAGTATATTGATCTTTCTGCTACAGTTTTGTGGAAAGGAAGAGGGTAAGAGGGAAAGAGGACACTTTGATGTGACAAATCTTCCCTTTTTTTCACTTTATTTGAATGTTCATTCACCTAATTTAGCTTCCCATTAGTGTTGAGTGGTGATTGATTGGTGGGAGCTGCCTGAAGCCACATTGGTTTGTGATGTCTGCTACAAATAGGGCATGCATCTAACATCCAAGCCACTCTCAGAAAAGAGTGAAATGGAGATTATTGATCATGCAGACAGCGTGAACTGGACTAACTCCTGGGAGACGGGAACCTGTGGTTGCCCTAACCATGTGGCTGAGAAGAAGGAAGTATGGTAGAGGCTGACTTTACAGTTCCTGGGTTTGCATAGTTTTCCTATCAAAATTAGTATTTGTTTTAATTTTGATTTGAATGTAAAAGAAGAAAAAGCTAAGGAAAAATTGATCCCAGCTGCAGCTGAGTTTTTGAATTGTTTTTACTACTGTCTCCTACATAGAGATTCATTCTATATTGGTCTTGAATGTTAATAATGCTTTTTGTTCCAAAATGAGTAATTAAAATAGCATTACTTTTTATAAGTCTACCTTGACTCCAAAGAAATAGCTCAAAATATTGTGAATGTTAATCTAACCCTAAATCATCCTTGTGCTTTTAAGCCAGTCCTCCTTCCTCTGAAATTAAATCTGTAAAAGTAATAGTTTCTGCTTTTGGTGAGCATTGTTGGTAAAGATCTATTTACTTATTTGAAAGCCAGAGTTATGGAGAGAGGGGAGAGACGCAGAGGGAGACGGAGATCTTCTATCTGCTGTTTCGCTTGACAAATGGCTGCCAGCAGCCAGGGCTGGGCCAGTCCGAAGCCAGGAGTCTGAAACTCTATGCAGGGCTCCCATGCGGGTGGCAGGGACTCAAGCACTTGGGCCATCTTTCCCTGCTTTCCCAGGCACTTTAGCAGAGAGCTGGATCAGAAGTGGAGCAGCATGGACTCAGTGCCCAGGTGGCATACCAGCATCACAGGCCATGAGTAACTCACTGTACCACGGCTCCAGCCCATTGCTGAGCATTTTAAGTGTTTTGGAAATAACTTTAATGGGGGAGGAAACTTTGTCCTGTTAGTAAAAGCTGAATAATCAGTAGAGAACTGTGCTTCTAAAACAATGTTAATGCCAGATCATGCTTGAAAAAATAATCACAGTGAAATACATTTAGGAAACTTAGTTATCACTAATCTTAACAGAGAATTTAATAATGTAGTAATGAGGAAAGTGCACACCAGCTACTGATGAATGTGCCTGTTGTGGGAGTTCCTCCCCATCTTCCGGCTGTGCAGGTTGAGGACATACCTAGTGCTAGTGTTGATGTTTACCTCCAAATCAATGCTAGAAGCAACCCAGAGGAAGTCACCAGTATTGAACATCTTATTCCTTCCACCCATGGGGTTTCTATATGGAATCAATGCATTGTTGGAGTGTAGACTGAGCACCCATTCCCAGTTTTCATCTGACTCTCTTTACCTCAAAGCAAATTTTGCTGAGAATTATGATTATACACCCCTGTGTCAGAGAAACGTTCATGGCATGGGAAATGCAGACTAAGTTCTTAGAACCTAGTACATGACAACATATTAAAGCCAATGAGTTTTAGGGAAGAGTCTAAATGCAAGGAAATGTAAATCGTACTACAATGTGGGCATCTCACCGATGTGAGACGCTAAGGGTGTTAGAGTACTGAAAGTTAATATTCTATGAAATTCTGAGAAAGAAAGAAGCCTTAAATAAAGACTCCTCAAATAAAACTAAGTCTCATTATTGAAAATCACTTTGTTCATTTACCGTGAGTTCTTTATTTGAACTATTTGCATACATTAGAGTTTTTTACTTAAGACATTTTTGTCCTAGAAAATATGAATTTGTTTATGCAAATTTTGCCCTTTAAATATTGCAGATTTTAAATATGGCTGCTCTCTGATCCATAGTTTTGAAATGGCTTAGATTCTGTGGTGCTATGCATGAATATTATCAATGTATGCCTATTTCATGTATTTAGTAAGTTGATGTCAGAACTTATTCATAAAGAAAATTTTAAATTAAGGATTTTCTCTTTCTTTAATTAGACATGTATAATACTTTTTAAATAGTCTGAAAATCAGCTTCTGGGATCATTTGAAAAATTCCTAGTTAAGAGGAGGAAAATGTAATTGAAGGATTTTTTTCAAAGGTTTATCTGTTAGATGCCTGGACTCAACAGGCAGGATTTCTCTCATGGGACAATCAAGCATAGCATGGTGGGAAAAAGAGTTATTTATTCCAACCTCAAGTCACCTAAAGCTGTAGGAACTTTCAGAGTCTGATTTCTTGGGATGGGGTAGGAGTACAATATTTTGTGCCTATTATTTCCAAAAATTGTCTTTACAATAGAACTGGACTCGTGGATATTATCAAAGATATAAAGTACACTTTTGAAAATGAGTTCCAATGCCTTTAGTGTCTGTCCATTTTCCTGCTAGGCTAACAAGAAAGACATTCCTCTGTTCTTCAGAATATTTTAGGGACCAGACCTACTACAAAACCACCATATTCAGGGTGTTTGACCTATGATTTCAGTGACTGATATCTCATATGCCCTGAAAATTTAAGTGTTCAGGTGATAACAAAGTAGAAAACTCTAAGTGGCATTTCCTACAAATCGTTGATGCTTATGTGCCTCTCAGATAAACTGGAACTGCCATTTGGGTATATCACCAATACATTTCACTGTCTCATGACTGTAACTGCTGGTTACTGGACCAGCTTCTCCTATGGGTCAAGTGATAATCATTTATACAGAAGCAATGGGAATGGGACACTTAAAAGTGGTTCTGAAGCTCAAGTTGTCCCAATTTATTTATGAAGATACTTCAAAAAGTTCATGGCAATTGAAATAAAAGATGTTTATCTTGACGCAAAAATTTTAAAAGCCGTGCATATTTGTTTCATAAAAGCTCATTTCCACAAGCTTTTTGAACATATCTTGTACATACGGAGTAGTAGTAGTGGTGTCTGTAATTCCAAGGCATATGCTTCCGCTGTTCCAAACCGGATCATCATAAAAGAATTCAGGACTCTTTTAGTGGTATCTTAAAGAAACCTGACTTATCCTACGTACAAAGCAGGAACTCTGCAGGCACACCACAGGGAAGCCCAGCAGCAGGCTGCCTTCAGACACAGAAGACAGCAGGGGATACTTTCTGGGTAGGCTCTCCACCAAATGGCATGTGAAAGATCTGGCAGATGATTACCCACATCCTGTAGATTCAGCAACCGCAGCACAGGTCATCCATTTTTCTAATTTTTCCACCATAAATAAGTTGAAAAAAGTTTGATTAGTCAGCCTTGGCTCATGTGAACCTCCAGGATCCAGTCACTGAGGACAGGGTGATGGCTGCTTGAATTAGCCTGAATCCTGTGCCTACTTCTTGGCAGTGGCAAAGGGTGTGAATCAGCCCCCACTTACCATACAGGATGGAAACCATATTGGTTCCCTAAAGGAAGATGTGGGAACCTTTAGTACATGGGGAGATGAAAGGGTGGGAAAACACAGCAGATATGCAGGATGAGTGTTCAGACTGTTAGCCTGTGCCTCCGCCCTTCCCATAACTGCCAGGATTCTTTCTAGAACAAACCTCAAAATCCCACTCTTCTGTCAAGAGTGCCAAGATACAATGCAAACTCTTTAGTACACATGACTCCTCTTAACCTAGTTCCTTCCTTGTCCTGCATTCCTAGTCTCCCTCTCACCACTATCTGGTACTCCAGCCACCTGGAACTCTCGCAGTTCTTCCATATGATTACATTCTTTCATGTGCTGTTTTCCTCTTCACAAACCCAAGGTGTTCCTTCTGCCCACAAGCCCTTCTACACCACTGTCTGGATTCATCATTCCAAATCACTGTCAAGCATTTGCCATCTTCAAATGTCTTTTCTTGGCTCCAGTTCTTTCCTAACGCCTTCCCACACAAATTAAGATGCTTCTGCTCTGCATGTTCGTAGCCCTCTGTGCACACAGGTATCAATAGCACTTAACGATGCTGTGTTGTAAACTTAGACTTACAGGTCTGTTCTCCATTGCACAAAGTAGTAAGGGCCATGAGTGATCAGAATTATCCCCCAGTACCTTGTAGAGAGCTTGGCACGTAATAGGCATTGAACAAATGGTTGATTGATGACTAAATATACATGTGTGTGAATGGGTGGCTCCAGACCAGTTTGACATGGAAGCCATATCCTGTTTCCTCTCTGCCGACAGCCTTGTGAAGAGGCAGCTGATAGTCACTCTGCAAATGAGCGCTTCAGAAATACATGAAAAATGAATTAAAGTATTAGTTCATTTTGGTACCAAAAAAAAGTTAAAAGCATGCTGGTTTTTTATATGCATTTTCTATGAATTTTTGAAGATAGAGCCACAAGGCCTGGGCTCACCTCTTCACTAGCAGTCGTGTGCGGAAGGGCGTGCTTACACAGTCACAGTTTCCACTCTACCAAATGTTTTCTTCTTTAATGTTCACCAGCCTTTCAGGAAACACAACTGCTCTCATTTTACAGGTGAGTAAGCTAAGGCTCAGAACAGTTAAATAATTTTTGCTGAGTCACACAGAAATGGTGACCTGACATTCTGGTTGAAGTTTGCTCATTCTAAAGCTCTGACAGTTTCAACTAGTCAGACAACTGGTCAGAGTTTTTTTTTTTTTTTTTTTTTTGGCCAGAGGGATGATAAAGGGAAGTGTCTTTCTTCCCTCACATAATTCTGTACCAATGATTATTTCCTATAGAAAAATATGGTCTGAACTGAACAGCCTGTATATATTGCTCTAATGCAGTTTACTACTTTTAAGCCACATTGTTCCCCACTTTGGGTATTAAACATAGACCATTGATGTAAATGCCAATATTTTCATTCAAATTGAAAGAATTCAAAAGCCATTATATTGAAAATTTCTGTCTGTGTAGGCATTTGTAGTTAGTTTACGGAAAGAGAACACAATACATTCAAAAGTATAGACAGTTCAAAATGGCAGAAAATTCAGGATGGGTTTTTTCAAAAAGTAGCTAAACTGGATATTTTCTTCTTAGTAACCATGTATCACATCCCCTAATAGAGACATTGGGTCTCTGGAGAATGACAAGGCCAAACGTGGAAGCATTAGCAGTTCCCTGCCCCAAATTTTCTCAACAGAAAAATTTTGAGAATCCACTAGGAAATGACAAAAAAAAGGGGGGTTCAACTTGGAAGTTAAAGAATCTCTTACCTCTGGCCCACCACAGCGGCAGGTCAGACACCCACTGGCTACAATGATTCTAAGGATTATGTAAAGCTCATTTTACCACAAGACAGCTGAACAAACAAGGACAACTGAACAAACCGTGTCCTGCTAGAAGCATAAGGAATATTCTGGAAAGTTCTTGGAGTAAGATAGTTAATCAGTGTTCTAAGTCAAGATATATGTATCTGCATTGCTATCCGCTTATTTTCATTAACTTAGACAATTAAAATCAAGAACTAAGTTATTTTGAGCAAACAGCTTCATTTTACATTCATTTATTTCTGCTTTGCATGGGACTCAATTGCATTGTAATACTATCAAGCACAATAGACTGTGCTCCATTGTTTATGGGTGGAGGGATTAGATCACGCAGGCAGATGTACAATTTTACCTCAAGTGTTCTGAAAGTAAAAAGCATGCGAGATTTTCTTCTCTTCCCAAAATCACTCTTACTCAAACTATAGGACCTATGGATTTTCTACCTCCTATTACCAAAAATAAATGATATGTTCTGGCTGATGCTCTGGAGTTATTTAACTGAAGTGGCTTAAAAGTATCTTTTCCAACATTTCTGAAAAATAAATTGGCTGAAATAGCTACTGCAGGTAGACTATTTACAGAATGTAATGTGTGTGTATACAACTTTGTAGATGTTTCCTGGGTGACAGCCCTTTAAGCTATAGATTATAACCCAAGTTACAGTATTTACGACACAGAATTTCTGTATTCAAATTCACGTAACCCAAGGAGCGCGTATCTTCAAATACTGTCAAAGAAGTAAGGAGAAGGCAAACCAGGTAGCAATGTGGTGCGCTGGGGCTGGTAGCAGCTGAGCTTGACATTCAGGGGCCAGAAGAGGATTCCTTGACCCTGGAGGTCCTGGAGAAGGAGCCGCCTTGAGGAGAAGAGGACCTGCGTGAGAAGAGCTGTCCCGGAAACAAGGTCCTCGTCCACTCCCTGCTCTCGTGCCAGAGCCCCTCACTGCTCCAGCAAAACTGGGAGCCACAAGACAGGAGAGTCTGTTGGCCATGCAGGTCGGCTTCTCACTGCAGAGAGCAAAGAGAATTTGGAAACAGAAACTGAATGCTCTAGCTACAAGGTCTATCCAAGTATATCTCATTTGTTGCTAATGACTGCCATAGAGCTCTCCCTAGAATAATGCCACCGTTTTTTACCTCTCCTCCTTCCCCGTGATCTCTCCCTAGATGGTCCTCAGTGCTTTGTTGCCACTAATAATTCTACAATGCACTTCCTTGTACAAGTCCCCTTATGAACCTGAGGATTTCTTCTGGGTATAGACTCAGACGCAGAACCAATTAGACTGAGGGAGCATGGGAACACATACTCTGTGTAGGCCTCTTCTCTCTCAGAAGCATTGTGCAAGTGTTCCTGTAACCCCCACATCCTTGCTGATAAGCAGCAGCTTTGTAACTTCTGCCAGTATCATCAATGTAAATGAATAATTTGAATATCAATGCCTTATCATTGACAAATATTTTCTCCCATTCTGTTATTTGTCTTTCTTGGTTTGTTGTATAATGTATATGTATAATAGAAGGTTCTTAGTTTGATAACATCCTATTTGTTTGTTTTTGCTTTTACTGTCTGTGCTGTTGTGATCTTATCCAAAAAATAGCTGCCTACTCCTAGGCCTTAAAGTGTTTCCCCTTGTAGTTTTGTAGTTTCAGGTCTTAATTTGGTTCTGTGATCCATTCTGAGTCGATTTTTGTACAGAGTGAGAGGTAGGTAGTATGGGTCTTGTTTCAAACTTATGCATGTACCATTGATTGAAGAGATTGTCTTTTTCCAGGAAATGTTTTTAGCACCTTTGGCAAAGATAAATTGGCTACAGATGTGTGGATTCGTGTCCATGGCTTCTGTTCTGTTCCACGGGTCTATGGGTCTGTATGCTGTTTGGGCTGCAGTAGCTCTGCATTGCGACTTGAAATCTGCTACTGTGATGCCCCCAGCTTGGTTCTTATTGTTCAAGATTGCTTTGGCTGTTCAGGTCTTTTGTGTTTCCACAGAAAAGGATTGTTTTGTCTAAGTCTAAGAAGAATGCCATTGTTATTTTCACAAAGATTACATTGAATATGCAAATCACTTTGGGTAGTAGGGATATTTTAATGATTTTAAGTCCTCTAATAGTTGAACAAGGGGGGTCTTTCCATTTTGGAGTGTGTCTTCTCCAGTGTTTTTCATTAGTGTCTTGTAATTTTGATTTCAGAGGTTTTTCACATCCTTGACTAAATTTAACCCAAGGTATTTGTTTTGTAGCTATTGTGAATGGGGTTGCTCTTATAACTTCTTTTTCAGAAGGCTGTGTGTGTGTGTGTGTGTGTGTGTATAAAAATGCTCATTCTTTGTATGTTGATTTCACATCCTGCAATTTTGCTGAATTTGTTGATCATTTCTAATAAAACTTGATAGAGTTTTTGGTTGATCTCTATATAGAATCATTTGACTTGCTCCTTTTCTATTGGTATGCTTTTTATGTCTTTTTCTTAATATGTCTGGCTAAAATTTCTAGAACTATACTAATCAAGAGCGGTGAGAGTAGATGTCCTTGTCTAGTTCTAGATCATAATAGAATTGCTTTCTGCTGTCCCCTATTCAGTATGGTGTTGCTTGTGGGTTTGTGATAAATAGGCTTCATTGTGCTGAGGTGTGTTTCCTCTATATGTAGTCTGTTCAAGGTGGTTTTGTTGTTGTTGTTTTATCATGAATAGATGTTGTTTTTATCAAATACTTTTTCTGTATCTATTGGCATAATCATATGATCTTTAACCTTCATTCTATTGATATGATGTGTTGCATTTCTTGATTTGTATATGTTGAACCATCCCTGGGATAAATCCCACTTGATCAGAGTGAAGGATCTTTTTGCCTTGTAGTTAGATTTAATTTACTAGTATTTTGTTGAGAATTTTTGAATCTATGTTCATCAGGGATATTGGTTTATAGTTCTGTTGTTTTATTTGTTATTTTGTTGTTTGTTTGGTTTACTCGTCAGGGTAATTCTGAACTTGTAGAATTGGTTTTGAAAGGTCCTCCCCCTTTCAAATTTTGGGGATACTTTGAGAAGAATTGGTATTAGTTCTTCCTTAAAAGGTTAGCGCAATTCAGCAGTAAAGCCATCTGGTCCTGGGCTCTCTGTTGGAAGACTATGACAGATTCAGTCTCATCACAGGGTATTGGTCTGTTGAGGTTTTCTAGGTTTTTATGATTCAGTTGTGTTAAGTTACATATACCCAGAAATGGATCAATTTCTTCTTCATTTTCTAATTATTTGGCCTATAGTTTTAATAATGTTATGGTGATGCTTTGTTTTTCTGCAGTATCAGTAGTAATATCTCCTTCATTTCTGATTTTATTGATTTGAGTCTTCTCTCATTTTTTTCTTAGTCTAGCTGGCAGTTTCTCAATTTAATGTTTTCAAGAGCCAATTCTTTTTTGTAATGTTTTTCAAATTTTTATTTTGTTTATTTCTTCTCTAATTTTTATTATTTCTGTCCTTTCTACTAATTTTGGATTTGCTTTGTTTTTGTTTGTCTAAGCCCTGGTGATTATTTATTTGATATCTTTCATTTTTTGATGTAGGTGCTTAATACTATGAACTTTCCTCTTAGTACTGCTTTTGCTGAATCCCACAAGTTTTTATATATCTTTTTTTTTCCATTTTCATTGCTCTCAAGGGACTTTTACAATTTTCCCTTATGATTTCTTCAGTGACTCATTGTTCATTCAGGAGCATGATGTTCAGTCTCCATGTATGGGTATAATTTCTAGAGCTTCCTTTGTTGTTACCTTATAGTTTCATTTCATTATGGCCAGAAAGGATGCATGATATAATTTAGATTTTTTTCGATTTATTGAGACTTACTTTGTGGGCTAGTAGAAGGTCTGTACTAGAAAATGTTCCATACGCTGATGCAAAGTGTCTTCTGCAGCTGTCAGAGGGAATGCTCCATAAACGTGTGCCAGGTCCACTTGATCAACAGAAAGTTCATCTCTGTTTCCTTGTTGACTTTTTGTCTGGATGGCCTATCCACTGATGAAAATGGGGCATTGAAGTCCCCCAATATTATTGCATTGAAGCTTATGTCTCTCTTTTTATCTAATAATACTTGTTTTATAGAGCTGATGCGGCATTAGGTGAGTACATGTTCATAACGGTTATATCTTCTTGTTGAATTGATCCCTTGATCATTATTCAGTGACTTTCTCTGTCTCTTTTTATAGTTTTTATTTTAGTTTATTGAGTCTGATATAAGCATAGTTGCTATTCTCCTTATGCTCACTTGTGATTTCTATTTACATGGAATATCCTTTTCTATCCTGTATGTTATATTCTCTCTCTTCCCTCACAACTCATCCTCTCTCCTCACAACTCTCTATCTTTTAACTAGGGTCTTAAGCCTATTTACATTCAAGGTTAATATTGGTGATTAATAACTTGGTTCTGACATTTTTCCTTTAAAATTTCTTTTGTCTACTGTGAATACCCTTTACTCCTTTTCTAGTAGGTTTTGTACCTACATGATGGAGGTGTTTTTTGTTTGTTTGTTTGTTTGCTTCTGTGTGTAGGACACCCTTTAGTACCATTTGTAAGGCTGGCTGAGTGGTGATGAATCCTTTTGGTTTTTGCTTGTCTTGGAAAGTCTATTTCTCCTGCATTTATTAAAGCTAGCTTCACTGGGTTAAGTGTTCTTTTTCTTTCCTTTCCTTTCTGAACGTTGAATGTCTCTCTGCATTCCCTTTTTGCCAGTGAGGTTTCTGCTGGAAAAAAAAAAAAATCTGCTGTCAACCTAACAGGGGTTCCCTTAAGAGTGACCTGACACTCTTTTCCCTTTAGTTTTAGAATTCCTTCTGTTGTACTTTTTTTTTTTTTTTTTTTTTTTTTTTTTTTTTTTTTTGACAGGCAGAGTGGACAGTGAGAGAGACAAAGAGAAAGGTCTTCCTTTGCCGTTGGTTCACCCTCCAATGGCCGCCACGGCTGGTGCTGCGGCCAACGCATTGCGCTGATCTGAAGCCAGGAGCCAGGTGCTTATCCTGGTCTCCCATGCGGGTGCAGGGCCCAAGCACCTGGGCCATCCTCCACTGCACTCCTGGGCCATAGCAGAGAGCTGGCCTGGAAGAGGGGCAACCGGGACAGAATCCGGCGCCCTGACTGGGACTAGAACCTGGTGTGCCCGCGCCGCAAGGCAGAGGATTAGCCTATTGAGCCACGGCGCCGGCCTCTGTTGTACTTTTGAAAGCTTGATTGTAATGTGTTTGAGGAGGTTCTTTTCTGATCCTGTTTGAGATCCCCTGGGCTTTCTGAACTTAAATATCCCTTTCATTCTCCCAACTGGACAAGTTTTCAGATGTTATTTCATTCAATAGATTTGCTAAGCCACTCCTCTTTTCCAATCTTTCAGGAAGTCCCAAAACTTGAATATTACTTCCTTTAATGGTATCCCAGAGATCATAATGTTGTTTTCATTATTTTCTTTGTTGTTGTTGTTCCACTAAGATATTTCAGAAGTTCAAGTTCAGATATTCTCACTTCTACTTGATCTAGTCTCTCACAGAGAGTTGAGCTGTACTTTTTTATTTAACTTTTGAGTTCTTCATTTCTAATGTTTCTACTTGGTTCCCCCGGGGGCTCTCTTTCTCTCTGTTTCACTGTAACAAGGGTCCCCCTGCTGTGGACTGAGGATTCAGTGGCCAGTGGGCTTTGTTCCTCTCTTGAAGCTGCCATCCATCCCTGATCTTCACGTCCCATTAAGTTCCAGCTGTTGCCTTGCCTGGTGATGCAGCTGTTCACCTGCTGCATGGGTTCCCTGTAAGGGGGAGACCAGTGCTGAGTACCCTCATCTTGCCCTCCCCCAGCCTTTCTGCTTTTTTCAAAGTATCTTTTGAAGAGAAACATATTTAGCTTTGATGAAACCAAAGTTATCAATTTTTTTTATGTTTTAGATTTTCATATGCCAGCCAATCAATCTTTGCCTGTCCCAAGATCTCCTAGGTTTTGTTTGAAAATTTTAATAAAAGTTCCATATTTTTAGATTTTACAATTAGATTTATTCCCAAATTTTTGGTAATTATTTTTTCTATGATTTGAGGTATAATTTATTGTCTATTTTCTTCCATACTGATGTGAAATTTATCTAGTGTAATTTGTTTAAAAATTATCATTTGCTCATCAATTGCTGTGATATTCTTGTTAAAAATCATTGGATATGTATTTATCTTTCTATATCTGAATGTGTATATCTTTTTTTGTTTTTTTTTTTTGTTCTGTGTTTTATTTTTTAAAAGATTTATTTATTTCAAAAATCAGAATTACACAGACAGAGAAGGAGAGGCAGAGAGAGAGAGAGAGAGAGAAGTCTTCCATCCTCTGGTTCACTCTCCAAATGGTTGCAATGGCTAGAGCTGGGCTGATCTAAAGCCAGGAGCCAGGAGCTTCTTCTGGGTCTCCCATGCAGGTGCAAGGGTCTAAGGACTTGGGCCATCTTCAAGTGCTTTCTCAGGTACATTATCATGGAGCTGGATTGGAAGTGGAGCAGCCAACATTCAAACTGGCACTCATAAGGGATGTTGGCGTCCAGGCAGTGGCTTAAAGCACTGCACAACAAAGAGTGCTTTCTTTGTCTCTGGCTTTTAGCAGTTGGGTAATGATGTACATAACCATAGCTTCTTTGAAATTGTCCTATTTTTGATATGTTGGGTTCTAGAACCCATGTTTGTTACTTCAAACAAATGTAGAAAATTTTTGTCCATTGTTCTTTCAAATATACTTTCTTCTTTAATCTTTGTCTCCTTTCCTCTGGAAGCTAAATCACACATTCCTTGGGACACTTGACAACTTTTGCATTTTGTTTTGTTTAGTTTGATTTCCTCAGCCTGCTTTTTTTGGAACATTTCCCTGTTTTATAGATTACATATTCTACTGTACTCTGCTGAAGATATCAAATAGTTTCATGAAGTTTTCTACTGCTACATACAAGTGAACAAATTTACAAATCTATGCTTTCTCTGAGTCTGTCCCAGTTGCTGTCTTCTCCTTCCATGCAGTTCTCTTTTACAGGTTTTCTTTTTTTTTCTTTTTTCTTTCTTTTTTTTTTTTTTTTTTTTTTTTTTTTGACAGGCAGAGTGGACAGTGAGAGAGAGAGACAGAGAGAAAGGTCTTCCTTTTGCCGTTGGTTCACCCTCCAATGGCCGCCGCGGCCAGCGCGCTGCGGCCGGCGCACCGCGCTGATCCGATGGCAGGAGCCAGGAGCCAAGTGCTTTTCCTGGTCTCCCATGGGGTGCAGGGCCCAAGCACCTGGGCCATCCTCCACTGCACTCCTGGGCCACAGCAGAGAGCTGGCCTGGAAGAGGGGCAACTGGGACAGAATCCGGGGCCCCGACCGGGACTAGAACCCAGTGTGCCGGCGCCACTAGGCGGAGGATTAGCCTAGTGAGCCACAGCACCGGCCTCTTTTAGAGGTTTTCAATCATAACTCATTCTCAAACAAAGCAAGCCCTCACAAGCGTCAGTCCAGAGACACATGGGGTCATGGATCTGGGCTCTGATGCTGTGTGCAGGCGGAGAGGCCACCTCCCTTTCTCATGTTGCACTCTAAGCTCTGTCTAAGCTCTGGTCTCTCAGGTGGTAGACTAGTTCTTTTACCCATACTACCTTGTCTTCTGCTTTTCCAAAGTGTTGCAATTCCAATAATGCATTTTTTTGTCTTTTCCCAAGAATGTTTTAGTTTTGATCCCTGTGCCTTCCAGGTTGCACTACAGCCTGACTTCTAGTGTCTCCTCTGGGTTTAAGGCCAGTCTCAAATTAATTGTGCTGCTTTGAGAAACTCTTCCAGCCTATCTCAGTTTCCTCTTTGGTAAAACTGAGATAATAATGGCTTCACCTATACAGTTGGGTTAAATGAGGAAATCCTGAAATAGTGCAGATGGGATGTTTCCGCCCTTACACTGAACTGCAGAGCAACCAAAATGTGTTTAACCTGCCATTTTTTTAATAGATTTGAAATAGCATTTTTTTAGACCGCAGAGTTATTCAAGATAATAATATTCAACAAATGATAAATCAGTTTTCTCTTCATTGTAAAAGGAAGCTAATTTTAAAAGATATTGCCTATTAATCTTTCTGGGTTAATTCATTTAAAATGTGTTCTGTTAGAAAATTTGATAACATTTTATTTTTAGTGACCATTAACTAATACTAAATTATACTGTAACGCCTCTGGAAGTACATGTGACATCCATATGAATATCAAATGAACTCAGAATTATCTATACTATAATAATGAATATCAAGCCAATTTATAATGACACACTTAAAACAAAGTACTTCTGAAATTTTATGTTCTCATCAATTTTGAGGACAAGAATACAGGTTTTTGCAGCAATTGCCTGCACTCGGTGAGCTGTGCTGTGCTCCATCCTGCAACTTTGGTTTCTGGTATTTCAGACACCAACAGGATGACTTTGAAAACTGAAAAATGTAGCAGCATGCTGGCAGAGAGGAATATGTGTGTTCAAGTGGTGGATGAGGAGAAACATTGTAAAAGGTGGAAAAAAATGAGTATCTTGTTTCAAAAGGGGATATGATACTATGTATTACTACAGCACCAAACAACTAGTATACACAAACATACACACACATCATGTTCAATGGATTAACTCATGAAAGTATGCCACTCTAAAGTAGACTTGGCCAACTGCTTTCAAGGAAACTCTCCTGTGTTTTTCTAGGTCCCCTTTTCATATTATGAAAGAAAAGTTGTTGGTGGATTGTGTTGTCCAGTCTTATAGTAAATGTTGTATTGTTGGGGGTGAAGGCTGACATGGCAAAGGAGAGAGACAAGGGGAGTTGATGAGACAAGTGAGCAGTGCCGTGTGCCCTGGAGAGGATGTAGCCTGATGGGATGCAGTGAGGGAGAGGAGTTGGTTGTTGAGGTAAGGAGATCCTGTTTGAGATGAGTGTTGTGGGGTTGAGGGTGTACTTAAGATGAAGAACACAGCATGAACAAATTTATGGAGACAAAGTACTATGTGCTTTTAGAAAAGCAAGGATTTTGAGGGTTGGTAGAGTTCATGTCTTTGATTTGTGGAAAATGAGCACAAAGAAGCAGTGTGGGGTTCCTGATGCCGAAGGCCTAAAATCATCATACAAGAATTCTGCTGGTATTGCAAGAAGGGAGGGTGTGAGCAAGGAGGAAGGAGAGAAAGAAGTAAAGCTTTTTGATCCATGAATGATCTGAGCCATGTCCCAGAAAAAGATGCCCTGTATCACCGTGCAAAACATGAGTTCAAATACAGAAACCAGTCGGGCTCCCAGCTGAGGGCCAAGACAAGTGGTGGCCATGAAGGAGAGGAAAAGATAGGGTATGATAGAAACAGAGTCTGTGATGTCCCAGGCAAGGCCTTCAGAATGAATCCTTCCCCAACAGACTGCTGTAGTTAAGTGAATCAATGTTAATTGAGTGAAAGCATTACATTGAATTTTACTTTGTAAATTCAGTTTGTATAGAAAAACATGGCCTCCATAAATATGCTATTCTAGTGTACTTGACTCATTAAAATTCACTGAAGATTCTGATAAATTTTAAAATGTGCACTACACAATGTAAGGGGTACAAAAAGCTATATAATATTGTCAGTATATTGCACACATAAGATATAAATATATACCTATTTTCTGAGAAGAATCTATGAACACCTGTCTGTTGTAGAGATGCTCACTCTGCCCCTCTAGGCAGTTAAGCTTGGCTGCACCTGACCCTTCCACCCTCCGCTCTGACCCTCTTCCCCACTGAAGTCCATGATCTCTTTATGTCTCTCTTCCCAAGCATAGTTTTGGCACAGGTTTGGTCTTCACTGTTACTTATTGAATGCAAAGATGGTGGAGAGAGGGAGAGATAAAGGAACAGAGAAAAAGGAAGGGAGGGGGAAGGGAGGACAGAGGCAGGAGCTCTGCCTGCACCTTATCAGCCTCAGGACCCTAGCAAGTTAATGAATCTGCCTGAAGCTTGAGAGCTTTTATCTGTAAAAAGGAGACAATAAGATTGTTGTGAAAATTTAAAAGTGAATGTATTATGACATCTGACATCTGACTGCTATGCTGGGCTGATAGAGGAGCTACTAAGACTGTTCCCCCTTGTCATAGTTTACCATCTATATGTCGCCTCCTCCCCCTTGTCTGTTTCATTACCAGAACTCTGGGATGGCAGACTTCCACAGGGCCTGACAGTTACAGATGGATGAGTAAGCAATGGAGTCTGTATATTTTTTTCTGGCTATTTATCGCTACTACGTGCAATAGATTTTTATTAATCCATCCACATTCCTCTTTCCTAATCTCTTTTACAGCTGTTGACAAATATTTTTGAAACCACAGACTGGAATCAGAAGAACCTACTGGTTCATAGGATGAATATATTATGTTTTCCTCAAAAGTACAGTTCTCTAACAGGACAGCAAGCTGTAGGTCATCATCATGTGTCAGTAAATAAAAATACTCTGTCACTTTCAGTAGAGTACAGCTAATGTGGAGAAACTAATTTGATTACCAAAATTAGTATTTTTAGGCAGTGGAACAGAAGGTAAAGTTCATTAGCCTATATTTAAATTAGAGCTTACTCTCTTCTCAGATAATAGGGAGAACAAAAGCTATTGTTTTTAAATTTTATGGAAATATGAAAATAAATGTTATTCATATTATATCTGCCTGAGGCTATCATAAAAACACAGCTAATTTCCAAAATAATGTATCTGTTATATTTTATGTTTGTGAGGATAATTTGAAACATATATTTCTACTCGGGGACATTTGAACTAAGCAGTGGAACAAACTGCAATCATTAGCTGAACCACAAACCAAACTTGAATGTTAATGTGTTTCTTCATAAACAAATTCTAGTTACCAGAGATTGTCTGAAAAACCTAAAAAAAAAATCATTTTTCGACTGTGTACCTAAACCAGCCAACGCTGCTGTTGGACACAGAAGGGGCACACACAGAAGGCAGGGCTGAGCAGGGGAAGTGGCTCCACCTTTTCTCTGGTAGCCAAGGCCATCACGAGAAACAGGAGCCAGCGTTGGGCAAGGAAGACTGCATAGGTCCCTGCCCATCCTGCTTCCCCGCATCCTGCACCGCTCTGATCCCTTGGGTGTTTTACTCCCTCTTCTCAATACTTTCTGTTGACCAGAATTATCCAGGAAGCTTGAAAATGTGCACACATCTGGACCCCACTCCCCAGAGACGCTGACACCTGGTGTGGGGTCAAACTCAGGCACTGGCATCTTGAAAACACTTACTGGGCTTTGAGTTCTCGGTGCTTTTTTACGCCTGTCGATATTCTTGACCATTGGTTTGGGATGCAGTTAAATTCCCTGGAAACTACTTGCTCCCTCCAAGGATTTCGTTAAATCTTCGCTGGGAAGAACCTGAGCAGTGGGAAACTGGGGGTTGACCTCTCCCCACCACCCCGGCAATGCCCATGTGATTTGTCAACCCACTGGGTTATGAATTCGTCCACATGCTCGAGTTTGCTCAGCTCCTTTTGGGTTCATTCCCATTGCCGGCCTCTGGTGGCTTCCTTCTATGCCTGTGTTGATGAGTGTTCAGCGGAAGAACCTCTGCTGGTCTCCAGGGTACACTGTCTTCATTTCTGAGCAAATCCCTCCTCTTCCCTCCCTTCTCTCTTTTTCCCTTCCCTATGAACTACAGTCACCCTGACCTCCCAGGACATCCGGTTCCATCTTTTCAACTCAGCCGGGTTGGTCAAGGCTCTCCTGCTCTGCACCCATCAGGGGCCACTGTCCTATGTTTCCCAGTGCTCAGTGTGTAACAGCATTCTTTCCTACATTTTATTCTTCTGTTTAGTGTTTTCAGGAGAAAGAATAAATCCAGCCCCATTGACTCTATCTTGGCTGCATTGATCTGAAGGTAATGAGGCAGTTAAAGACATCACATCCAAAAATATCCTCTGTATTGTCAGTTATTTTTGTAATAATACCAAGAAAGGAAGGCAGAGTTTCAATACTTTTGTGAATGGACAAAAAGCATAACATGGAGAAACTGTCTTATATTGTATGCTATTGCCTGTGATGAGAACACCATTAGAGATTACTGGAACCTTGGGTGTTTTACCAAATTACCCTTCAAATGTGATAGTGGCCAGGAAATAAAGTTGTTTTCTTGAATTGTTTTTTATCTTTTACTTAAAATGTTTTACCATGTTGCCATGAATTCTTAAATTTCTATACTTGAGTTTTCTAGGTATTCAAAAGAATAAGTAATATAACATTGTTTATTATCTCAGAGAAACTATAAATATTTCATCACTGTTATCTCAGAAAAGAGTAACAATGTCAAAATGGAATCACTGGGGGTTTCTTCAGAGATGAAGAAAAATTCTGAAAAAAAAAGATGTTGTAGGAAAGTAGAGTACAAAATGAGGATAGTATTTGTTCTACGTCGGGTAACATATTATCAAATTTAAACTTAAAATATAAAGACTACTTGGAAAAAAATGAAATATACTTCAGATTTGCTGTTTTTCAAAGGGACAAACCACCAGTAATGGTCACTCAGAGGTGTTCTACAGACTTGCTGTAAGAAGGACCCCAGAGTTCAATTTTACTTAAATCATCTTTGCTATACACTCAACATGATTTCATTGTAATGCTCTGTATGTCTCAAAGCTATTAATACAGAATTGCTTTGACTTAGCTCACTCCATGGTACACGCATTGCTTTGCAGTGCCTAAAACTACATTCATAATTGGGGGTGAGGAGCAGTCTGGCACTGAATCCTACTAGGGGCAGGAAGTGTCCGGCCCATGGGCTGAATAAGGCCTGTGAAATCATTTGGTCTGACCCTCTCAAGGCAACTGCAGACAGGACTCAAAATTTAATAAATCTGTAGCAGGTTAACTTTTAAGTTGATGATTTTATATGGCCCACAAATGATGTTATAAATCTCCAAATGGCTCTTGGTAGAAAAGAGTTTTCCCAGCCCTGTAAAGCAGATGATCTTGCAGAAACATTTGCAATACCATCCAAAAGAGGACTGATACCTTGCCCATTTATTACCTCTAAAATAATTTTGAGTTTCACTCCTTATATTGCACATTGCTTGCTCTAAATAATGCCTCTGTTGTTAATAACCTGCTCCAGGAATTAGCCCTGGATTATATAAACCCAAATCATCCATTTGAAGAAGTTTTATCTGGGATCTCTCAGGAAACTTCTCGCCTTTTGGTTTCCTTCATGTAGAGACCTACTCACCTTCATGGTCCTACTCCGATGTGCATTCCTAAATTACTTTAGAAGCCACACATTTGGGAGACTTGGTGAAGTGTTTGATGTACAGGACAGAGAGGAGCCAAGGAGTTCATGATTGAAATCACTAAAGTGAATGGGATGGCTGGGAAGGGGGACACATGAATAAGGGTGTAAGTCCTGGTCTTTAGAAGCCATGGGTCTGAGGTGTGTTTCATTTTGTGTCAAAGCAGGAGGTAAGGACAAGAAAGAATCCAGGTGGCTGGGAGGAGCAGCACAATCCCATCAAAACAGAATATGAACCGCAACATGGATTTAGATTCTTTGATTAGCCACATTTTACCAAGGAAACTGAAACTGGTGAAATTACGATTAATGCTGTAAGCCTGGTGTATTAAATATATCACCTCTACCTGGGGCACTAGCCACATTCCCAGTGCTCACAGCCAGTTCTTGTATCTGACCTTGCAGGTGTACAGTGAGAAAGGAGGGTTAGGAACCAAACACTGGGGAATCCCAACATTTAAGAATGGGGGATGCCAAGGACCTACATCTGGAGGTTAAGAGGGATCTTTTTGTATCCCAGCATTTCCACAGGAAAAAAGTAGTAGCTTCAATATGCTAATCTACTTTCTGGAAGTTACTTTCTAGACAAATATCACACTCAAGGTGAAGTTCTGATTGATGATCTTGTATTATCCGTACACTGCTCTTGGCCTCACTCCCCAACCAGCATCCATTCTGCAAGAGGATGTCTCCTCCCTTGGCAACAGAAGAGCTAGAAACCTCATAACGTAAGTCTTACAGGTGTATTTTCCAACCATATCAATGCAGGGACAGCCCTCTAAAACAGTGTTGTACATCTAGTGGCACATACTGTTGTCACAGGTGGACCAAGGCATCAGGTCTAGGAAGTAACGGTGTAAGAAAAGTATAGAGCAACAATCCCGCTCTCTTGCTTAGTGCGATGTTTGCCTCCATACCTCCAATCCATCATTTGTTCAGGGAGGTAGCCCTGACAGGGACTCAGAGGTGGATGAGACATAGGGAAGACGGGCAACAAAGCTTTGTTTCTGTCGGTGTTTTCTTCATTCCTTATTCTGTGTGCTCTTCTCCGTGTTTTCTGCTTTCTATTTCTTTCATACCTTTTTTTGTCCTTTCCCTATATCTTTCTCCTTATCTTTCTTATTTCCTATTCTGAGGTTTTTTTTTTTTTTGTCTCATTTATTTTCCATCTTCTGTATTTGATTTTCTCCTATGTATCTCATTCTACTCTTTCAACCCATCCAGCTCTCCTGGAGGGACAGTTTCCTTTACTGGTTGTGTGATAAAAAAGGCATAGCTTTTTTTGTTGTTGTTGTTGTTGACAGGCAGAGTGGACAGTGAGAGAGAAAGGTCTTCCTTTGCCGTTGGTTCACCCTCCAATGGCCGCCACTGCCGGCACATCGCGCTGATCCGAAGCCAGGAGCCAGGTGCTTCTCCTGGTCTCCCATGCGGGTGCAGGGCCCAAGGACCTGGGCCATCCTCCACTGCACTCCCGGGCCACAGCAGAGAGCTGGTCTGGAAGAGGGGCAACCGGGACAGAATCCGGCGCCCTGACCGGGACTAGAACCCAGTGTGCCAGTGCCACAGGCGGAGGATTAGCTATTGAGCCACGGCGCTGGCCAGTATAGCTTTTTGAGGGCAGGTATATTCAGTTAACTGGAAAAGCATATAATCTCATCTGTTATGTTATTGAGCACTGTATTTTGTGATGGGCTTTTAGTTCTGTTTAAGCAATGTTTTAAATTCATAATTAAATTTAAGTAATCGATTTGCAAAATTTATTTAGTGCCTGCTGTCAGTTTTTTTTCTTAAATTAAGAACCATGCAATAAATTAGTTCATACTGGTAATTATATTTTCTAAAATTATTGAACCAAATCAAAACTAGAATGTCAAAGTATTTTCTCAAATGAAGCTGAACCAAACCTATAATTTAAGTTTTTTGTTAATTCTAATTGCATAAAAACACTCCTCATAATAGATTTCTATACTTCCTCTGGATCATGGATCTGGAACTATGGGAACTATGGAATATTACAGTTGAAAAGAACTATCAACAGCAAATCTTTCCAGAAATTTCTCATCATACAGATATTCATGCTAAAGCTCAGGGATGTGCCCCAATGTACCCCAGGTCAGATAACCAAGTAGACATAGAGGCAAGTTTAGTAAAAAGAATTAGAACTCAAAGTCAGGAGCACCTGCTTTGTTGCAGGCAAGGAAGGGGTTTGATACATCCCTGCTCATTGGTTTTCTGGCTGTCGATGGTGGGCAGTTCTCTGCATTTCCTCCCTGGGTCTCAGTTTTGGAGTCTGTCTGTCTATCTAACTATCTATCTATCTATCCATCCATCCTGAATTTTGAGTCTAGAAGGAAGCAAGAGTTAGAGGACTGCTTCTCTATGACTCAGATGGCAATCGAAAGGGATTTGTTTCTCACCAGACATGAAAAATTCCTTCTGCAGCTCCTCTCTCCCTTGCCTCGTCATCATGCTCCCAGCTGACTCTGTAGCAGCAGGGGCAAGCGGCAGTTTCTCTCTCCCTCAAGCTTGCCTTTGTGGGCCTCATTCTCTCTCTCTCTCTCTCTCTCTCTCTCTCTCTCAGGGTGAAATGTTATGAAGGAAGATGATGACAGCAGCAGTCGTCTGTCATGTTACCACACAGGATCATTACTGTGTGATCTAAGAGAAATGAGTTTTTATGAGGTTATTAGAAACTGCCACACAGAAGATGATGAGTAGTGTCAGAACTTGGAACACATTTTTAAATGAAATTATCCAGACAAATGTGTATGTTGTGAGTGAGTGTAGTCACCATGTCCCCTCCTGGCGCAGACGTGTGTGAGACTGTGCACACGGAATCCAAACCTCTTCCCCTGGATTTGCCACGTCTTTCCCCCTTCCCTTGTGGACTAAAGCAGACCAGACCAGCTCAAGCCTCCACCCCATGGACTGTGAGGAGTGTAGCTGGTGACTGAAACTGTTTCCTGTGGGATTCTCCGTCTTCCTTTGCATCTTGCATGCTGCTCTTGGTGGCCCCTCTAGGCAGAACATGCCACACTCTGCCCAGCGCACCTTCCTCCCCAGAGCACCTGGCACCGGCTTCAGTGGTCCTCCCTGCTCACTGAGGCTTTGAGGAAATGCATGCACAGTACCGCACATCACAAGGAAAGGAAAGTGAATCAGAACAAAACTAAGTATTAGACACCACTACCCTAAAAATTCATCTGTGTTTCCCGAATGAGTATTTTAGGGGTGAAGGGGATTTTTTCTACCCTTTTAGCTTAACTGTTTCCAGCTCTTTCCACGCACTTTAAAACTCTTTTTTATGCTCTCTCTACTTCCCAGATTTGAATCCCAAATTGCTATTCTTTTCCATGCAAAACACCGGAAGCTATTCAAGCATCACCTCACATGAGAACAGATACCTCCTTTGCAGAAGCTAAATGGAAGCTTTGCCAAACAAATTGTCCGATACTCCCTGTCCAGCCTTTAAAACCAAAACCAAAACAAAACAAATGAATGGAAATCACCAACGCTATGGAACTTTGAAATCATAATTTCTTTACCACGCTTCTGAGGCCAGTGTCTTGAGTCGGGAGGACAGAGTTAACTCTCCCCACACTGAAGACGGCCAAGCAGAGGGCGGGTTGTTTTCATGTAGGGACAATTATCCACCAGCGGCCTTCCAGCGGACTGTTCCTCTCTTCAGGAATCCAGCAACATTCACTAGACCTTCTCACTGTTTCCTGCAGCTCCTGCTCTTCTGACTGCACCCTACTTCTCCCTCTGCGGTTTTTCTGGGTGCTTTGCCTGACCCCTCACCAGTCACCGCTTCAGCAAGGCTCATTGGCTCCTAACCTCCACTGAATCCCTAATTTCAAAATCACAGAGAGGTTTCAGCTCAGGACTGCCATGCGGTTCTTCCTGGATGTTCTGGTTCTCTGGTGGGGATCTTCATGAACATTATTAATTACAATTGAAGTCCATATCTTATCATCACGTCTGATTCACTTGTCCGTCACTTTTGTCCTTTTTTTTTTCCTTAGCTTTCACTTATCCGGTCTTTCTGGGGTCACTAAAAATAGCTTGATGGAGTGCCAGAAATTGTGTGTGATCAGCTTTGGTGATGTAGTATTTCTCTGGAGGTATGATATGGGCAGATCCACACACCAGGCGGAACCTCAGTCCAATTCTCTGAGGCTGCAATTTAAGTTTTCTGAAAACTGTTCTCTTTGCATTGTGCCTTTCCCCAGTCCCTACTGGGATGAACAAAAAGATTAAGCTGTTCAGGTCTCTGTTCTTAGGTCTTTCACCTCTTAATAGCTGCTGCCAACATGATGTGCAGACCCTTCCCTGGCACGTGGAGTGGAGGGCGTGGCAGGTGTCTCAAGGAATTGCGCCAGCTGTTGAGCTCAGACCCCTGCGAGCCCCTCTCTCCAGGACCTTGGAGCTGAGACAGCTCACATCCCATTGTTTTTCCCCAACCCCGTGAGGCCAACAGAAGTTCTAAGCTATTGTTTTCTGTTCAGCCTCAGCCCTTTGAAGTGACAAGGAGTACCTGTGCCTCAAGGAGGAACAGTCACGGGTGCAGGTAGGAAATCTTACCATTCCTGGAACTCGAACCTTGCAGTCCTAGATCCTCGGTTACTGTCTGATGTCTTTAAACAGGCTATTTTCGCATACAAGGTAAGCGTGGTGAAGTAGGGTTGGCTTAAGATACCCAGAAGTAGAAATCCCTGCCTATTAATTATGTTAAGCGTTCTCTCTTCTTGCCCTCGGTCTTCCTGCCCCCTAGATAAACAGGCCACTGTTTGAACAACGCTATTCTCTCTTGTCAAGGAAGGCCGGGGAGAGTAATGCAGATCCAGTCCTCATATGCGTTAGCATTGCCACGTGTCTTTCTCACTCTCATTCTACCTGCGTGCATGAAGAGGGCTCCAGGGGCCCTTGGAAAGGCTTACACTGGACTTGCAGATCAGCATTCACAGCCGTTTACCATTTTGCTGGTTAATATCTTAGCTTAAGTAGCATTTTTTAAAAGAAATTAGAGTATTGTAGTTCCATGATAAAAGTTTATTTTAATCATTCATGTTTTGCCTATAAAATTCTTATTTTTGTGAGTGTGTTTATTTGGAGCTCACAGTAGGCATGGCATAGAAGAACCCCAAAGCACCACAGCCAAGGCACCGCAGGTGTGCTTGGGCTGCCACAGCACAGAAGGCAGAGCCTGCTCACCTGAGCAGTGACTGCTGTGTGCTTTCATTCATGGAACACAAAGTTGCCCAAGCAACTCATGCCTGCAGCTTCATCATTCCCCCTTGCCCCTGAGATGTGCAATTAGAATCTTATTAAAACAATTATAAATAAAAGCAAAATTCATGTTAATCTTGATCTTGAAAAAAATGGGGCTTTTGCCCTATTTAGTACTGTGCACCTGCATTCAATTTTTTAACAGATACTTGAAAATTGTCCATATTCACAGAGTACCATGTGATGTGTCAATCTGTGTGTGTGTTGTATAATATCCATAGTAAATGTATTTATCTCCCCAAACATTTAAATTTCTTTACGATAAAAATATACAAAATCCTATCTTCTAGGTTTTTCAGAGAGAGAAATACACAGTACATTGACATTATCTACAATGACCCTATTGTGCAACTGGACCCCAGAACCTGAGTCCAATCTAGCTGTAGTTAAATGCCTTTAAGTGACTTTTCCTGTCCCTCCCTCTCTTCTTCCTTCCTCAGCCTCTAGCAATCACCATTATGTTTTTGTCTTCCATGAGATCACCTTTTTTTTTTTTTTTTAATTTTGACTATATGTAAGAGTTGAGATTATGTGATATTTACCTTTCTATTCTTGGCTTATTTCAGTTAAAATAATGACTTGTAGTTCCATCCATGTTGTTCTGAATTTCAAGATTTCATCCTATTTTGTGGCTGAATAGCATTCCATTGTATATATGTACCACATTTTCTTTGTCCATTAATCAGTGGATGGATAGTTAGGTTGTTACCATTTCTTGGCTATTGTGAGTAGTCCTACAGTAAACACGGGAGTACAGATGTCTCTGTGACAGCTTGATTTTATATGCTTTGGATTTATACCCAGAAATGAGATTGTTGGGTTGTGTGGTAGGTTCGTTTTTAGTTTTTTGAGGAATCTCCATATTATTTTCTGAAATGGCCATACTAATTTACATTTCACCAACTATGTACAAGGGTTCTCTTTTGGCCACATCGTCACCACCAACAGTTGTTATCTTTCGTCTTTTTGGTAACAGCCAATCTAACTGGAATATATCTGCTTTTGAATACTTAGTCACATTTTTTTGAAAATTAAGAAATTGCATTATTTGTTTTTATGAAAACAATCATAATTTTGACAGTTAAAATTTTGATTTATATTTTTCTTTGAATGTGTTTATTTCTGTGTATTGATTTTTACTGAGATGAGATACATTATAGGAAAATTTTAAATATTAGTGAATACATTGTACAATAAATTTCATGCTTCCTCTTCCCTGAATTAAAATGTGCTAATGTTGGAAATATTTTTGTAATTCAAACTTTGTTATTTAAAAACACATGAATCTTCAAATCTATTTGCTCTTTTTGTGAATGAATTAAACTGAAAATGCTACAAATAACTCATTATTTCTGGGTACAACTAAAATTGATTTTTTAAACATGTAAAACATATATGGGAAATAATTTAATATGAATACCTAATTTTCCTTTCAGTGTAGAAAGGGCTAATAATTAAAAATAAACCATAGACAGAATGATTAAAACAAACAACTTAGGCAAAATAAACTTGTTCTAGCACTTCTGGAAACCAAGTGAATGAGTCATGGGACTACAATACAGTTTTTCACTGATACAAGAAAAAAATGTAAATGGAAACCGAATGTTTCACTTTTCTCTGAATAGATGAGATGAAGGCTTTTGTCCTCTTCAGGTGAAATTGAATCCTGTATGTAACTAACAGTGATGGTTGATGTTGTATATTTTCCCTATAAGTTGGGTGATGTTTGCTTATATCTTAATTCCTTTTTCATTTTAAGCCAATTCATGAGTAAAAGAGTTAAGAACATTCTAGAGCAAACTCTTCTGTATTTCTTTCAGTGGATGGCTTTTAAAAAGTGAGTCTGATTAGCTTTTTCTGTTTTAGTCTCCATCTGAGAGGAGCTGGTAGCATGAGAGCCAGGGGGACTTGCCGCTCACTTGGCTTTTTTAGCTTTAGCTCATCAGCTTTGCTTTGAGCCTCCAAGAGTTCTGTTTGACTTCCAGGTTTCTGCTGATAAATCTTGGGAGAGAAATGCTCTGTGCATTTCACAAGCCCAGAAATGAGATTCGTCATTAAACAAAGGTTCAGTAGCTCCCACGCAGCCGAACCTGACGTGATGGGGGTGAGAATCCATTTTCCCTGCACTTCTGAGAGCCATTAAGTTGGATTCTCATTTTCTAATAAATTAGTTTTCCCCTCTATATATTGTAAGAAATTATTTATTTAGCTGGTAACCTAGTCTCTTATTATAAGACAGTGCTAAAGGAAAAAGCTATAATCTTAAAAAATTACACAGTACACTTTTGTTGTCATGAAATAGTTTGAAGTTCTTGATATCTAATTTTTTTTAACCTTTTCCCAACTCGGTATTCAAACTTGAGAATCGCTTGTGGCTCCCTAAATTACTGGATTTTCATATTAAAACTCATTCCTCTTTAATGCAAAATGACCTAAAAGAACCTACCATCCGAAACCACTTCAACGAAACCTAAGGAATCAGGCAGTCCAGTAGATAAATAGCACTGTTCCTCGGGGAGTGAAGTTCACGTCTAGCCTTAAGTCTAAATTAAATGAGCCTGATTGTATCTCCTCCGTCTCTGAGCGCAGCAGCCCGGCATACTGAGCCGTATGAATAATTCCACCATTGGGTATGATTGATAGCCTTGGCTCGGGAGAGTCCCAGAATTGAACTAACAACCACACTAAATTGTATGGCATCTGTGGAGGAGATAGCCCTGTTTAGTGAGGGCTCAGTTACACGAAAGGTCTGTGCTAAGCCACATGCATCAGCCCTCGCCTGTGACAAGGCGGAGGGTGGCATCCAGCTCCGCTCCTGGACTCTGACCAGGGTCCGTGGCTCCCATGGCACCGAATGACGTGCCTCCTTCACATGGGCCACATAGAAGTAGCCTCTTCTACTATAACTATGTGAATTTTTCTTGCTAAATAATTTGCCTCTAGAAATGGTAAAAAATAGCTATATTTCAAATGTACAAAAATGTGCATTCTTCGGCATTCAAAAATTCATAGCATTTCTCTACCTATTATTTAGCTATTTTAAAAAATATTTTAAAGTGGTGAAACCTGGGGATTCAATGGAGTTTATGGCTTTAATTTAAAAACCAGGAGTGTCATAAGTGCATGAAAAAATTTACTTTCCTTTTAACCTATCTGTAATCAATCCTGCCCATTGCTTTTTAGGCTCTGTGGTAACCGTAGTTAAGGAGCAGCTCAAATAGAAATATATGAAGGGTACAGCTTTAGTAATCAGTATTTCTTAGCACTTTTGAATTTTTATTACGCTCTCACTGAACAACATCTCACAGTTTTCAGGCTTAATTCAATTATTTAAAAGACATGGGGAACTTTTTCTGAGTGTACAGCAGAAAAAAATAAAAATAATATTGTAAGACAGTGATTCTTAAATAAAATGAGCTTTTTCCTGAAAGGCAACATAAACAAAGCAACAGCTTTTATATGGTAAAAATAGAGCATTTGCTGCAAATTGCCCTCAGAAGTGTGTGGGTTTTAAATGACCTTGACATTATTCTCTGTCAAGCTAACATCACATAGTGGTGACTTTCCTTTGGAATGGTCTAGAACTGCAATAGTACTTGACTGACAGAGAGTTCTCTCTCCCTTTTTCTCTCTCCCTCTCTCTCATTGTTCCTCTAGCAAGTGTCAATCATTGAAGATTAAACAGGAAAGAAGATGGCATATTCTGTTCTCAAATGTAAATTCAGTTTTTCACTAACTCTGGACTTCATAGTGCATACATAGGGCTGTTGTTTGGTTTTGTCAAGATACACAGGCAGAAAAACAGAAATGGAAAAATGTAAATGAACTTACAGATACTGTCCTAGTTATATTAACAATAAAAGTGAAATATTACTATAGAACACCAATTTTTTTTCTAAATTCTGACATAGGAAAACTAGTGAAACTGTAGTATTTTTCATTCTTTATTATGAATTGAATAGTAAGCAAAACAGTATAAAATATAATTGTTTTCCCTGTGGATAGATATATTTAAAAGGAAATCTTCACAACATGTGTATTCTTACTGTATATCAAAGTATAAATAATTCCTGCATATCAAAGTGTACTCACAAGTTGCAGACTGATTAACGGCTTCATTTTGTATGTGTTCATACTAAACAGTTCAAAGCAATAGTCTATTTTAATATATTTTAAATTAATTTTTCAGCTACATTAGAAAAGAGAATGATGAGTCAGTTACTTAGTTGTCAGACTAATGAAGCAGGTATTTTGAGATCCCTGACCTTCATGTTCAACATGAACAACGTGGGTAATGTGTATAAATTAATGTGTATAAATTAATGTGTATGAATTTGTCATCAGCTTCTCTTCCTCAAGCCTCAATGTAGATTGAAAACGAAACAAAACATAAAAGCTACAGAATTTCCTGACTTTTGAAATAACGCTAAGTTCCCCAGTTTAAAAAGTGGTCACTCCAAATACTCACACACCATGTTCTCAGAGGCAGCAAAGCTTCACCTCCCCTCAGACACAGGATGACCACATCAGTCTCTCCGGTACTCGGATCACCAGAACGCTTCCCACTAAGTAATGTGGACTAATTTTCTTCTTCACCTGATTAGCAATTTTTCATGAACCGACCAGGTTTTGAGACCTGCTGTGTATGAGACACTGCGCCGGTTGATGAAAACCTCATGCCGAGTATCTGATAGTGCAAGGAGGCAAGAGTGAACAAACAAATGCAGTGTTTTAGCACACGTCTTTTTGACTTACTCCTGTAAGTTGATTCTTAGAGCACGTTAGAAATATTTGTTGACTACTCGTGTCATACTGGTTGTACCTTTTCATAAATTAAGGATCAACCTCATGTCAGTAGTTGATGGATCCTGACAAACTGGTGGGAGACCCAAAGCATCTGCTAACGCTGGGTAACTGGGAACACGTCAGATCTCGGAAACAGCACAGTGACCCGTGCTCCCTGTTCATGTACGTGCATTTAAAAATTTCATTGTTTGGACCTTGCCTGTCGGCATTCCCACTTACAGGAAGTGAAGCCATAGACAACCGAGAGGAAGAAAGAAAAGGAAGAAAAAGCAGAAGTGCCGAGTTGGCAGAATGTGATGGTGGGTGGGGTTATCTCCATTCCCGGGTGGTCGCGGAAGCCGTTTTAACGCTCCATGTATGCTTTCTGGGCCACTCGGACTTGAATATAATTTATTTGTAATTACTGATTCTATCACAAAGTTCCCAGATTCTCCCCACTTGGCGGGAAGGAGGAGATCCTGGTGGGTCCTGGTGGGTTACAGGGCAGGGGCCTACCTCAGTGCTAGAAGCCGTGTGTGGGGGGTGAGAGTGGGGGCCTGGGGGAGGGCAGGGGGCTACAGTCTGCATCGCCTGGGGTCCTTTCATTCTGCTGCGGCTTCCGTATCCTTTCTGGACCTTCCCTCCACCACGCTGTCAGCCACACTGAATGCTGTGTAGACAACTGGGCTTCATGGGGGAGGCAGAGCCAGACCTGGAGAGAGAGCGGGGGATGCAGAGAGGCGCCCCTCTCCTCGTCTCCTCTTTCCCGGGAGCACAATGCCAACACCGCACACCGCTCGGGCTCAGTCCACTGTTCAAACCAACCCTGTCTCCGGTTGAAATGGAGGACAAAGTGGAGGTCCGTGCTAACGGAACAGGGAAGTGGACGAGGCACAAGAGGAGAGAGGACAGCGGCACTCCACTTCGGGAAAGGCACACACCCTCGCGACCAGTTAGAGATGCGCGCCCTGACCTTCCTCACACAGCCGTCCCAGTAAGTGGGCATCAGTTTCTTTTTCATGTTCCTGTTAATATTTTGTCATAACTTCCTTTTCTCCCATGTGAACTGCCAAATTACTCTTACTTGGGTCCACAATTATCAGTGGCACTGCCTCCATCTACTCGGGTGCTGGTACAAATGCCCCCAGGGCAGCCTGGGGGACTCAACACCGCAGACACGGAGGAGGACAGAGGCTGAGGCCAGGTGTCTCCAGGCCTGGCCCCTCGGCTCCCCCAGGGGAGAAGCCTGCCTTGCCCCTGCCGGCTGCGCAGAGAACCCAGCCCTCTCGTGGCTGCTGGCTGCATCGCTCGGCTCGCATGGGGCCTCGCCCCGTCTCTTCTCCTAGGCTTTGCTCTTCCACGTTCCCTTTTTTTATAAGAGCACCACTCGTGTTGGATCGGGACCCACCTAATGACACATCTTACCTCGAGCACAGCTGCTTGTAAGGTTACATTCGGGGACGGAAGTTAGGAGTTCAACAAATTTTTCTTTGGTTGGTGAGCATGGAGCGTGCGGCCCACTGCGTCACACCAGAGATCTGTTATCCAAGTTGGAGCCACATTTCCAACGCGGGGAGTACATAGATCTCAGGTGATACTTCTTAGAAATACAAATACTTAACTTTTTGTAGCAAAAGGTGTAAAAATAAAAGCCAACAGGCAAACAAGAACTGTGATCTAGTAGTAGGTTCCGGCATCAGACAGACGTGGGTTCAAATCTCCCTTCTGCTACTCACGAGGAAAGTGACTTGGGCGTGGCCTGTCCCAGTCTCAGGATCCTCATCTGGATAAGTTCCTCTGTCAGAGTAACAGGCTTTTATAGTGCCAGCCTCACTGACATGCTGCTCACTGAGGTTTGCTTAACCAAACCAGAGTTCTCTCCCTGCACCCCTTACTTCCTGTAGGTGGCATTTGGCTCCTCAGGCTGGACAGGTGATCTCATGGAAGACAAAAACATAATGGCGATTGCTAGAGGCTGTGCGTGCCCTGCCCAGAGAGCACGAGGCATCTGAGGGCAGTCGGAAGTGGAGGGTGCAGGAAGCCCTGTGGGAAATGGCGTGAGGATCTCAGCTGAGGGAAGCAGGAAGTCGGGAATACGAGGAGCCAGGGGCAAGCACCCCTCCATGCCTGGAACTAGATGGAGGTGAGCCCACTCCCGCTGTGAGAGGAGGCCTCAGGCTTTGAGGTACATGCAAGAAATAATTGGTGGAAACGGAAGCAATCTGGCTTTAGAGCTAACCCAGGTACCAGTGGGGCAGCCGTCAGACTCTCTCAAAGGCTAATCAGTGGGGCCGCCGTCAGACTCTCTCAAAGGCTAATCAGTGACGCTGGTAGAATTGCTCTGTTCGTTATCCAGCGTGGTGACCACCTCTGTGCTTGAATTTCAGGGAAGTTCTAGAGGTCCTGATAGACTCACCACTCTGTCCTTCCTGTCCCCCCCCCCAATTCCCTCAGATTCTGAAATTCTGATTCCTGCTCGTTGACCTAAAACTATGCTGTGGAAAGGAAAAGCCCTGTAAGCTGCTACGTATCATTTATTCCACTTGTGAGTCTGTATGAAGGGGAAGTTTGGGTAGCGACCTGAGGCTAGTGGGCTGTGAATTGGGCATCCCCATAGAAGCAAAGCCGGGAAGGCCCAGATGGCCCCAACTTCATCTCCTGACCACGGGCAACTTCAGCCAGAAAAGCAGACACAGAGCTCAGCTCCCTTCCGAGGGCCACAAAGTAGTATTTTCAGAGTGATCAAGCTCTTAGGAAGCATACGAAAGCCATTCTAGATGTGTATGTGGTTGAAACACAGAGCGTGGCTAGTAAAAACCAGCCTGAATAGAAGTTTCAGAGTTTGAAGGGCTCAGTAACTTCTACTCCTGTCTTCTCCACTGCCCAGTGGCGCATCTCACTGACTTCAAGATTGTGGTCACTGATTGCGTAGCACAGCAGTTCCCGATTTTTGCAATTACTCTGTTTAACATCATGTATTTCCTAAGGTAAAGTAGATTTGCATCTGGTGTTTTCCCCTGGGTTTTATTTTTATTTCATTCTGTGTTTTTTTTTTTCAAACATCCATATAAAGTAAGGTCAATTGAAAGAAAATTCTTTCAAAACTAGGAAGTTCAGAATTTTATTGGGTTAAGAAAATCGAGAATTTGACTATTAAGGACAGAGATCAATCAAGCCACAATCACAATAAATAGATACAGTCTGGAGAAACACATCATATACATTACTTTGGGTTTAAGGACAGGAAAGATGAAATGGAGTTGGAGCTATGTTCATGGTACTTTGATTTCAGGACTAAACATCTCAAACATTTTTTACTAATGATGTAAAACATAGGTATGCTTTGTTGGGAAGTGAAAGCCAGTGAAATTCTGAGAATAATCAAACTGTTGACCAAATGGATCACATAGTCATACTCCAGAACACTGAGCAAAAGAAAATAAATTAATAGGAACAGACAGACATTAATTAGGCCAGCGTGGTTCATGAAATGAATGCAAGTCAAGCTAGAAAAAGATTTGAAAACCATGCTATCTATAAGATTAACTCTGTGTTATGAAAAAGAATGAATTTAAAATATTCATATTCTATATTAATATTTAAATATTCAATTAAAACCCCATTTTTAAAATGGTTCAGATATAGCCTTTCACAATATGTCTCATTTGCATGACAGACTGTTGCACACAGTGCCTCATAGACAATTCTTTCCATATATATGTGTATGTATAAATATATATATATGATTTATGCATTTATTTACTTGAAAGGGAGAGTGACACAGAGAGAGAAAGATCTTTCATCTACTGGTTCACTCCACAAATAGCCACAATGGCTGGGGCTGGGCCAGGCTGAAGCCAAGAGCAAGGAACTCCATCCTGGTCTCACATGTCTGTGGCAGCAGCCCAAACACTTGGGCCACTTCCCAGTGCCTTTCTCGGGACATTAGCGGTAGACAAATCAGAAGTGAAGCACCCAGGATTCCAAACAGCACTCTGATAGGGGCACCAGCACTACAGGTGGCAACTTAGCATGCAGTGCCACAACACTGCCTCCAGCAACTCTTAAAATGAGAACTGAAATTGCCGAGCAAACTGGACACATTTTTACTTATGTATTTTGCTTCCAAACGAAGCCTGTTTGGTAGGTCCTCTGACTGGGCCCAAGATGGTCATTTGTGTTCACATACATCCCATTTATCGACAGCTAACAGTATTGTTTTGCTTTAAAAAAAAAATCAAAGATTTACTTATTTATTTGAGAGGCAGAGTTACAGACTGAGAGAGGGAGAAATAGAGAGAAAGGTCTTCCATCCACTGGTTCACTTCCCAGATGGCCACAATGGCTGGAGCTGAGCTGATCCAAAGCCAGGAGCCAGGAGCTTTTTCTGGGTCTCCCACATGGGTGCAGAGGCCCAAGAACTTGGGCCATCTTCCACTGCTTTCCCAGGCCATAGCAGAGAGCTGGATCAGAAGAAGAGCAGGACATAAACCAGTACCCAATTGGATTCTGGTGCCGTAGGTGGAAGTTTAGCCCACTATGCCACAGTGCTGGTTCTTGTTTTGATTTTAACATTAATTTATCCACTTGAAAAATATTTATCAAGGGCATACCTGCAATATGTTGGGCATTGTCTTGATGCTAGGGATGCAGCTGCAAATAAAACAGTCAGTCCTTTTGTTTATGGAACTGAGACTCAGGAGTGTGGAAGCAGACAAGAAGTAGAATCAGTACACGCATGCAGTATGGGGCATACCGGACAGCAGCATCACCAAACAGAACAGGAGGTGGGGCTGAGCACAGGAGATGGCCTAACTGAGGCGGTCAAGGGTGAGCTCCCCAAGAAAGTGAGCTTTGAACAGAGATCTCAAGGAGATGAGGGCCCACTGTGCTGTCCTCCTAAGGGGGAGGCCCATAGAGATGGAGGAGAACACTGTCCCTGACTGGGAGTCACTGCAGGAGAGTGGGGGCGCAGTCCTAGCTACGGATACTGAAGCCTCGCATGCTGTGACAAGGACTTTCTGAGTGATGGGGAGGGGAGGGACCTACTGGGTTTGGGCACAGTAATGACAAGAACCCACTCTCACTCTTGAAGCTTCCCTCTGACTGCCATGTTGAGAAGAAACTGGAGGAGGCAAGTACAGGAAGGAGAGGCCAACACAAGGGTAAAGGAGACAGACACGATGCTGACGTGGACCAGGGTGCTAATGGTACAGGAGGTGGGATGTGGTCAGGTCCTGGCCGTTTGCACACTCCTCCAGAAGGAACAAAGGACCTGGCCAGGATGGCTAAAAATCACAGTCCTTTCTCATGTTTGCAACTTACCCTGCAGCCTTGGGCTGTCTGATTCCTTCAGGCACTGGTTCCACAGTAAAACCACACAGGCATCTCAGGTCTGTTTGTGGCTGTGGCCCAGAGCCCATGCGCTTCAGCTACTGACTTTGTTCTCCGCAGAGTTGTAGGTTTTCTCCCACTTACCAACTCTTTGGCTTTAGCTGTCAGCATCTGAGTTCTGCTTGCTGCTCTCTGGATTTCTGTGTATGTGGTGTACTCTCCGAGGCCAGGTGGGAAGCAAATCAAGTTTGCTTCTGGATGCCACAGTGGGACCTGCTAGAGGAGGGTTCAGGAGCTGAGAGAACCAGAGCCGAGCCAGCCAAATGCGGCTGTCAGATCCAGAAGGTAGGAGTTGGGCTGTAAATGGGAGTTCAGGCTTCAGGCCAAGAAGCTGAAAAGGGTCCAGGGAGAAGGAGAGAGCCAGCGTTGGGATGAGGCCGGCAGTCAGAAGCAATTTCTGTAAAGGTAGCTGGAGACCCGGGGGCTTTATCACACTGGCCTCTGGACATCCGGTGATTGAGTGGACCAGACTGCCATAAAGCTTGCCCTGCTCCCAGACGTCAGGTTTCATGACTGCACGTGTCTTACCTTTGTACCTGATGCACAGGCTTCGGTTTAGAGCGCAGTATTCCCCTCAGAACTTTCTGTGACTTCCTTGGTGGCCAGTGGCAGAGATACAACTCAGATGGCTCTGAATAGGAAAAGAGAATTGATTGGTTGACATAACCAAAACATACAGGGATGATATTGCTTCAGGCTCAGTGGGATCCAGAGATGCAGACAGTGTCATGAGCACTCGGCCTCTTTCTTTGTTGTTCAGGTCTATTTTCCTTGGTGTTGGCCTCCTTCGCAGGTAGCTCAGCAATGCCACCAGCAATGTGGTTCCTTGTTCTCAAGATCACATCACATGATGTTCAGCTAGGTCATATGCCCTGGCCAGCGTTGATTTCCATGGCCTAGAGAGAGAATCCATTTGGTCAACTGAAGCTTGTCGGCTTCCTTTGCTGTTTGAGGCATTGCTGTCTCTCATACCACCATGAACTGATTCCTGATGCAGCACAGAGATGCACGCTAATCAGGCAGGAAGGAAGCCACTGCCAGGTGTCCCGTCAGCGACCTTCCTAGTACTGACCTCCATGTGTCAGTGTGGGGCTATCTGGGAACATGTTGAGTGCTTTTTTTTTTAAGGTTTATTTATTTTACTTGAAAGTCACAGTTATACAGAGAGAAGCAGAGGCAGAGAGAGAGGGGGTCTTCCATCTGCTGGTTCACTCCTCAACTGACCGCAACAGCTAGAGCTGCGCTGAAATGAAGCCAGTAGCCAGAAGTTTCTTCCGGGTCTCCCACGTGGGTGCAGGGGCCCAAGGGCTTGGACCATCTTCTACTGCTTTCCCAGGCTATAGCAGAGAACTGGATCGGAAGTGGAGCAGCCGGGACTCAAACCGGCACCCATATGGGATGCTGGCACTGCAGGAGGTGGCTTTACCTGCTACACCACAGCGCCGGCCCCAGGAAGGTGTTGACTCTTAAGTTTGCTAAGGAAGCTTTCTAGGGAAGAATGAAAAGTCCCCCAAATCCTGGCTGCTTTGCAATTGCAAGGTAATTGGTCCCATTCCAAGGGGGCCAGCATATGATTGCATGTAACCCTGAACTTGTAATTAAATACAGCCTAGGGTTTCTATGATCCTGTCTATATCAATCACCCCAGAGCTCAGATCCATCTCTCCCTGAATCATGGGTTTTCATCAATGCCATGTTCAACAAGCGCTTCAAACTCGGTTAACCCAGCACCAGACTGCTCAGCCTCTCTTATTCCTTCACCACTCCGACCACATCCCAGTCCCCCATGCCACTCCCATCTCTGATCTTCTCACCATTTCCATATTTTGGTTTGTGGTACCCACTTCTTCCCATTCTCCATGCCTGGAACCTTCAAGTCATCCCTAGGGTCCACCTTCTCCTTCACCATTTCCACGTCTAGCTCCCTCCTCTTTTAAAGACTTATTTATTTATTTGAAAGGCAGAGTTATGGAGAGGCAGAGACACAGAGAGAGGTGAGGTCTTCCATATGCTGTTTCATTCCCCAAATGGCCACAACTGCTGGAGCTGTGCCAATCCAAAGCCGGGAGCTTCTTCTAGGTCTCCAACATGGTGCAGGGGCCAAAGCACTTGGGCCATTTTGTATTACTTTTCTGGGCCACAGCGGATGGCTGGATCGGAAAAGAGGCAGCTGGGTTCCAAACCGGCACCCATATGGGACACCGGCGCTGTGGGCAGCAGCTTTACCCTTTATGCCGCAGCACCCGCCCCTTCTAGCCCCTTCCTTGGGTCCTTCTCTGGCCTAATGTCCCTCTATTCAGACCTGTGGTCCGGCCCAGATGATCCACCTAAGCTGTGATAGGGACCATGTATTTCCCACTTAACATGCGTCAAGTGACGCTTGCTTTCTTACAAGCTAAAGCCCACATTCCCTCTTGAAGTCTGCAAGGCTCTCTGTGAGCTGGCCCCTACCTCCTTTTGGGTCTTCATCACGGTTCCACTGTGCCTCCTAAGCACTGTGTGTGCTCTGATCGTACATTCCTTGGGGTTCCTGAACTAACTGTGTGCGATTTGCACATTTGCTTACACTTTTGTTCCTCCCTGACCTACTTCCCTCTCTAGCAGGTGTGATGAAACCCGCTGGTTCTTCTGTGAGGCTCAGGTCAGGCCCCCCTTCTTCTACAAACTCTTCCCTGGCCCCATTCCACTAACACTCTGTGCCCATGGTCCTTCACCTTGCCCTGGGTGCGCCACTCTCCTTATGGTCTCTGCAGTTTTCTCATGGCCTCTGTCTACCTCTGTTCCCTTCACCCTTTTCCTAGTCTGTGGCCTTGCTGAAGGCAGAGGCTGTGTCTCACTTATCTCAGTGACTGACAGGGATTAGCCCTTAGCCATCATTTCTAAAGCAAACAAGTGAGAGCATTTGTTTTGCTGAAGAAATTATTAGCTCCACTCTTCCCTCTGTAGGTGGTTGGGACATGCCATGAACTGACTGGTGATCTCCCAAAATTCATGCAGTGACATCCTGAAGTCCAGTGTGATGCCATTTGGAGGCGGGGCCTTTGGGAGGCACTTGGGTTCAGCTGAGGTCATGAGAGTACAGCCCACAATGGGATTTGTGATCTTTCAAGAAGACAAAGTGTGACCTGTGCTCTCTGTCTACCACATGAGGACCCAGGGAGATAGTTGCTGTCAGCAAAGCTGGAAGAGAGATGCCGTCAGGAACCCAGCTGACCTGGCACCTGATCTTGGATTTCTGAGCTTCTAGAACTGTGAGAACTCAATGTCTTGGTTTAAGCCATCAAGCTATGGTATTTTGCTACAGCAGCCCAAGCTGAGACAGGCCATATGCTTAATACAGGTGTTGGGAGTTTGGGAGACGAAAGATCAGTCACTGAGGCCGAGGCAGCCAGCAGTTGTCCTGAGCTGCTGGTGACGCAGGGCTCCCCCTGATGTCCTGGCATTGACTGTGCCCACGTTCAGATCATTCTGGGGGCAAAGTGACTTCCAGGAGTCCTTTTTTCCTGTCTCATAATTAGGGGACTTTGATTACAATACCCCTAGGGTCCCTTTGAGGGATAAAATTCTATGTTTATAGAGTTGTTTTAGTTTTAATGATATTGGTTTCACTGCAATAAGACAAAAATATCTAGGGAAATATAGGATAAAAATCAGAATGGGTTGTGGAAAAGGAAGGCAAGGTTTTCTCAAACAAATGCTTGTAAAAACTGCCGTGGACTCTTGTTTGGGCAGGTAAAGGCAGGTAGGGGGTTTAAAGTATGAAAGCTTTCCTTTGTTTAGGGAGTATAATTTTTAATGAGTAATTCTGTGTAACAAGAGATTCTCCAAGAGGTGATTATATTGGCTATTAAAAGATGCTCATGTCTCAGGTATGCGAATATCAAAGCATGGAATTTCTAATCTCTGAACCTGTGCTGGGAGTAATTAGAAGGTGGTAATAAAGCCCTGGCAGATCGCATGGACTGTCAGCTCAAGTCATATTCTGTGTTGACATAGCAGAAAACAGAAATGCCCGGAACTAACGCTGAAACACTTATGCATAAGTGTATTGTTGGTCCACACAGATGCCCATATGTATAAATAAAAACACGTGGTTGTGTATAAATACACATAATTTTACTGACCTTGCAATTCACCAGTCTCAGGAGTGTGATCAATATCAGAAAACTCTATACAGACCTGCATATTTTCCACACTTTATTTTGCTACTGTGTTTCAGTGCAATTGCAACACATCCGTTATACCAGTCCAAGCCACAGAAGCACTCACCTTTATTAGCACTGTTTCAATTTAGTAATTCCCCTGGGAAGAGGAAGCTGCCTTACCCATCCTTGCCAATCCATGCAGACTGGTGAGATTTCTTTCCAGAATGAGCTAGAATTCAATGAATATTTAATGAATTGATTTGAAAATGAATAAATACAACCAAAATTTACTAGTGTACTAATAATTCCAGAATACAAAACTGTGAAAGGAGAAGAAGATAGTGTATTATATTGCTTATAACCCCGTTTGGTAGAGCCAGACCTTATCTCACATCCTAAGTCTGCCATTTGCACACTAAATACTTTGGGCAAATTACTTAATCTCACTAAAGCTCCTCTTTCACATCTACAAAACAAATGAGTTCCTCTGAGGTTAAAATGAGACTCTGCTAGGCAAATCCTGATTGCTTATTTTTTCTGTTTTTATAAAAAGTCATAATCACAAAAATATAAAGTTAATGAAATAATAATGTCTCCATTTTTGTTAATCACTGACATTTTTACCGAAGGATGTACTTTGGTGAGAAAGAGAAGAAAGGAGTCCTGGAGGAGAACACCCCATAAGCATTGTGTGGTCCAAGAAGGTAGAGGGCCCCACCAACAGATTTTCTGGACAGTGAGGGTTTCCAAGACAAGTCGGTTGAAGTGAGAAAGCTAGAAGCGAACTTCTCATTTGGACTTGGCTGTATTAGAAGTTTACAGCTGAACTCCTGACAGAGGGAAGCCACATGTCACATGGAGGAAAGTAGCTTTGCCAAGTGCATCAAGGACTGAGCCAAGAGAAGCCAGTTTGTGGGGCACAGTCTTGAGCTAAGATTAGAGAGTGTGGTAGGACAGTGGACTCACAGAGCTGTCTCGCAAGGTGCCCACCAGCCAGGGCTCTGAAGGTGGAAGTATTGCAATGCCCCTCAGCCTGGGTTGGGACTAGAGGGGAGCAGAAGTATCCATGAAGTGTTGCATCAGGGCTTAGATTTCATCCCTATAGGGAGCCATGCTTGCCAAAGCAGGGGTACAACAGTGACACAGGTGCACTTAGAATTGCCTCTCTGATAGAGCCTTGGAGGATGGACAGGAAAAGACAGACAGCAGAGACAGCAGCAATGTTACTACAGCCCTCAGGCCAGAGGTCAGGGATGCCTGTTGTCAGTCCACTTGGGCTGCTATTAAAAAGTACCCTGCACTGGTGTTTTGTAAGCAACAGAAATTTACTTCTCTCATTTCTGGATGCTGGGGAGTCCAGAAAGGAGACATTAGTGGATTCAGTGTCTGATGAAGACCTGCCTTCTGGTTCAGGGTGGTACCTTCTAGCCGTGTCCTGGCTGGAAGAGATGAGAGGTGGTCTTGGGCCTCTGTTGTAAGTACACTAAACCAACTCATGAGGAGTCATCCCCAGAAGGGGACCTGGTCCCTGGGGCTAGGATTCTGAGGGGACACACACATTCAGACAGCAGCACCAGTATCAAAGAATTGGTGAGAGGAAGGGGAAGAAGGCAGAATTCAGATACAGGTGTATCTCCCCCTCTTCTTCTCCTCCTCCTCCCCCTCCCTCTCCCTTTCTCCCTGCCTTTTATGTAACTAAAAGATTTTTTTAAAAAACCTTGGACCTTATTGGCAAACACTACTAAGAAATTATTTTCATTTAAGTAGCATTAATCTGTTGGATGATTTATGTAGTGAGTTACATAGCATCTGTGGCTTTCTTAGTCAAAGTATATTCCAGATTGTAAATTAGGTAGGTGAACCAATTTCTGATGCTTTGTGTGTCCATTTAAACACCCCTCAATTGTGTTGTATAACTATATATAGTACTATCCCCTTCCACTGTGTTCTAATGCACAATAAATTTTGGCTGCATCTGTGAGGTGATCTTATTATGTGGTTCACCTTCATAAGGTAGCATAGATTGTCTAAAATTAAACGTGTGCATTTACATTAGCCTGAATTTTATTATATGAATTTTAAAAGGTTGCTATATAATCTATCTCATTCTCAAAATAAATATGTACCTGCCTTCCTCACTGAAATATTGTGAAGATTAATGAGACATTTGTAGTTTGATTGTGCAATTCTTCCAGGAATCCTAAAGCAAGAACAAGATAGCACTTTCTCTTGAGAAGCATGTTTTACTGTCAAACCAGACTTCAAGCAGTCAGAATGATACACTTTTTCTGAGTTAAATTTCTGCTTTTTTGGACATATCGAATTATTGATGTTCCAGTGTGACAGAAATCTAGCAATGAAGGGCCCGAGTAGGTGGAAGCGATCGTTTCCCACTTTCAATCAAATGATGGAGCAGGGATGTGCAGCGTTCAACAGCAGGAAGGGCAGAAATTCAGGTTACGTGTTACTTAGAGACACATTAAAGGACCAGGGCTCACTTGCCTGCATGCTAGTAATTCTCTAATAGTAACTTACACTAGTGGAACGTGAGCTAATTTTATCCACCCCAATAGTACTTGGTATACATTTCCATCAGTGAGCTTCAAAACAAAGCTATTTGGGATGGATCGCTATTCCTGACCAGGTCACAAGACCTCCGCCTCCCTTTCCAAGCCTTTAGTGAGAGCTGTGGGTATTAGCTATCTCCAGACATCTGAAGTCCAGCCACTTCTCTCCTTGTCCACTGCTACCATCATCATGGCTCACTTTGAAAGCTGCAACTGGCCCCTGCTTGTCCCTCCATTTTCTCTCTTGCCTCCCTCCTCTCCCCATCATCCAACACCCGTGAGAAACAAAGGTGAGCTTCGAAACTTAGTCAAATCACAGTGACTTTGCACTGTTGTTACTTTAAGTTTCCCACTCATTCCCTGGCCCCTAACTGCCTCTTGCTCATGTAGTTCTGTCTCTTTAACTTTGCTTCACTTCCCTGAAGGCCTCGCTCTTTCTTCCCGGACAGCTTCTGCAGGGGACGGACGGCTCTTTTCCGTCCTGTAGGTCTCCGCTCAAATACCGCCACTCCGAGCCGTCTGTCTTGACCCCCTTATGTATAGTTAATGTGCTGCTTCATCAGCTCAGGTGTCATGTATTATGGTAGAATCATGGAATGACCCAGCACGTGTCTCCTCAAAAGCACTTTGCACAAGTTGCTCTGCCTGTTGGTTGTCTCTCCAGGAAGAGGCAAGCTCTGAGTGCAGGAAGCACGCTTGCGCAGTCAAGCCCTGACTCACCGTGTCCAGACCAGGCTGGCACATGGTGTTATTGATTGATGGAATGAATGAATGAACAGTCGGATGAAAAGCTCCTGGAAGCTGGATGCAGTTGAGGTGTGTGTGCCCAACATGCTTCTGCAGAATTAGTTGGGTATGAGTCTGATTGGTTTTCTAACTCTGCAGGCTGCCACGCCATGCAAATATTTCCTTCCATTGTGAGTTCATCTGTTAGCAAAGTGGGCCTCTACTTCCTCACCTGAAAGAAAAGAAGGTGAGAGCCAATGGTCAGCCCGCCAGCTCTGAAACCCTCCGCCGCCTAGAATGACCTCTGTGGCTGTGTAGACGCCCACTTTCCCAGATACGGCTTGAAGTGCACGTGTGGCCAAGGAGTCCCTGCCTGAAGGAGAGAATGCCCTCTGGGAGGAGCGGATGGGGGCACAGCCAGCTGTTTCCCAGGGATGAGCTGTGCACTCACCTCTCCATGGAGCAGGATTCCTGCCCTACTCTGCAAACCCATGCCAGGGCCCACTGGGCACCTCTCTTCCTTGGGTGACAGTCCTGGCCACTGATGAACAAACCAGCTGCTTTCTTCTGTAGCTAACACGACAGCAGCGTTGATGCGGTTTCATAAGCTGCTGCTCCCCCCGCCTACTGGCTCCCCATCCCACTTCCCCACTAGAAGAAAATCCTGCCAAACAGATGCCGTATTAAGAAAACACTCCTCTCTCATCGTCTGTTCAGCACAACTCTGAAAGCAATCCTGAAAGCTCCAGTAGTATCTTTCCACTGTCCTTTATCTCTGGAAACTTTTTGAGAGAGCTAAATTAAAGTTGCCTACCATTAATCTTTGTTCTCTACACCGTAAATCAAAGGAATGAAATACCTCTCATCACAATTCAGATCCCAAACAGGTAAGAATTACAACATAAAACAGAATTTAATACTAGCATTGCCCCGTCACCCGAGCCATATATTCTTGACCTAAGTAATCAACAAGGGGTGTGCTCACGCTGTAACTCAACAGTTGTTTCAGAGGCTGTGGGTTTTTTAAGGTGTTCCATTTTTAACGTCCCCTCCTTTAAAACAGGGTTGGGTAAAGCTGTGGACAGGTTTTACTTGATTGTTAGAGCTGCGATCGCTTTGATCTGATCTCCATGAATGTTTTGCGATTTCACTTTGTATCAAGTTTCCTGAACACATTCATATTGTAGAGACTGAACTTTCTTCACTGTCACAGATCATTCCTGGTGGAGAATTCCCGTGTGCCAGTCACATCTGACAAGCATCCTGGAGGGGTAGTGTTGCAAAACAAAATCAGAAAAGGAATCTAAGGAACCAGGCCTACCTGTGGCCCCGACACTGAATTGTGGAGCCCCGTGCCCCTCCCTGGGCTTTGGTTCTGCCGTTTACAAGATAGGGATTATATTGTCAATCCAATAATCCACAAAGTCACTCATAGAAAAGAGCCAGCATTGATCAAAACTGTCTCGTGACCACAGCCGTGTTATGGAGATCTGAGCACGTATAGAGAGGTTCCCAAATGCCGTGGGCTGACACCAGTGTCTGAGCACAACGAATTTATACACCACATGAAATAGAACCCAGTAAAGCGTTGCTGCCTCCAATTTCCTTACAGTCACCATGCTTGGGACTGTAGATTCATGGTGGCTGTGTATCCTGCTCCAGAGCTGAACCCCAGCTTTCGGAAGTGCACATAAATGCAGTCAACATTTGACTAGGAATGTGGGTTAAAAGGAAAATACTCTGTCTGCAAAGTAAATCTTCCTGGATACTATTTTTAATGTTACCCCAAACACAAATGGATCATTCATTTCCAGGTAGCACCAAGGGTGGAGGGAGGTGGGAACGCCTCTCGTTACGTCTGCTCCAAACTCCTCCCTTCCCCTGAATGGTCCTGCATCTCTGAGGCCGTCGCGCATTTGGTGCTGCCTTTCCTCTTTCACTTCTCTTCCTCTGCTTTGCCACCACACAGCTCGAAGTTTTCTCAAGAGACACATTTGTATTTCAGGTTCCCAGGCCTCACACACTCTGTGTGGCTCTAAGAGCTCCGACCCCGACATGGGGACAGGTTAGGATGATGGCGGGAAGAGCCCCTGGCTAGGATCTGAACCCAACATCCAGTCTTTGCTCTGCCTGTCACGTCAGCAGGCGTGAGGGATTTTCATGTCCTCCTCTACAGTTGCAGAGACTGGATTAGGTGAGCTTTGAGACCACTTTGGCTTCTTTAGTGATTCGTTATACAATGCGTCCTCGGCCGTCTTGTAAGGGCTCTGCCCTTACTAGTTCACCCCGTTGACTTAAAAACTAAAAAACAGTGGGTGTGTGAGCCTTTGCAAGACTAATGCACTATCTTCCTGGAACAAAGGCACTGCCCCATTTAATGCGTGCCTGCCTCCAGCTTTGACTACAGCCATTGATGGGACCTTCCATGAATGTCCCGTTGGTGGCTCCTGCTCTTTGTAGCAAGCACAGCAGATCTTTCTCTTTCATTTTATCTTTAAAGTTGTTAGGGACCCTTCTCAACTTTTCTTTCTATCAGAATTCTCTCTAAATTAGATATTCCACTATTATCTACTTTTTTAGGTTATTCAGCAAAAGTCATTGATTCAATAAGGAGGGGTAATAAAATACAGTGCTAGAAACTCATCCATGGTCTTGCTCTGCGTGGAGCCTTAAAAATGACATGTGGGCAATTACAATGATGGATCTTCTGAAGAACAGGAGAAATAACTGGGAGTTCCATTGTTAGGACAGAGGGAGTTAATGGACCCACAGGTTCTTAAAGTTGGGAGAAACATAGATTTCAGGAAGCAGAAAGGAAGGGAAACCAGCCAAAGTCCACAGATGTACCCAAGTTATGCCAGTATTTCCTGATGATGATTTTCCAGCTTTCCTCGGGGAGGCATCCTTTCTCACCTGACGGTCAGTGGAAGTAGAAAGCTGTGAGAGGGGTCCAGCCACCTTCACACAAAATGCTGCCATGACCTAAGCTTAATAGTAATTAACACACACTATTGTAAATATAAATATGCATTACATATGGCCAGTGAGCAGTACATATTACAATTTGCCAAAGTTAAAACATGGAGAAGAATTCCAGGTAATCTCAGAATTGTTAAACAGAGGAAAAGGGCCCAGATTTCTTTTATTATGAGGTTTTTTTTTTTTTCCACAGCTTGAATTAAAGAGCTGTGTACCCTGGAGCTCACGTAGACATTTAAGCGCTAGCATAACCATCATTTTTCATTGTGAATGTTGGGCAACTGCTGCCGTATACCCTTCCTATAATCAATGTAAATGGTGTACCAGTATAATTAATGACAAGCCATTTTTGTTTTTTATAATTACAAAACTATTTTTCCACAAAAATGCAAAATATAATGCCAAAATAAATTACACAGAACATATCAATATATCAATGTGGTTACACTTTATGAAAGCCAATATAGCAAATTCTGGACTTGAAAAGTAATGTAGCTGTCATCACAGACAGATTCTTTGCTTGGATCTCTTTACTGCATTTTAAAATTTATCTTACTTCATTTAAGATGATTCTTCTCGTAACCAATTTTCTTCTGGAATGTGGTGAATCCTATTATATATCATTAAATATATATACTAGACATGGTGGTTCACAACATAGCAAGATAGAAATATTAGTTATTTCATAAGAATTTCTGCCTTTTTCCTGTTTCCTATTGGTATGGATCCTACTTCCTTAGATAATACTGGTGATGATGATATCAATGCTTGGTAACATTTATATAATTCATAGTATATTTCTAGGAGCTTTATATTTAATCATGAACAACCTTATCAGGGAGGTATTATTATCTCCTTCTTAAAGCTGTTAAAACTGAGTCATAGATTAGTCACTTGCCCTCCTTAGAACTGGTTAATGATGAGTGGGACTTGAACCTGGCAGTTTGGCTCCAGAATTTATGTTCTAAAGTCACTATCCTGTCGCTTCAGTCCCTGCCATGGATTCCTCTGATTAAGTCTTATAGAAATGAGCCCTACGGTACTCAGGATCTATTGTCTGTCTTTTGCTGAAAACTTACAGGAAATACGTGTTGATGTAGTAGAATTTCAAGGATACCACTACAGTGATCTGAGCTGGCTTTTTAAAGTCACCCCTGTTTTCTTGTCGGGGTCACGTCTGCCACAGGATCTTAAACTCTGGGTCCATGTTGGTTGAGACTTGAAGATACGCAATCCAGCGGCTGGGAGCTCAAGGTGCGGGTGGGATGCACCACCCCCTTGGAAAGTGCTGCCTTGATCTAAGCTTAGTAATAACGAAAATACAGTATTAGAACTATCAAGATGCCTTTTATCTGGCCAATAAACAGTATGTATTACAACTCTCCAAATGCAAACATGCCTTAAAATACAAGGCGTTCTGCAATAAGTGCTGGAGAGCTACGTATGAAAATTGATCACCCTGCCTTTCACCGGAAGTGCCTTGCATAGGATGTCTGTTCTTTGTGTTCTGCTTTATATTTGTACTTTAGATGCAGCAAACTGTTTACGAAGCACAAAGCGCTGTGCTCATTTTTCACATTTTACTTGAGGTTTTTCATTTACTTTCTGCTTTCTACATCACTTTTCTCTGAAGTTTGCTGACATATAATAATTTTTTCTTTTAGTTACACAATTCTCTACAATTTTGTCTATTAAAAATTAGTTTTGGGTAGTTTATCCTTAATCACCCCAACATTTTTAAAGTGACTATCTCTGTTTTCAGGAATAGGTGGTTCCAAAAAACTTCTATTCAAATGAAATCTTTAGTAGATTCTTTCTCCCTTCCTCCTTCAACCCCTCCCCTCTTCCCTTACTTCCCTTCCTCTTGGTACACAAATACTTTCCCTGGTACACAAATACCATTAAACTACTTCCCTACCGAGGACTCTGCTGTAGATAAGAAGAAGAGTCAGCAGCCTGCCCCTGGGGAACCCCCCTGCCCAGCGAGCAGGATGTGTTACGGGAGCCCAGAGTAAACGGGAGGCTGGGAAGGGCTGGCTTTAGGGGAGGGGAGGTGAAGTGCGGGAATGCAGGCAGGGATGCTGAGCAGGAACGCTGGGCAGAAGGAGGGCGCAAAGCTGAAAAGAGCAAGGGTTTGAGAGACCCTGAAACCCGGAGGCAAGGAGCCATCTACTGCAGTGAGGAACAGCAGCAGGAGGCACAGGGCTAGGCTTGCAAGGGAGCTTGGGTCCCCAGTGAGAAAGGCATAATGTGTCCTGTTTAAGCTTTTAAATTTTTTTCTGAAGGTTTGAAAGAGTCCATGGAAAGATGAGTGGATATAGTTGTTAAGACATTAGTTACATATTAATTACATAAAATAAATACATAATAATTATATAATAATGACAATAAAATCAAAATACTCAAGTAAATACTGTGAGAAGTACAAGGATTTGATAAGATGAATAGATAAGAAATAAATAAGCAAAATGAAAGTACATTTCTTTATAGAATCAATAATGAATTGGACATGAAATGGGAAAATATCAAAAAATTAATAAAAATATAAAAAATTCCTAAGGAAAATATATAGCAAGAATATTGCAGGACTTCAAAAAGATACGAGTTTAATATTTTAGATTAATAGATTGTTTATCAATATTTAAGTTTTATAACAACCAAAGACTAAATATGGAGTCTAGACCCAGAGGAAGTATTGGTAAACATTTAACAGAAAACCAGTATCACTAACTTACAAATATTTCCTTCAAATTGAAAATAAAAAGATAAATAGCACAAATACAAAGAGAAAATTTTAACGGGTAAACAAGTATAAAGTATCATCTAAAAATTTTTCTCTTAAGCTGAAAATTAAGGAAGTCAAGTTAAAAATGCCAATGAGATACCACGTTCTGTCATTAAAAACCCAGGAACGTCACAGTTCTCCCAATGACTGGGCTGCTAGTTCCATGGTAGGCTGTTTCAGCCCTGAAATGCTGAGATCCCACTTCAGAAATGTTTAGAGGGTTCAGAAAGAAAGGGCTGATGCACAGCAAGCATCTGAATGGTACTCTCTAAGCTTACTGCTAAAGATGTAAGTTGTCTCTGGGTATGGGCATAGCAACAAAGAGCGCTTCTTTATACTCTAAGTAGAAGTGTGAATTATTGACTCTTCTTTGAAAGGTTAAATGACCTTGTCCATTAAGATTCAGAATCTGCTTTTTTTTAAACACATAACTTCATTTTTTAAACCGATAAAAATAAAAGTACTGGAATAAAATGATAGATGAATAAAGATGTTTATAACAGTGTAGTTTAAAAAGTCAAAAAATAAAAATGACAGAATGCTTATCAATTAGAAAATAGCTGTGGGAATTATAGCATTGTATATTTCTACAATGGAATATTTTATTGTGACTATTTAAAAGAATGAATTTGTGTTACGCATATTGATTTAGAAAGCTGTCTACATTTCATTATTAGAAAATTAAAAGCGCCAAGTTTAGAATAATACAAATTTCCTTTTAGAAAAAATGAGAAATACACGTTACAGCTGTGTCTCTCCTGTACACACTTACACACTCAAGGTAGGCGCAGGGGCTGGCGCTGCGGCATAGCAGTTGAAGCTGATGCCAGCAGTGCCGGCATCCCACATGGGCGCTGACTTGAGTCCCGGCTGCTCAACTTCCGTCCAGCTCTCTGCTGTGGCCTGGGAAGGCAGTGGAAGATGGCCCAGGTCCTTGGGCCCCGACCCACTTGGGGGACCCAGAGGGACCTCGTGGCTCCTGGCTTTGGATCAGCCCAGCTCCAGCCATTGCAGCCATCTGGGGAGTGAACCAGCAGTTGAAAGACCTTTCTCTCTCTCCCTGCCTCTGCCTCTCTGAGGCTCTGCCTTTCAAATAAATAAATATTAAAAAAAAGAATGTACGCACAGTAGGAGCAGTAAAATCTAATTGCATTTTTGGGTCTTATATGAGGAAAAGTTTTCAATTAAGTGCTGCCATGATGTTTTCCTGTTAGGATTAAATGTTATGGGTTAAGAAAGTATCAGAAATATGGCTGAAGTAGGAAATTATAATATTCTGATGATCTTTTTGTTGGCTTAGAATCTCCAAGAATATTCATATATTAGTATTTTTCATTTTGGAAATATCCTATGGCATAAAAACATAAAATTGTATATAGTAAACCAAATGCAGAAGGATACTTATGTCACCTATGATCAGACTTTGTATCACTTATGTAGAGGACATCCAATATACTCCTGATACAAATATTGGTAACAGATGGCCCAAATATTGATACCATCTATTAATATAATGAACTTTTTAAAAGCTTGTTACATTTATAGATGAGAAACTCTGCAACAAGAAACCATGGCAACTGCTGAACTGGAAGTATCAGTTAAGTATCATTAGAGTAGAAAATAGGGAGAGTGAGCAATTATTTGTAAACAAGGAAGGTGGCTGGGATGCATTTCACTCAGGAGCTAGTGGAGTTGGAGCAGAGCTTTCACTGCGTGGAAGAGGTGATCAAGGTCGAGGCAGCCTCAGGAGCAAGGTTACACAGGTGTGTGAAGGATAAGGAAGAGCTGTCTCTGGCTGGAAGCCAGGACACTGGAACAGAGAAGGAGGCCGGCGGTGCAGCCGGGACGCAGAGAGATCCGCGTGGGACAGGTCTTGGAATGCCAGGCCCAGGAGCTGAGCGTTGCTTCACAGGGTGGGGGTGGCCACTGCCTCACTGTTTTGGAAAGGAAAGCTGTTTTCAGGAGGTCAGCCATGGAGCCTTTCTGTGAAGAATAGCTAGAAATAGGTCATCTTAAAAATATTTATAGATCTTCGTGGAGGAATCCCATTCCAGGGAGGTTATTCTAAGGAAACAACCGAGCACTGAGAGCTTTATATTTAATGCTATTCATTGAAATACCAAACAGGAAGGGGAGCTTTTATGCAAGTATAAACTATGAGGCAGTCACCTATAAAACTCCAGGGAAACCTGGTAAGTTTAGAAGTTTACAAAGAGTTCATAATAATTTCAGAAAAGTATCATGCTATAATCATAAAACGGAAAACATAAAAGTATGGATGTGGCTTGATCAAAATACTTTAACAAAACTATATGTAGAAAAATGCTGGACAGAAATGTGCCAAAATAGTTAAGTGAGAGCTGCCGAGTGGTGGACCATTGGCGATTCTTTTTCTTTCTGTAGCACAGTGTTCAATACCTTTCTCTAAGTATGTATTAGTTATGCAGTGAAAGAAATTCAGTATCTTTTTAAATAGCCCACTCAGGAGTGGGTGAGTCCTTGAACCAAGCAGACACACTGTGAATGTAGAGAAAGGGCCTGGTTCAGATCTGAAGCACAGCGCTGTTCTCGGAGGGGAGACCGTAGGGAAGGCCTGTGGCAAAGTGACATGCAGCTTGGACTCCAGCTACGTGGAGCTGCTCCCAGCCACAGCAGAAAATGCAGGAGGAGAACCAGGCTCAGCGGGGGTGTGGGGGGACCTAACAAGTTACGTACTGGACGTGTGTGTCTGGAGGATCCTCGGGGTATCCAGCAGATGGAGATAAAAGCGTTCAGTAGTTCCTTGCTTTTCAAGGCTGAATAATGTTCCACTGTATGTATATGATGCATTTTCTTTTCCCATTCGTTCATCAAAGGGCACTGGGACTGTTTCATGTCTTGGCAATTGTGAATAATGTCACAGTCAACATGGCGTGCCCACTCTTTGTTCTCCTTTCCTGACTTCCTTCGGATATACCCCCAGAAGTGGAACTACTTCATCATATGATGTTTGCCAAAGGATACAAAGTTTCAGTTATGCAGCAAGAATAATTTGTGGGAATCTAATGTATAGCATGGTGATGATAGTTAAGATATTTAACATTGCTGTATTGATTTACTTATAATTTTCTAAGAGGATAGATCTTAAATCTTCTCACCACACACATGTATACATGCAATGGAAAGTATGTAAGGTAATGGACATATTAATAAGGTTGACCATAATGGTCATTTTTGCAAATTGCATATGCATATATATGGAAATGTTTATACATGCCTATATATACATGCACAATATATATTATATATATATTTCAAAACATTAAGCTGTATACCTTAAACATATAACTTGAGGTGTCAATGATGTCTCAGTAAAGCTCTTAAAAATAATAGTTGGTCTTGACAAATATACCATAATACCACCACTTTCAGGTCCTAGAATTGAGGTGATGAAAAATAATTGGTAATATGTTCATCTTCTTCAAACTAAACATAGACCAAAAAAGAACAATGGCAAAGAATCATCCTACACAAAGGTGTTCATTGTAAGGTGTTGCTCATAACAAAAAACAAAAACCAGAAAGAGAAAAATGAAACATTCCCTAAACTAGGGAAATGGTTAATTAAATTCTGATGAATTCACTCAATGGAATATTATACAGCAATTAATTCTAACATTATTAAAAAGAAAATACATTATGTCGGATTTTTAAAATAGCATGTTACAACTATATACACCATAAGACTCTGGCCTTGTAAAAAATTAGGAGAGACTGAAGTAATCCCAATCAAGGTATTAACAGTGATTACCTCAACTCTTGGTGGAAGTATTCTGGATGATGCTACCCTGTCAGCTGTTAGTTCTTTCCTACCAAGATCACAGAGAATTCTTATCAACAGATTTAAAAAGAAAGATGAAAGAGAAAGGCTATGTGCTGAGCAATCAGTGTCAAATGTGGCTTTGTGAGTCACGCAGGGAATCACAGAAGGCATAGGTGGCCGTGAAGCTCCAGAGAGAGGTCCGATTGTGTTGTCTCAATTCATACCCAGTTAGTACACAGGGCTGTGAACTAAACCAAGACATTTCAACGATCCAGTCATGTTTATCAAAAGTCAATTAGAGTCTTAGGCTGTGTTGTTTGGGGATGTTCAATAGAATGAATAGGGTTTTTAAAATTGATTTAATAAAGATAAAACTTGACATTAGTGTACAGTAATCCATTTTCTTTTCCTCAGAAAATATGTCAAGCTCAATTTTAATTTCAAGAAAATATAGAGCAAATCTACATAAGGCAAAAATGCTGAAGATTTGTTTGCCCTAAGATATGTTTTGCTCTCTATAATTGGATTGTCAGAATGTTTCTGACATATGCTAATGAAACAGTGAGAAAACCAAAATATGGTTTATTTGGTTACATTAGTCCTTTTTATAGTCAAGCCAGCAACATTTATTTAGCTCCTACTTAGATGCTAGGAATGAAAAATTACAGAATGACACCTCCCTGGCCTGTAAGTAACAGATAAAAACTGCCGACAAAAGGCAGCAGATCCTGTCCTCCAATGAGTGGTGAATGGTGCCGGGAATCTGAAGAAGGCAGTGTTACCATGTGCCCACAGGCGCACGACAGACTTCCTAAGGAGTGACAACTTGAAGCAAGGCAGTCCTGAAGCAGAGGGACGGGCAGAGTCTCACCTGCCATCCCCAGGGGGTTCCTCAGTGTGTTCATCTGCACGTCCAGGAATAGCGGTAGTCACTGCTCCTCCCGCCGACCAGGGCTAGACATGTCTCAGTCTGCGTTTGTGACCTTGGGAGTTCGCTGCTTCTCTGTTGCGAATTCCCTGTTAATATCATCTGTCCAATTTCTCTTGAGTTGTCTTTCGCTTATTGACCGGTAGGACTCCTTTATGTATTGTTGATGCTAATTCCTTGCCAGAAGAGAGTCTTCTCTCCCTTAATGGAGCCAGACTGCCTGCTCACACTTACCAACAATACGTCCTTACTTACCAACAGTACGTCCTTCAACCAATTACTTAGCCTCTCTCCCTTAAAAACGCTCAGTGGTGGGACCGGGAGATTAGCAGTACCTACCAGGAAGAGTTGTTGTGTAGAATAAATGAGTTCAGAGACAAGAGAGTTTGGTTTTGTGTTTGACACATAGTAAGCCCTAATTAAATAAGGCTCTGTCGTCACTGTTAACGTTGGTTGGTGTGTCCTCACTCACAGGTGAATTATCTTGCAATCCATACAGCACTGATGGTGCTGTTTGTTCAGAGTCCTGCCCTGTCCAGAGACTTACTCACAACTCCGGAAGCAGTAGGGACCCAAGGGCTTGTCTCGGGTTCTCCTGCTCAGAGTCCAGCTTCCTGGGGTGTGGAGGCCTCCCTGAGGGCTCTGGGCTCCATCACCCAGCTTACCCTTCCTGTTCCCCCTTCCTTCCCAGCCCTTACTTTCTGAAAGAAGAATGTGAACAGATAATTGTTACATTTTTATGTAACATTTCTCTATCTTTAAAGATATTTTAAGATAAACCGTTTCTGAGATATTCAGTATGTCATATTGATAGATGTAGCAATCTTTTTCCATTTTTCTCTGTAGTATGATGTTTCTTTTTCTTGTTTACAAGAATTCATTCTTTATTAAACATAAAATATTCATTTCATATATGCTTATTTATTCATCAAAACTTAATACTCAAATCTAGCAATCTTTACGATTTTGCTTTTGGGAGCATGTTTAAGAAGGCCTGTTTTCCCATCACTGCCTAAAAATGGAATTGTTTATATTTCCTTCCTATACATTTAAGATCCTAAATGTCATTTAGAATCAGTCTTGGCATGTAAAGTCAATTATGGAATCTAAGAGTTTCTCCCAAAATGTTTACCTCGTTGTCACCACACCTCTTACCGAGTGATTCTTTCCTTGTTAGAGGAAGCCTGGATATGGGAATTACCATCAGCTCAGCTGCCCACTCCACTTTGCTCATCTTTTGTGGGGCACAGCCAGTGTAAGAAGCACCAGTTCTACACTTTCCCATATCCAAAGAGTAAAGAATTTTCATTATCCCCCACTGGAAAGATATATGTAATGCAGAATTGGGAAAATGGAATTGTAAATTGTCTGATCAGCCCAAAACAATTGGACTTGAAATGTTAGGGCAAGAGGGAACCATTCTGGAGATGCTTAGAGACAAATAAAAATCTGAGGATATTGTAAGATTACCGGGAGACCCATGTATATGGTTATGCAGCAGCCAACCTTGCAAGTACCTCTTGTCAGAATTATTGTGTATCTGAACGTGAACCCCAGCTCTGGCACTTGGATGTATAACACTGGACAATCATTTCACCTATATTCATGAACTCCCCAGGTATTTTTGAATACCTATTATATGCAACCTGTTTATTGACTTGTGAGGTCAGGTACCTAAATAGTAACTTGTATCAGAGAGAAGTATCCAGATGCCCTAATTCTTAGTGGAGGCCCCATGTAAGAGTGTGAATTCATTGCCCACCTAACTCTTTAGAGCCTTAACAAACTTAGATTGCATTAAACACAATCAAAATTCAGAAATAAAATGCCTTGGTCTTCTGTATATTTCTTTAACATTTTTTTGTGACAAACAGGACTTCCTTTCTTAAAGAGGATTAGAGTTTTAATTAGAAGGATTGTGTTTACTGTATGAAGTCTGATCTTTCCATGCAAGGTTTAATCCACTAAACATGACTAATTCTCTTGTGAGTTTTACCTTAACCTCAGCCTTTCCAATTTCTGAGTGTAGCATTATTAATCCAAGTGATTCATGACCTACTCCTGGTATTTTATAGTCTTTAGTATGAAATCTTTCATTTAGAAAACTGCAAATGGAGGTGTGAACCTGAAGTGTTACTTAGGAACATTAATTTTGAAATATAATTATAAACACAAATGCCTCCATTGATAATCATTTTGCAAGTTATAATTGTCCCAGAAATCTCCAGCTAATGTTTCCTATGGTGAATTCATTTAAATAGACTTTGGACAAGGAAGCTGCAAGCTGAATTCTACTTAGGTTCATCTGACAGGATCCTTGTGGAGGGTTACAGGTTTGATGTAGTCACGAACTGAAAATCAGCCGAGCTCACCAGGCCGGCCTTGGTGTTCTCCTTCCATTGCAGACCTGCCAACTCTTCTCTAGTGTCCTGTCAGTGAGCAAGGCGCCCTCTTCTGGGCCTTTCTGGAAGTCCTTGGAGGGCCCCAGGCTCTTGGTGGTGGGAAGAGACCGTCTTTTAAGAGTGCTGATGGAGACCATGTCCCTTGGCTCTCCTGTAGGTGGAACTCGACCCCCCCACACACACCAGGCTGCTTTCGAGGGCCCCCTGGAAGTGCAGAACCATTCACTCCAAACAAAAGAGGATGTAGGTGGTGGCTTCCCTATGTCCTGTTTTAGTCTGCTTTCTGCTACAGTAACAGAATAGGTTGGAGTGGGTAATTTACAAAGAACGGAGATTGACTTAGCTTCTGGAGGCAGGGACTTCCAAGAGCATGGTGCTGGCATATGGCCAGAACCTGGCAGCCACGTCATCACATGGCAGAGTGTGTCATGTGTCAAGGAATGAGAGAGAAGTGGTGATGAGCAAGAAAGGGGGTCGAACTCTTCCTTTTGATCAGAAACTCACACGCATGATAACTGAGCCATGCCCTCAATAACAGCATGCATTCAAACAGAACTTTCACCCCCTTCCAATGCTGTCTTGTTGGGGACCGAGCTTCCAACACAGAGTTTTGGAGAGGAAGATATTCAAACCATAGCACGTTGTGATGTCTGGAGTCTTTCAAGCTAGGTCAATCTGGATTTAAATGGCAGCTCTGGCATCCTCTCTGCAGGTGACTTTATAACTTCCTCTGTGAGATGTGGCCATGGCAGGTGGGTGAGTGGCCTGGTTGGCAAATATCAGGGAGCGTCTGGACAAGCAGGGACTCAGCATAGTATGCATTGGTGTTAATTCACATCACTGCACAGTTACATATCCAGGGCTTAACTTGGACACTGCAAAGCTCCAGGCTCTGTGTCAGATACTGAGGACATCTAGATACTGAGGACATTGCACGAACAATATAGCCTCCACCCCCAGAGAAGTTATGGTTCAGTGGGGAGAGCAGAGAAGCGTGAGACAAATGCTGAGGCAGGGTGAGCAGTGGGTACTCTGGAACACATCGGGGGACTCCTGGCCCAGGCCACCAAAGCTCCCTGGGAAGATGAGGGTCCTCCCTTCTGAAGTCCCCCAGAAGGAGAGGAAGAGCCCTCTAAGCAGAGGTGGTGGCACATCCAGGGGTCCAGGGAGAGATGAGGGAGATCATGGGCTCTGCTAAGACTTTGGAGGCCAGAGTTGAGTGCTCCAGGTACTGCAGTGCAGGCTGAAGGCTTGAATAGATGGGATATTCACGGTTCAATAATGAATGTTATGCAGTGTCCATGGATCCTATGAAAGGGGCCAGGAGGAACTGGGTCTCTGTAAGACTAGTGAACATCACTGAGTTTCTCCAAAGAGCAGTGAGCAACATGCTGATGATGGGGACGTCAGAACCAGAACTCCAGGGATCTGCCTCTGGGGCGAGCATGTTTGGCCTAGACTTAAGACACTGGCTGAGACACCTACGTTTCATGTTGGAGTGCCTGGGTTCAAGTTCAAGCTCTGCTCCTGATGTCAACTTCCTACTAATGTCTGCTGATGCACTTCCTGGAAGTAAGCACTGGGGCCCCTGCCACTCACACGGGAGACCTGGGTTGAGCTGTGGCTCCTGAGTTGTGGTCTATGTACGCAGTTGGAGAGTCAATGAGCAGATGGAAGTGCTCTCTTCCCAACCACCGCCACCACCACCACCTGGAGAAAAAATAAATAAATAAATAAAAGGAAACCTGCTTTCTCTACCACATGTGCAAATTTTATTTTTGCTTATCTCCAAACCTAGCTACAGCAAACAATGTGAACTACAATTAATTTTGAGGTAGGAATGACAGTCAAAGATGAGAAAGCAGACCCAACAGATTTGAAGGCCAGGAAGCCAAGTCAGAGAGAAGAAAAGGAGAGGAAAGTGCAGGCCTCGGCCGGCAGCTTCCGTTAGACCCCGATTCTGTGGTGGATGCGGGCAGGAGCCTCTGCCTCTGCCCTGCCTCAAGAACATGACACCCTGTCCTGTCTGAACACCATGCTCATTGCTTTAGAGAGCAGTCTTCACTGGGCGGGACTCTTGGTGGAACTTTGATTTTCTTAAATGACCTTGAACGTGGGTTTCAGGGCCAAGGCATTAAGCTTCACAGGAAAATACACGGAAGTTACACTGGTAAGATTCTGCTATAACTTTTAACATAAGGTAATTAAATTCCAGCCTAATGTGCCAAGACAGAACAGTATAATGCACATTTTGGCATTTGTTTAGCCCAAGAAAATTCACTCATCCAAGAAGTCCAATGATGGTGTACTCATTTAATATAATTACCCTATTATGCACAAAATAATGTGTGTAAAGAGAGTGAAGCAACGTGCTTTCGGCACTGCAGCAAGCTGTAAATGAAATGAAATAACCGAAGCTATAATATGTAAAATATTGAAAGCATTTTTGTCCCAGGTTTGTTATAACTGAATAAAGGAAAATTTTTAAGAAGGACACCAAAATGTCATCAGCATTTTTCGGAATCAAGAATCTTAAGAACTTTTCATTAAAACGTCACCTTGGTGCTTCTGTATTACGCTGTCTGGTTGACAGCAGAGCGATGTTTGGGGAAGTAGCTGCAGACGAACGTGGTGGTGTGGAAGCCAGTCTGATCTGCTGAGCATTGGAGCATGGGTTTCTTGCTAGACCAGGCTTTCCATAGAGAAATTCCTCGACTAACTGTCAGGAAGGCTCTGTCTTTGAAGCCTCCTTCCAGCTGCCCCAACAGCCCATGACACAGGTGATATCCGCAAATACGGAGGGAACGAGAGGGACAGAAAAATTGCACAGAACAACAGTGATTTTTAAATGCACTTTTGAAATATAAAAAAAGGACAGAATTGATCAAGAGCAGCAATATATTTTAATTCTCTTGGTGTTGCCCACCTTGCTTTGACCACAATATACATTAAAAAAAAAAAATAGTCACTGATGGGTTGGCGCTGTGGCATAGCGGGTAAAGCAGCTGCCTGTGGCGCCAGATTCCCCTAAGGGTGCATGTTTGAGTCTCGGCTGCTCCATTTTCTGCCCAGCTCCCTGCTGGGGCCTTTGGGCCCCTACACCCACACGGGAGACTTGGAGGAAGCTCCTGGCTTCTGGCTTCGCATCGGCCCAGCTACAGATGTCGTGGCCATTTAGAGAGTGAACCAGCGGATGGAAGATCTCCACACACCTGTAACTCTTTTACATAAAATGTTAAAATAGTCACTAAAAGAATGAGCTGTTAATCACTTGGTCCATGAAATAAATGTTTGTTCATTTGCCAAACAGTTCGGTTCAATAGCTGGGGAAGTTCTGTTTATTGACAAATGAGTAGAGAAGAATATTACTGCAGATGATCAAGAGATTATAAATGTCTGTGTGTGTGTGTGTGCGCGCGCACATGGGTGTGTATGAAAGAGAGAAAAAGAGAGAGACTGAGCATTTTCTTGTAATCAGACTGTATTTATTAGGCAGGCCTACCCAGCCATGACCATTAGACCATGGAGAAGCTTGAACCCTCTGAGACAGGGTTTATAACGTGGAGGCCTGAAGACTACATACAACCTTAGATGTGTTTGATAAGCCTGAGTAATTATTTTTTGAGACATTTAAAAATTGAGGATTTTTATAGCCGAATGTCCAGTTGTTCTTGAAAACTGCAAGACAGCAGCAAGAGCAGACCCGCATTCCCACGTGTCAGTAAACGTCTTCAGTTTAAAACACCTTCTTCCAGACGGCTCCTGCTCTCCAGTGGTCTCCATTCTGCCCACTGCTGCTAACTATAATATGATACTCTATTGCCACTCAATGATAATTATCTTGTTTACACCAGCTTTTCTTAGAATAAATAGTCCATGGCCTCAGATTGCCTGGCAAGTGCATGTTGCCAGAAAAATGAAACAGCAAATTTTGAGTGGAAGCGATTAATTCTCTCCTGTTGATGAATATGCAAATTAAACATGTCCCCAGGGAGAGGATACAATAGGCAGAGACTATAAAAGTTCATGGAAAATGTGTGTTATGTAAATATTATGCACGGATTTCATAACTTTCTGTATCCAAATAATGTATTTTTTAATTTTCCATACTTTGGTAATTCTTCTAAGTGTTTGAACTTTTAAGTTGTTGCTTTGCATATAATGATGAAAGGAAGAAATTTAGCCTATTTGCAATTCGAGAACAGAGTCAGAAATAATATGAGCTGGAAAAATCTGGTAAAGTGTAGATACCAGGAGATAGAAAGAGGGGAAAGGAAACATTTCTTTCTTCTTCTTCTTCTTCTTCTTCTTCTTCTTCTTCTTCTTCTTCTCCTTCTCCTTCTCCTTCTCCTTCTCCTCCTTCTCCTCCTTCTCCTCCTTCTCCTCCTTCTCCTCCTTCTCCTCCTTCTCCTCCTTCTCCTCCTTCTCCTCCTCCTCCTCCTTCTCCTCCTCCTCCTCCTCCTCCTCCTCCTTCTCCTCCTTCTCCTCCTCCTTCTTCTTCTTCTTCTTCTTCTTTTTTTTTGACAGGCAGAGTGGATAGTGAGAGAGAGACAGAGAGAAAGCTCTTCCTTTTTCTGTTGGTTCACCCCCCAATGGCCACTGCAGCCGGCGTGCTGAGGCTGGCGCACTGTGCTGATCCGAAGCCAGGAGCCAGGTGCTTCCTCCTGGTCTCCCATGCGGGTGCAGGGCACAAGCACTTGGGCCATCCTCCACTGCACTCCTGGGCCACAGCAGAGAGCTGGACTGGAAGAGGAGCAACTGGGACAGAATCCAGCGCCCCAACCGGGACCGGGACTAGAACCCAGTGTGCCGGCGCCGTAAGGCGGAGGATTAGCCTATGGAGCCACTGCGCTGGCCAAAGGAAACATTTCTAACTCAAACCTCACTTTTTTCTTTATGCACTTCTTGCTGGATATTGTTTTGCTTTCCATTCCCTCTTTTGCTCCCTTTCCCCATTTCCAGTTTTAATTATCCTTACTGTTCCCACCTTCTCAGGAATTCTTCTGCTTATCAACAGCCAGAGTAGGATGGGCATGTAATGAAATGAAATCTAACCCAGCAATAGTAACAATGACAATCATGCCCGTCCTTCATGGCCCTGCCACCCCTGGGCTAGGTGCTTTAAGTACATTGGCCTAATCCCCATGAAAATTATGTAGGTGGCACTTCATTCCCTTTCTTACTGATGACATGCTGAAGCCTAGAATGACTGAGTAGTTCCCCATCTACTGAGAGCAAACCCAAGACTCAGATTGTGTCCACATGGCTGCCCTGCACATTCCTGTTCAACTTGGACTTGCTTAAAAGTTGGAGAATCATTCCCACTGGGTTGTTAACCCTTGCTTTGAAAAAGTAATAGCCAAGTCAGTTTGTTTCAGTGTTCATTGATCCTGATTTATAACTTGCAAAAAATTCCTTACCATAATTTAAGCCACAGTGAGTCTTTATTTTTCCAAATTAACACATGATAGATTCAAAAACTTCAGAACTTCTACTGTATAGCTTTCCAATGTATATGCACAAATATAATATTGTATATTATTAGTATATATTAAATTCTAGTGTGTATGTACCTACCTATATATGCAGATGTGATATATGTGTGGGATTTAATATTTCTTAATGAAAATATGTATTTGTTCATGTATTCCTTCAGAGTGGTAGTATACAGATGAAAGCGTCAGTTTTGATTCAGTCAATGCTGTATATAAAATCTACCTCTGTTATTTACCTGCCATTGGAACTAGCTCTATTTTCTTAATTCTTTTTATTGCACTTTTCTTATTTTAAAATAGAATCACAAATAAAATGAGAATATATGTGAGGATACTCAAGTTATATATTTCCTCTGGAGCATGCTTTAATAAGCTGTATTTAAGAAATTTATCCATGGGTATAAATTGTTTTATTAATAACATCCTCATAATCTTCTCTTAATGTAGAATCTGTGGTGCTATTGCCACTGTCATCCCTATGAATAGTCTTTGTGTTGAGCTACTTTAGTGGTCGCCTTAAAACTTGTAGTATTTGTCTTAGCTTACCACATGAGAGCTTCAAAAAAGACTATACTACCTCATACATGTTATAATAAGAATATTACAACCGGGGGCTGGCGTTGTGGCACAGTAAGTTAAGCTGCCACTTACACCGTTGGTATCCCATGTCAGATATCTGGCCAGTTTGAGTTTCAACTGCTCTGCTTCCAGGCGAGCTTCCTTGGGAAGGTAGCCTGGTGGCCAAATACTTGGACCCATCATCCTTGCGGGAGATCAGGATGAAGTGCTTGTTCCTGGCTTCAGCCTGGTCCAGACCTGGCCATTGTAGCCATTTGAGGAGGGAACCGCTGTGCGGAAGAGTGCTCTCCCTCTCCCCCTGTCACTCTGCCTATCAAATAAATACATGAATAAGAGTATTACTGCAACGTTTTGTCATTTCTTTCCTTCTAACCTTTGTGCTATGTCATAGTTTTTACGTCTGTATGTTTTAAATTCGACAACACATTGTCATTATTGTTTTTGCTTTAAACAGTCAATTATCTATTAGAAACTTAAATAACAAGAAAGAAATTACGCATTTGCCATATTTTTGCCCTTTCTGATGTTTCCCATTCCTTTGTGTAGCTCCGCATTTTCCTCTGGCATCGCTTTTCTTCTTCTTCTATGACTTCCTTTCACATTTCTTGAAGTACAGGTTTGCTGGCTATGACTTCTTTTATGTGTCTGAAATAGTCTTAATTGTATGTTCATTTTTAAACAATATTTTTGCTGGATACAGACACCTAGTGTATGTTAAGCACGTCTTTGGGGAGGGCGTTTGGTGTAGCAGTCACGATGCCCCTTGGGTGCCTGCGTCCTGTGTCCTGGAAGTTTGAGTCCCAGCTCTGTTCCCAATTCCAGCTTCCTACTGATGTGCACCCTGGGAGACACCAGGTGACGACTCAGGTGGTCTGGTTCCTGGATTAGATGTTCAGATCCCAGCTTTGACCTGACCCCAGCCCTGGCTGTTGGAGGCATTTGGAGAGCAAACAGGGGTTGGGAGATCTCTCTGTCTCTCTGTTCCTCTTTCTCTCTCCTCACCCTCCCTTCTCTCTCTCTGTCTTGATGTAGACAGATGTAAATATATGGCTATATAGATGTAGATATAGACTGTCTCTCCCTCACCTCATTTTCAAATAAATAACATGGATGACTGAAAGTTGAAAGAATGTGCCTTTTATTCATTGGCTGCTTTTAAAGTTAATCTCTTTTTTAAAAGTTTATTTGTTCACTTGAAAGGCAGAGTTACAGAGAGGCAGAGGCACAGAAAAAGAGCGAGAGCGAGAGAGATCTTCCATCCACTAGTTCACTGCCCAAATGGCTGTGATGGCCAGAGCTGCGCTGACCCAAAGCCAGGAGCTTCTTCCAGATCTCCCATGTGGGGGCGGGGGCCCAAGGACCTAGGCCATCTCCTACTGCTTTTCCAGGCCATAGCAGAGAGCTGGATCAAAGTGGAGCAGGCAGGACTCAAATCGGTGGTCACGTGGGAATGCCAACACTGCTGGTGGTGGCTTTACCCTCTACACCATAGCACTGGCCGCTAAAGTTAATCTCTTTATCTCTAGTTTGTTAAATTGTTTGATTATAAAGTGCCTTAGTGTGTTTTCCTTCATGTTTCTTGTGCTTAAAGTTTGTTGAGCTTCTTGCATCTGTAAGATTAAAGTTGTCACCAGATTTGAAAATTCGGGGGGCATTACTCCCCCTCTGCCGCCCTGCTTTCTCATAACTCGCTCACATGCCCATTGGAGGTTGTCCTGTGATCACTGGCGCTGTCGGTTTTGTCAGTCCTTTCCCATTGGAACACTTTCTATCGCTCTCTTCAAGTACATCAAGCTGTTGTTCTCCAATGTCCAGTCTACCATTAATTCCTTCCAGTAGCTTTTCTGTCTCACGCATGCTTGTTTTCAAGTTTGGGGTACACTTTTTTTAACACCGTCCATATCTCCACTTAGCATGTGCAGTCTTTCCTCTGCTCTTGAGCACATAATGCAGTTGTAATAGCCGTGTTAATGTCCTCACGCACCAGTTCTCTCCATGCGCCATTTCTGAGTCACTTCAAGTGCTGGATCTCTATTATGATCATGAATTTCGGCTTCCTGCTGCCTTGCACAGCTGCTAGGCAAAGGCTTTGTGGATTTAATTTGCTGGGCACCAGGCATTTCTAGATTCCTATGGATGTGGTATAGCTTTGATCCGGGACATAGTCCACTTACTTGAAAACAGTCTGGTCCTTTCAGGTCTGGGTTTTTAGCTTTGCTAGGTTGACCCAAGGTGGCATCTGCTCAACAGGTAATTTTGCCCCACTGAGGAAAACCTTTCTGAGAACTCTACCCAGGGACCCTTAATTTGTGAGGCTGTGCATTCGTGCCGGCGGTAACAGGCACTGTCCCAGCCAGGAGTGCTCCTGCGGTGTGCTCCGTCTTTCAGATGGTTTCCTCCTCTCACCCGCGAGTCAGTACTCAGCAGGAGATTCAAGAAGGGCCTGCCGCAGAGCGCCAGCGTTCCCTGTCTGTGCGGTGCCCACTCCCCGGCCCTCCGCCCGTGGAACTGCAGCTGCCCAGGCTTCCTGGGCTCCCTGCTCTGCCTCCTCCACTCGAGGAGACCCCTGGGCTGCACTGACGACATACTTTGTCCAGGCAGTGGACTAGGGCTTTGTTTTCTGTTTCTTCAGGGTCACTGCCTGACATCCAGTGTCCAAGAACCATTGTTTTCTAAAATTGTTAACTGTTTCAGGCATGAGGGCGAATCCGTTTCCTCTTTCTCCAGCTTGCTCACAAGTGGAGGTCTCTGAGCTCTGTATGGCCCAGATCTTCCCAGGAGCCCTTCCCAGTCCACCAGGCTCCGACGGCAGCGGTCTCTCTGGCATTTAGATCCCGAGGCATAAAAGGGCAGATCTCAGCAGGCCAGCCAGAGCCAGGGCTGCCTCTGCTAATTTGCTTTCATGCTGAATCCCTTCTCTCCAAGCTTCCTGAATCTCACTTCTCTGGCTGACCGGAGCAGTACTTAGGATGTGTTTTGTTGTGGTTGTTCTGGGCTTACGACCTCAGAAGCACATCAGAGAAATAAAGGGACTTGCCCAATGTGAGCCAGTCCCTGGACCCCACATTTCTCCATAGTTAACCCACAACGCTAAGACACACATACACACTCACACACGTGGGCCAGCTCGGTCCCTCAAAGGTGGACCACCACACGCCCTTCTGCGAGACTTTTTCAGCCTGCATTTCTAGCTGTCAACTCTTCCGAAATAAAAACCAACACAACAACAAAATTTCTGCAGCAAAATCATAGCTAAGTGACTCTGAGTCTCCCCGCCTGGCATTTCCCCAGACCCGCAGGTAGTCTTGCTGCTTCTCTCTGTTCCTCGAGGGAAAAAGAGCATCCTCATTTCACATCAGCTCATGAACGCGCCTCCCTTCCTCCTATCTGAGCGGCACACAGAGTAAGAGGCAGGCAGAAGATATTGTATTTCAAGTTTTAACCAAGTTTGGCCCAAGGCTATTTAATCAAGCCCGGTGTAGCGATTCTGCAGGAGTCCCTGACCCCCGGGAACTGCATTCTTGCTGGCTCAGATAGTGTAGGAGGACCACGAATTCCCCAGCCTTCTCCACGCCGGCTCTCAGGCGTGCCGTGGGTCTCAGGGATGTTTGAGTTGGGGAGCATGGAAGGAGGTGTCCACACACGCACTGGCCATGTTTGGAGGCTGAAGGTCAGCATCTTCTCTGACTGGGACATGGGGCCACCTGCCTCCTGCAGTGACCTCTACCTCTCTTACCCAGCAGCTGGCTAGTTCTGCACAAGGCACTTGACCTGCGCTTTGGACCTTCTCTTTCTTTCCCTACTGAGTAAGGAAGCGGCATGGTGTCTTCATTTCTTTTTTTTTAGGTTTATTTATTTGTTTAAAAGGAAGAGTTACAGAGAGGCAGAGGCAGAGAGAGAAGTCTTCCATCCACTGGTTCACTCCTCAAATGGCCACAACAGCCAGAGCTGCACCAATCCAAAGCCAGGAGCCAGGAGCTTCCTCTATGTCTCCCGCGTGGGTGCAAGGGCACAAGCACTTGGGCCATCTTCTACTGCTTTTCCAGGCCATAGCAGAGAGCTGGATGGGAAGTGGAGCAGCCGGGACTTGAACCAGCGCCCATATGGGATGCTGGCACCACAGGTGGCGGCTTTACCTGCAGTGCCACAGCACCAGTCCCTCGCCTTCATTTCTAAAATCCTTTCCAGTTTCAAGAGACTTTAACCCTGTTTTTTTGAGATGCTAGGAAAAATAAGTACATGAGACTAGAATATTGTGTTTCATTCAGTGAAGTGTATGAAGCAAGAGACTGAAATGTGTGTGGACCTCTATACTGGATCCATGTGACAACAATGTCAAAAACCAGATAACTGGTCAATCTAAGGCACTGGCTTGATTCTTCACATCTTAGGTGAATTCACTTATAAAATGTCTTATTCATTGAGAAATTTGGTATCATCTGACCATAAATGAGGAATTAGTGACACAGGAATAAAAATCTAAGATATCCCAAAGTGTTTTATCCTCCATGAAGCTATCATTTTATATATTATTCCATAAAGTAAGAGTATGCCACATTAAAGGAAAGTGAACTCAGAATTAAAAATATAAAACTTCCCATCATTGCAACTTATCCTATTAGACTCTCAAATTCAACATTACGTTAACATGGTTCATTTCATTTAATGATTTCAACAATGTTAAAGACAATAGTTCTCAAAAGTCGCTTACATCTTCCCATGGTCCTTGGAAAAAGATTTTGTTGATTTTCCCATGTGGGTCTTCTCCAGAATTCTAATCTAAGCACAGTTTCTTTGACAGTACAAGTTACAGAAATCAGTAGTCCTGCTAGCCACTTGCATGTTTAATATGATGAACAGGAATGGGATCAGGTGTGCAGTGGCCGTTCCAGTGGGGACTAACCGACTGCGGGCGGGTTTGCTGCAGCTCTGGAGGCTGTGCAAAATCTTACACATCTAGATATGCCAGTGGAGCTTTAAACTCACGCTTAAAAAGCAGATAGCATAAGCTTTATTCCTATTATGATTGTAATGAACCTTCATTTTTATAACATTTTTTTTCCATCAATTAAGGATGACTAGAAAAGAAAGGAAAAGGTTAGATTTAGTGAGTGAAGAGAATATAAAGTTGCAAACATAAGAGGTTAATATTTAGGAAAAATGAGATACTCCTACCTTCTTGCTTTTATATATTTCTATGTATGTGTATATATCTGGTCTTGAGTAGTTAATAAACAAAGTTTAATTTCAAAAGAAATGAGAATTGATATAAATGTGATCTGTCAAAGTTGTGGATTCAGAGTCATTTTCAAGATGTAAAGTCCAGTAGGATTTCATCTAATAAAAAAAAATTTAGATTCCATTAGCAACAAACCCTAAGATACAGCCCATAAATTAAGTTTGAAAACCAAAGGACTGTAGTGCACAAAATATAATCAAATATATCTCGCTATAGTTGATGATATAGAGCTTTTCTCTACTCGTGATTTTGCAGAGATAAATTAAAATACTAGATTCAGACTGACTTAGCATTTCACAACCCAAACCCATTGCTTTGTTGTTTTTTGGATCTCCTTCCCTCAGCACAGGAGCTCTAAGGTCATGCTAATGACCTTCACTGGTGTGCTGAAAGGCAGATGATTCCACCTGTAACCAGCAGGGTAGCGTCAGGGCCGGAACGCACCGCTCTCCCACTCCGCGTCCAGTGGTGTTCTGTAATCAACACTGTCCTTGCCTGCTCAGTGGAGCCCACCCTGCCCACCCAGCCTCATTCACTCATGCCCCTTGTATGCTCTCAGCAAATGGCAATGTATCTTCATTTTGCCAAGCCATCACATTCTGCCTGATGGCATTCTTTCGCTCATTGTTAGATGAGTCTTGTTATGTCAGATCTTCAACTTTGGATCTCCGAAAACTTAACAAAACACAGCCTCTTCCCTCCAGAATTCTGAATGAATTGCAGATTCACAGGTGACAGCAAGGTTCCACCAAGTGCCGGGCCTCAGCGAATGATGCGGATGCACAGGCTTGTTCTCCTGGGCTCACATTCTAACTGGAGGAGGGGGAAAAGTAAACCGTAACCTTCAGTCAGTCACCTGGTGCGTTTGCTGGCGGTCACTGCCTCAGGAAAACAAAGGGGAATGGAGAAAAGCAAATCCAAGGCACCAGAGGTAGAGGCACCTGTAACAAAACATTCAGACGGGGCCAGAAGGTCACACTGGCCGAGGTTGGAGGCTGTGTGGTGACCAGCAAGCAGAGGCCTCCTGGGAGCTGCTCAGCCAGGTGGCAGTGCAGGAGTCACAGGGCCCGGCTGGAGCCCCCCCGCGCCAGCAGGGTCGATGATGGCTCTCAAGGGGAGAAGCCTGGGAGCTGCTCAGCCAGGTGGCAGTGCAGGAGTCACAGGGCCCGGCTGGAGCCCCCCCGCGCCGGCAGGGTCCATGATGGCTCTCAAGGGGAGAAGCAGAGGAACTGTGCCACATTTACCAATCCAGTAAATTTCTCCACCTCTCTTGCGGAGGAGTGAGTGGAAAGCATCAGAAGATAACGAAAGGAGGCTGTACTTCCCACCACAGGGAAGAGAAATCTGGAGAGGACGCACCCTCCCACCCAGCACCGCTGGTCTTGCCCATCAGGCGTCAGGCTCACACACCCAGATGTGATTTACCATGGGAGCCACAGTCCCTTCTCTACCACAGTCCTGACGAAGCCCCAGATGGTCCACGGAGAGGTTGCTTCCTACTGCTACAGTCCTTAGGTTTACAGAAGCCTGGACAGCCCCTCCAGCCTGGGGTGCCACCACCAGCTCCAGTGTTCAGCCAGGAAGCACCAGAATGGCTTGGTGCTATCCCACCCCTGACCCCACACCCTCTCCTCCCAGAGCTGCCCTGGGCCTGAGTGCCCCCAGATGGTGATGAGGACATAGCCATCCTGGGTGTCTGAGCCCCTGTTGTACCGGTGGTTAAACAGAATCACCACCTCTGAGCCCTCCACTCCCGCTGCAAGCCCAGGTGCTCTGGAGGACCCTGGTGGAGAGTGCCCCCCACTTCCAAAGAAGGATCACTACTTAGGGGCAGCGTTGCCCAGCTGCCACTTCCAGTTCACCACTGAAGTCAGCCACTCCACCACTGCTGGGCAGAGGACTGACGCAGGTCCAGAAGGGCCGGGGTGCCACACGTGGAAGGAAACACCAAAAGCAGGGGGAATGAGTCTGCCGTAACTTCTGCAAATGGGTGTTAGCTTCATGAGGACAAGGAGCATTTAAATTCGTATTTCTTGGTGCACATTGGCTTGAGATTTGCTAGCCTAATTGGCATAGTATCTCTGAACTAAAGTCCAAAAGAAATTGAGTCAATATGTTTCCCCATAGTAAAACAATTATGAAGGCATTTGTCACTATGACATTTCAGATTCATTCATATGGATCTGAGTGTCTTCAACGCTGGGAAAAGAAAGGTCATGTTTTTACCGTTTGGCAAGAACAGGTAACACCTTGAACTGAATGGATTTGGAAACGTGACTTGTGCTGCCAAGATCAGCAAATAATGAGGAGCAGAGTGAGAAAGCCAACCCAAAAGTAGGAAATTCAGTACTGAAATTCATCACTAATGCACCGTAAATGTACGTGTTAGACCTGATTCTGTTTCACACCAGGGCCACCAGGATGCACAGCTCGGGTGGTACATTCTCCTTGTCCAACTGACTGTGCACACCAGCTCCAGGGGCTGACCAGACCCCACTGTTCACAGAGCCTCTGGACCTGTGCATCTGTTAACATGCTCATGGAAGAAAGGAATGCAATGCTACAGCCAGTGTTCTTTAGTTACATGGCTATCCATCCCTTTCTCTGACAAGACAGTAAGCACAGGAGTGCAAGCGCCATCTCTTGCACACTTTTGAACACACAGCACAGTGCTGGATAGACAGCAGTTACATTCACTCAAAAACCAAAGCTTTTAGGATCTGTTAAAACATCTAGAGCTGAACCTCCAGTATAGTAACCAGTATCTGAAGCTAGGGAACAATTTGAATTGTGGTTAGTCCAAGTTGTAAAATGTACATCAGATTTTGAAGAGTTTGAATGAAAGAATGCAAAACATCTCATTAATAAGCTTTACATTGATATCTTGGAAATATGAGAGTACTTCAAAAAAAGTTCATGGGAAATGGAACTAAAGATAAATTAATTTTGGTACAAAAAATTTTAAGTCCATGACATATATGGGGTCTTAAGAGGGTTCATGTAAAATACATAAAAGATTGTCCACAGATTTCAAAAATTTTTGCACCAAAATAACCTAGCCTTTAATTCAATTTCCATGAACTTTTTTTTTAGTCAAATCTCTCCACAGCATTTTTCTTTTTCTTTTTCTTTTTTTTTTTACTTTTTTTTTTTATTTAGTAAATATAAATTTCCAAAGTGCAGTTTACGGATTACAATGGCTTCCCCCTCCCCCATAATTTCCCTCCCACTTGCACCCCTCCCATCTCCCGCTCCCTCTCCCATTCCATTCATATCAAGATTCATTTTCAATTATCTTTATATACAGAAGATTGATTTAGTATATATTAAGTAAAGATTTCATCAGTTTGCACCCACACAGAAACACAAAGTGTAAAATACTGTTTCAGTACTAATTATAGCATTACTTCACACTGGACAACACACTAAGGACAGATCCCACATGAGAAATAAGTACACAGTGACTCCTGTTGCTGACTTAACAATTTGACACTCTTGTTTATGGCGTCAGTAATCTCCCTAGGCTCTAGTCATGAGCTGCCAAGGCTGTGGAAGCCTTTTGAGTTCGCCGACTTCAATCTTATTCCGACAGGGTCATAGTCAAAGTGGAAGTTCTCTCCTCCCTTCAGAGAAAGGTACCTCCTTCTTTGATGGCCCCATTCTTTCCACTGGGATCTCACTTGCAGAGATCTTTCATTTAGGTCTTCTTTTTTTTTTTTTTCCCAGGGTGTCTTGGCTTTCCATGCCTAAAAATACTCTCATGGGCTCTTCAGCCATATCCAAATGCCTTAAGGGCTGATTCTGAGGCCAGAGTGCTGTTTAGGACATCTGCCATTCTATGAGTCTGCTGTGTATCCCGCTTCCCATGATGGATCATTCTCTCCCTTTTTGATTCTATCAGTTAGTATTAGCAGACACTAGTCTTGTTTGTGTGATCCCTTTGACTCTTAGACCTATCACTGTGATCAATTGTGAACTGAAATTGATCACTTGGACTAGTGAGATGGCATTGGTACATGCCACCTTGATGGAATTGAATTGGAATCCCCTGGCATGATTCTAACCACCATTAGGGGCAAGTCCGATTGAGCATGTCCCAAATTGTACATCTCTTCCCTCTCTTATTCCCACTGTTATATTTAACAGGGATCACTTTTCAGTTAAAATTTAAAATAAAGTTTTCATATTACCTTTTTAAGCCTTTTTACTCTGTGAGAAAATTTTAACTTACATGCATAGTCTGCATTATGGCTCACGTCACATGTCTTTTGGATAATGCTGCCTTAGAGGAAAGCTTGGACAGTAATCTGAATTACAGTTACTTCTCTTTGGTAGCCACACACATCAGTCAGCTCTGTGAGAGTGTAGTGTAAAATTTTTACATTCCTTGGGACCAATAGGACCTGTTACCATAGAATATGACACATATGTACATTGCAATAACAGCAGTGATTAAGGATTATAATAGTAGTTGTTCCATGTACTCGTGTTGACCTCAGAGACAAATTATGCTTTGTGAGACGGTGTGCATGGTCTTTCCATTCAAAAACTACCTTCAGATGTGTTTAACTCTGTTATGCTTTGGACGTCCTTGTAAGAATGATTACTAATGTCATGGCCTGGAGGGAACTCAGATTTTAGGAACTGTGCAAATGTGAACATTAGACTCTGGAAGAATACTAGACAGCGATTAAAAAAAAAATGAAATCCTGTGTTGGCAACAAAATGGATGATCCGGAAAACATCATACTTAGTGAAATAAGCCAGTCCCAAAGGAACAAATACCATATGTTCTCTCTGATCTGTGATAACTAATAGAGCACCTAAAATGTAATCTATAGAAGTGAAATTGACGCTTTGAGATGCAGTGACTTTGAACAGCCCTTGTCTGGGCTGTTGAGGAACAGGTTGTTTTTTTTTTTTTTTTAATATACTGTTTGTTGAACTCTCAGTATAGAGATAATCATATGCATATAAAGTTAATTGAAAGTAAATCTTAGTAAAAAATAAGAATGGGAATAGAAGAGGGAGGAGGAAGAGGGGTGGAAGTGTGGGTGGGAGGGTGAGTATGATGGGAAGAATCACTATGCTCCTAAAGTTGTAATTATGAAGTGCATCAAATTTGTATTCCTTAAATAAAAGGTTTTTGTGGTGAAAAAATAAATGCATGAGAAAATAAGTAGGTGTGTTTGGGAGCTCCCTATCAAAATTTATCACATCTAAATTTACCCTATGGAAAAATTATTAAAATCAATGGAATTTACTTTAATTATTTACTCTCAAATAATTGTATACAAAAGGAGAATGTTTATAAAAAATAAAAATAGTTTTGCTCTATAGAATTGACAAATAGAATCACTTTAATTTTTTATCAAATCTTGGTTTTGGGTAGAATGAAAATTACATAATACCATCATACCTTTTGAAAACATTTCATGTGATTACATTCACTTAGATCATCCCCCCATTGTCTGCCATGGTCTTTGTTAAATTTTTGATATGTGCCATATAGGAGCATCTTTCATATAATTTTTTAATATTTTGGAAAATATCCCACTCAAATAATTTTCCACAAGCATTTATTTAATAAACTAGTTCCAGTTATCATAATAGCTATGTTGTTTAGAATAAAATATTATTGTTATCCTCCAACAAAAGCCTAATATTTTAAAGATTTATTTATTTATTTATTTAGAAGGTGGCATAAAAGAGGCAGAGGCAAAGAGAGAGAGAGAGAGTTCGTCCATCCTCTGGTTCACTCCCCAGTGGCCGCAACGTCTGGAGATGGGCAGATCCAAAGCCAGGAGCCTGGAGCCTCTTCTAGGTCTCCCACATGGGTACAGGGGCCCAAGGACTTTGGCCATCCTCTGCTGCTTCCCCACAGGCATTAGCAGAGAGCTGGATGGAAAGTGGAAGCAGCCAGGACTCAAACCAATGCCCATATGGGCTGCCAGCACAGCAGGCGCAGCTTTATCGACTACACCACAGTGCCAGCCCCAAATCCCAATATTTTAATAAATAAATTATGTAGTTATGTTCTATTTTACAGTACAGCACAATATCAACTTTCCTGAACTCACATTTCAAATCTCTCTCTCTCTCTCTCTCTCTCTCTCTCTGCCTTTCAAATAAAAATAAATAAATCTTTGAAGGAAAAAGACTACAAGTACTTTGCTCTTTGGTGTAATGATTGTGTGAATTGACAGGCTGGGAGAAAGGAGAAGTGTGGATTGGAAAAGAGCTACTGCTGCGGAAACAAACCAAGATCTAGACTTTTCATTTTTGCAACATGGCTAAGATATCACTAAGGAATGGCACATTCTGGAGTCTAATTTTTTTTTTTTTAATTTCTCAAATCTGCTGCCACATTCAGCCACTCAATTAAGAAAGCAGATAATGGACCTATTTATAGAACATCAAGGATTTTTGTAATAATCATTTTGTATAATCCTTGAAAAAATACCTTTAGACTGGTTTTCCATTAAATAATAGTTCCAAAGATGATACGGGTCTAAATAAAACACACTGCCTACAGGAGCTTATGATATTTTTTATTATGTGCCGAACGCCAGCGCCTTGCGGGATGACAGCATCCCTGTCTTTCATACATTTGACAAGAGAGCCAGAATATTAATGTTTGCTTCTCACTGACACTGTGCTCTAGCTATTCAGTTTGACTTCAACAAATGTAAATTTTAGGAGTTCAATATACCAGAATTCTATATTATTGTAAGTTCTAGTATTTTTATATATACTGGATAATGTGAACTGATTTCAAACTTATTTAGGCCTGACTTTTTCTCTTCTTATGAACTCAAATATTTGGACAGTGTTTCATAAAATCAGTGAGATCAGGTCAAAATATATTTCATGTATAATGCATTACCTTATAAAAAACTGAAATCAGAAAATGTATTTGTTCCTACCATATATTAGAATATATGTTTTTGTCATCTAGAAAACCACTTATGGCCAGAAAAGCTTTTTCCTTTCTTTGAATGATTACTTCCAATTAATTTTTTCTTGTGTTGCCTCACCGAAGTCCAATACTTGAATAAACTATAAAATAAGACAAATCAACATATAAAGTATAAGTTAATCACATTCAAGATTAAGCTATTTTATATATAACTATGTATATAAAATGTGTACATGGTGATGAATATGAACAAGGATCAAATATTAATTACAGCACCATGGAAAAGAAACTCAGAGAGCAGAGTTTGAAATCCAATTTTCATCATACATATGTTTTGTCTTCACATATATTTATTAAACAGAATCAATCCTTTACAAATTCCTTAGGTTTTAAAGTTTGACCATAACATAGGTCATTGTGAGTTTGTCTTTTAAAAAGTCACCAAAATATTAAAGATTTGCTTTACACCCTTCTTCAGTTCCCATTTTTTGTTAACAGAAGATTAGAGCTCCGAAAGGGAGAGACAAAATGTTAACATTTCCATACGTGCCTCTCTTAAGTAAAGCATGCCTGGCATCCTTGCACTTAAAATCTAGTGTGGACCAGTATTATAAATGTAGAAATTGAGTCGAGGGCTTGGCCTTGCTGTGAAGATGCCAGGTAAGATGCTCACATCCCACATCAGAGTGGCTGGATTCAAGTCCTGGCTCCACTTTTGATTCCAGCTTCCTGCTAGGTGCAACTGGGAAGCAGCAAGGGATAGGTCAAGTGGTTGGGTCTCTGCCACCATGTGGGAGAGCTGGATGGAGTTATTGGCTCCTGGCTTCATCTGGCCCAGCCCCAGTTGTTGTGAGCATATGGGAACCAGGAAATCAGTTCTCTCTCTTTATTTCTCTCCCCCCCACCTAATTAATTAACTGAAGAAACATTCTATCCAAGTAATTATTGCAGAGATTTGTGGAGACCTAATTGAAATAGAGAGGAAATAGAGACAAAAATATAAGTACAAGTATTATTTTGAAACAGGGTGATACGCAATTAAAGAAAGTGTTGCCACTCTTAAAAACTCTTGATCACTCTGTATTTTATTTCCTTTTTTCATTTAAATGAATATTTTATTAATAATTTTTTTCACATCTACCCTTAAAATGTCTTTTTTCCTCTATTTTACATGATACTATAAGAGTACTTCAAAATATACCATAGCTACCAAAAATCATAATAAACAGGAACTTTGAGATAAATTTAACTAAAAATGTGAAAGACCTCTACAATGAAAATTATAAAATTTTAATGAAAGAAATAGAAGAAAACACACAAAAAAAAGACCTCACACATTCATGGATTGAAAAACTTAATATTATCAAAACATCTACATTACTTGATGCAATTTACAGATTCAAATTCAAAATATTCATCAGAATACCAATGTTATTCACAGATTTAGGAAATAAAATCCTAAAGTTCAAATGGAAACACAAAGATGGTGGCGCTGTGGCACAGCGGGTTAAAGCCCTGGCATGAAACACCAGCATCCCATATGGGTGCCGGTTGGAGTCCTGCCCGCTCCTCTTCCAATCCAGCTCTCTGTTATGGCCTGGGAAAGTAGTAGAAGATGGCCCAGGTCCTCGGGCCCCTGCACCCATGTGGAAGACCTGGAGGACGCTCCTGGCTCCTAGCTCCAGATCGGCACATCTCTGGCCCTTGTGGCCATCTGGGGAGTGAACCAGTGGATGGAAGACCTCTTTTTCTGTCTCTACTTCTCTCTGAAACTCTGTCTTTTAAAAAATATGTATATGGAAACAAAAAAGCCCCTATAGCCAAAGCAATCTTGAACAATAAAAACAAAGAAGAGGCATCACAATACCAGATTTCAATACTGGACTTCAATATAGATTTAAATATAAGACTATTATAACCAAAACAGCATGGTACTGTCATAAAAATAGATACATAGTGTGGGGAGCAACTGGGAGCAACTCGGACTAGACTAAGTTACTGGAATTAAGACTTATTCTATGCATCTGCTCTCCCACAATATGGCGCTGGGAGAGGAGGTAATAGCTTCTACACAGCTGCCTCCAGTTCAACCAATAAACTGTAGGACCTGCTCCTGATTGGAGGAGAGCAGCGTACTCGGCATGTGGGTAGCAGAGTTGGGATTGGCGGAAGAGGACTATAAAGGAGGAGAGAGACAATATGCACCAGGAACATCTAAGAGGAACATCTATCTGAAGGAACACCTGTGCAGCCCCCGAGAGAGCCGGCCGGCGGTGTGCCGCTCCCCCGTGGAAGTGGGGAAAGTGGCAGGGGGAACCGCCCTTCCACGGAGGTGGAGGGACGGCAGGCAACCCGGGAAGAACCAGCAGCAAACCCGGGAAGGGCCGAGCAGACGAAAGAACAGCGCAGGGTCCTGTGTCGTTCCTCCACGAAGACGGGGAGCGACAACATAGATGAATGGAATGGAATAGAAACCCCAGACATAAATCCATACATCTACAACCAACTTATCTTTGACAACTGTGTTTAAAAAAAGAATCCATTGGAGGAAGGAAAGTCTATTGAACAAACAACACTGGGAAAATTGGATTTTCATATGAGAAGTGTGAAACAAGACCTCTACCTTATACAAAAGTCAGCTCAAAATGGAACAAGGATCTCAGTGTAAGACCTGAAACTATGAAATTTACAGAAGAAAATAGCAAAAATGCTCCAAGGCTTTGGCATGGGCAATGACTTTTTTGGATAAAACTCCCAAAATATAAGCAATAAAATAAGACCAACAGATTTTATCAAACTAAGGATCTCCTGCACAACAAAAGAAAGGTTGAATACAGTGAGGAGACAACTAACAGAATGGGAAAAAATGGAAACTATGCATCTGATTAAGGATTATTATCCAGAACACATACAGAGCTCAGGAAACTCAACAACAGCAAAACAATCCAGCTAAGAAACAGGCAAAGGACATGAAGAGACATTTTTCAAGAAAAGAAATACAGTGGCCAACAGGCAGATGAAAAACCATCCAGTTACCACTAGCCACAAGGGAAATGCAAAAGCAAGCCACAATGAGGTTTCATCTCTAGTTAGAATGGCTATTATCCAAAAGACAAAAAATACAAATGCTGGCAAGGATGTGGAGAAAGGGGAATATTAATACACTGTTGTTTGGAATACAAATTAGTGCAGCAATTATGGTAAACAGTATGGAGTTTCCTCAAAACACTAAAACTAGATATACCCCACAGCACAGCTCACCCACTTCTGGGAACATATCCAAATGAAAGGAAGTCAGCACAGGAAAGAGACACCTGCACACCCATGATTATTGTAGCACTCTTCACAGTAGCAAAGATATGGAATCAACCTAGATGTCTATCAGCTGATGACTGGAGAAAGAAAATGTGGGACCAGCATTTTGGCACAGTGGGTGAAGATGCCACCTGTGATGCTGACATCCCATATGGGCACCAGATCGTGTCCCGGCTGCTCCACTTCCAATCTAGCAGCATGCTAATGGCCTGGAAAAAGCAGAAGATATGGCCCAAGCCCTTGGGCCCCCGCCACCCATGTGGGAGACCCGGAAGAAGCTCCTGGCTCCTGGCTTCAGCCTGGCTCAGTGCTGGCTATTTCAGCCATCCAGGGAGTGAACCAGCTGACAGAAGATCCCTTTCTTTCTTTCTCTCTCTGTAACTCTGATTTTCAAAGTAAATAAATATTTTCTAAAGTGTATATACACATAATGGAATATTAGTCATAAAAAATAATTAAATCCTGACATTTGCAGTGAAAATGAATGGAACTAGAGATCATTATGCTTAGTGAAACAAGAGATGGAGAAAGAAATATGTTTTCTCTCATATGTGAAAGTTCATATACATACATAGTATTAGAAATGTATGCATACACTTGTATGCATACAAATCTATTTTGTATGCATACAAATTATTTGGTATGTAAATATTTATAAATGATATCCTCACTAAATTATACATTATATAAAAATATACCTTTATTTCCTCACTTTATGATGCTTGCCATGAATCCCACATTATGTGATATAAATATCCCTTCTTTCAATCAAAATTGCATGTATGTATATAATATTTGCATATGAAGAGAATATGGTGAAATGTTGACATTATTAAATGATCATTGACCTCTATATTTTTCTGTATTTGAAATATTAAAATTTTAAAAAGTCAAAGAATGTTATTAGAAAATGGAATTAAATGATGTTTATTTTGGTGAAATCCATGCATACAAGAGGCTTCAAAAGTTCATGGAAACTGATATTATCGAGAATTTATGCATTTATTTCCAAAAATTTTGCACAAAACTTATTTCTTCCATTTTTTTTACAAAGAATTTGAACTATCCTTGTATATATTATATTGTTGATCTTTATTTATTTGAAAGTCAGAGTTACAGAGAGAGAGAGAGATGGACAGAGATATCTTCCACCTGCTGGTTCACTCCCCAGGTAGCTGCAATGGCCAAGGCTGGGGCCAGGCTGAGCCAGGAACCAGAAGCTTCTTCCAGGTCTCCAACATCAGTACCAGGGGCCCAAGCATTGGGCCATCTCCTGCTACTTTTCCCAGGCTATTAGCAGAGGGCTGGATCAGAAGTGAAGCAGCTGAGACATGAACTGGTGCTCATATGGGATGCTGGCGTTGCTTGAGGTGATTCTATGCCACAATACAGCCCCTACCCAAATATATTTAATGAATGAAATACATGCAAATTCAAGCTCGTCCTCGTGGTTCACGCTATACAACATCTATTTATTCCAAACAGCTACATTTCTGGAGCATGTCTTTGGAGATGAATAGGCAGATATATACCTATTCTTAACCACCAATCCTGGGCAGTGCCTCTCCGGGTATTTTGGATATCTAAGTTCTTCTAGTGGAGTTCTCGATAAGTGATCATGAGGTCACTTTTAACTATAAAGGAAGATGGAGGACATTAAAGATGAAAGAGGCAGGGCCATAGCATCACAAAACTACTCATCACTGTGCCTGATTTAATTAGCCGTGTGAATGCACTTTGGAGTGCAAGCATTCAAAGTCCTATTTCAATGGAACTTTAGATCCTCTGTCATTTTTGTTCAAATGATAATTTATCAAGTTCCTTTAGGTATTTTCAAATGGCTATCACTATGAAGTTATATAAGTAAATATATAAAAGAATATAAAATAAAATGTCTCCTTCCGTATCCCAATTCCGCTCCCCCGTGTAATGCCTCTGTTAAAGGCTTGAAATGAATCTTACATAACATAGTCTATGCACGTACACAGATATAAACATAGTTTTGTTTTACTTTTTGTTTTACAATGCAGTTGTGACAGTGTCTTAGAGACCTTGTAAGCCTGTGATTATTTTAGTTTGTGCTTAACAAGAACTGATCTATCATGAACATAATTTGCGTGACTACCTCCTGTTAGTAAATCTCTGATTTCTTTTTTTACTTCATTTGCAGATATCTAGTGAATAGCCTGTATGAGCCTAGTGGTGAATGTGCGAGAGTGAATAATTTTCTTTAAAAAAATATGTCCTAAATAGCCAAGGGGAAGCAGAGGGGATCCTAAGGTCAACATCTCCACGTTGTTCTTTTAACAGTTTGAGGCTCTCTCTGGAAACGTTGTTGTGGGTGGGTATGAAATGCTTGGCTCATACTTTTTTCCCCTGAGTCCCTCATTTCTTCTGGTAGGAAGCAGTATTGTCAGGAAGTCTGATGATTACCAACACAAGTGCTCTGGTGATTTTGCTGCGTTTTATGTTTACCTTTAGCAAAGTTTCAATAACTTTACCAAAACACGATCCAGCATTGGCACACCCTTTAATTGGAGTTTTCACCTCATTCTCTCTTTTTTAATAACAATGTTGTGGTGGGTTTCACAATGATCTTTTTTTATCTTTATGGTCAAGATAGCTGATCCACTCACACACCTAGAGTTCCCTCTTCTGCTAACAGCTCTGTAAAGGGTAGAAATGGCTTTGTATTTATATGATTTACTTTCTCTCCTGTCTCTCCATCTTTTTGCTGGACATCCTTCCTTCATCTTCCTTCATTCCTTTTGCCCCTTTTGCCCCATTGTTGTCCTTTTTTTTGGGGGGGGGGAGACAGGCAGAGTTAAGACAGAGAGAGAGAGAGGGAAAGGTCTTGCCTCTGTTGGTTCATCCCCCAAATGGCCTCCATGGCTGGCGCTGCGCTGATCCGAAGCCAGGAGCCAGGTGCTTCCTCCTGGTCTCCCATGGGGTGCAGGGCTCAAGCACTTGGGCCATCCTCCACTGCACTCCCTGGCCACAGCAGAGAGCTGGCCTGGAAGAGGGGCAACCGGGACAGAATCCGGCGCCCCAACAGGGACTAGAACCCAGTGTGCCAGCACCGCAGGCAGAGGATTAGCCTAGTAAGCCGTGGTGCCGCCTGTCCTATTTAATTTGGATCTTGCCCCAGTAGCTTGTCCCCAGTGAAGGAATTTGTCCTAGAAGAGAACAGGGAATTTTCGGGTTTGACAGCCCTTTCAGCTCTAGTCTTCCACACCTTTTACTGCCCATGACCTGGAGCATGTGCAGGCTCTCCCGGATCACTCTGCTCCCTTGCTGTCTGGCTCTCTCTGCTGTGACGTTCCTGCCCTCTGACCAGGAGATGGCCGCTGCGCCACTCTGCTTCCTCCTGCACGGTTGCCGCTGCCACATGGGCCTGGTGCCCAGTGACCTGCCCCATCCCCTCGTATTTTGAGGGCCGTGCGCGTACCTTACACAGCATTTTGCTGTGGCTTTGTATGCAGATTTTGGCTTTACTACTCTACTTGCTTCATCTGTCTATTTTTTATGAGGTGATTTGGGAAAGATTACAAAGCTATACCACTGTCATATGTCCTTAATCCTCTCCCGTTTTGCCTGTAGACACTGATTCTTAAGCTAAGCGAAGACTACAAACATTCTGGGTATGTTTGGCAAGGCGTCTTGGTATTGGCACAGACAGGAGCCCTCAGAGGGTCCTCATTATCGGAAATCATTCCTCAGAGACACGCCACCCTCCATTTAAACTGCCAGGGCCGCACTGTCAAGAAAACACAATACCTCCACTCTCTACCAGTTTGGGGAATGGTACAGTCTTGAGGCCGACTGCCAGGAGCACAGGCCAGCTGTTACAGAATTTAATTAAAACAGTCTTGATAATTAGCACCACTTGTTTATGAATGTGATGCTATTTCTTACGTGACTACTCCGGTCACCTTGTCAGTTGTGAGGGAAGAGGTTAACCCCTATGACAGATGGAGCGATGAGCCAATTATGAAAAAGCAAACACACTTGGACTGCTCTTGAACCGCTCTCCACTCTGCGCCACCTTCACAGAAGCAGTAACCTGAGTGCAGCATGCGGATCAAGTAGCAAATGATGTGATGCTTTGTTTAGAGTTTATTTTGGTTGAAAATAAATAAAATGAACCAAAACCAGTCTTCGCAGTGGGTATTGGACAACGGTTGCCTTGAGTCCAGCTGCCCCGTCTACATCACCTTCTTGCCATTTCCTGGCTAGGCCCTCCATTATCTTTCTTAATTTTGTCACATTTTCCTTTCTATTTACTGAAGAATCATAAATCAGCCAGACAATCTCTTTTTCCCCCTTCCACAGTGCTTCCTTCTGCAAGGTCCTCTGCTCTCCGGTGATATTTTGCAGCCCAACCTCAGGATGACAACTGTTTTAAAAATGTCACATTTGGAGGAAGAGAGCCAGTGCCTTTTCTTTATTGCCTGTACTTCCAAAAGCCCTGCCTCCATCAATCCACACAATGTCTGCTATTAACTCTCCCTGTCGCCTCCAGACCCTTGTTGCTGTCACCCACGGCTCCAGCGCCCTCCTGCCCACGCCTCCCTCCACAGCTTCACAGTCTGATCATCTCGCTGCCTGGCTCTCTCCCTTGGGCTCCCTCCAAGGATGCACCCTTCTGGCCTGCTCACCTGTTCTTGTTGGTGGAGCACAAGGGCCAGCGCCTGGACCTCGTGTTCCTCACTGTCACTCTCACGGCCATCTCCAGCCCACACTCTCCTGCCATCCAAGCTCACACATCCGGACGCCTCCCGGACACCTCTGCCTCACTTACACTATGCACAGCAGCACGTCAGAACCTGCCACGTCCGTGGGGCAGATCCCAACCCCACAGTCAGCTCACAGAGGTGCTCCCCGGCATTGCGGACTGACAGCACCATGTGCAGGGCGCCCAAGGTTAGAGCCAAGAGTTGCCCTTGACCAGGGACACTTCCCCACTCCCACTTCTTCACTCATGCTTAAATCCTCTCTTTCCACCTCAGATTTGTATTCCCTAAGTGTCCTTTATTAGCACCACCAACCCTAAAAGGATTCCCACCACATTTCTCATTCCATCGTCTGCTAGCAGTAGATGTCGGTCTCCACTTCAAGTCTGTCTCTCCAGGCCTCTGCCCGCAGCTGGCCCAGTTGTTGGTGTTTGAAACTCAGATCCAGTTTCCCAGTGCCCTGATGAGCAGATTTCTATTTCCTTGTGCATAAAACCAGAACTCTCGGCAAGGTCCTTCATAACCGGGCTCCTTCCTCATTCCTTGCAGCCTCACGTATCATCACTGCCCTGTGGTCAGCCTGGGCCTCTCCTTTCTGAGATTCCTGAGGCCACGCACGCCCCAGCACTTCCACCCCCTTGCCCTGGACACCCATCCTGCCCCAAGGGCTGCAGGATCATCTCCTCGCCTGCCTCTCATCATTCTGTGTCAAGCTTCCCTCCTATAACATACCAAAACTTTCGTCATAACCTTATCTCGTAGACATCAGTTTTTAATACCCTAAACAGTTGAGTTACTTTTCCAGAAGAGCTGTGCACAGCCCCTACTGCTGGGCGGCTGCTGGGCTGTGCTCAGTTAGCCTTCGGTCATGCTCTGTGGGGCCGTCAGCCTTCCACGTGGACTGGAGAGGGAGGAACATGCATTCAAACTAGGGTGGAGGGCAGGACTGGACACGCAGTAATGCGTCTCAACTGTCAACAAGTATTTATTGTAATAATAATATACACTGTACTCTGAGTTGGGGACTCACTGATAACCAAGAGAGCCTCCTTTAGTTTAGTGGGAAAGAGAGAAAATAAAAGGACAGTAATGTTATTTCAATTACAGAGATGACCGGGCCACGTGGAGGTGAGCAGGCACTGTCTCCAGTGAGTCGTTTGTCACCTCACTGAGTCCACTCTGATTCTCCATGTGGGGAAGACGCTGTGAGGTTCCTCAGGGCCAGCGTCCAGGGACTGCCCCCAACGAGAATGGCGGTGCCATGGTTGTGCCGTGTGAAGGGTCTGCAGCTGAGGCGAGGAGCAGTGTGGTAGGGCTTACTTCTCATCAAACAAGAGGCCCAGGAAGCTCCGAAATGCATGTGGGCCTCATGCCGGCTCTAATTACCTGCTCCAGTGACTCATCCGTGGTTATGTGTGATGGAATTAGCTGTGGCACTGAACCCTCACTCTGTGGGTTATTTGTTAGTTTTCTCACAGTGTTCAACATTTTAGAAATCCATGTGGCAAGTCAGAGATTTAGGAATAATGAAATTTCCTTAGATTTGTCCTGGGTCATGATTTTCTTGTAATAAATTGATGCTGAATTGGCTTCCATTATTCCCTACTTCTCTTCCTGTGAGATTTCTACCCTATCAAGAATGGAAGGGAGCAATCTTCGTGAGTACCCAGTCCTGAAGGGCTGCTGTCCTCACAAGGCTTTCCCAGTGTCTTTCAGATTTTACCTTTACTTGCTGAAGAATTAGAAGACACCTCAGTCTTATTTTCAAGTCAGTGGCAAACTTGCCATGTCTCCTGAGCTCTCCCCACAGGTCTCCTCCTCCTGGGCAATTCCTGATGCTTAGTGCAAACCGCTATTCTAAGTGAACGACCGTGCGTCCTGTCGGGAGTGCAGTGCAATGAAGATCTGCTGCAAGCATTAACACCCAGCATACTTAGGCTCTGCTTTCCTTTTGAGCTTCAAGTCTGGGGCTTTGCCTTTGATTTGTGGGGAAAAGAATGGGAAAGTACCACGGCTGCAGGTTGCCAGGCCTGTGCTCATCCCGGGCAGCCTCAGGGCAGAGCCAGGAGTCAGGCTCAGGGCACACATGCATAGCAACCCCGCTTAAGCCTAACGTGTTCCTGTGTTTGGCTAATGCAGAAGGATGTCCAGTTTAGACAATGAGTGAAAAAATATTCTGTTTTTCCAAATATCAATTTGATAAGGAAGAACAGAATGAGAGTTTTCTAAGAGCCTAGTGTAAGAATCCAGATATTAGAACCCAGAGGGGAAAATTATATGCTTTTAACCAGTCAATGTCCTTTGATTCAGACAAGTCAAGTAAATCTGTCTTCCTCCTCACATTATTTCTCATTTATGAAACTGGATGTGCTTAAAATGATCCTTCAGGCTTCCATTTTCATCTGTTTTCACAGTTAATGGAGTTTGTTTATCTAATGGCAAATATTATTGCATATTATACTTTCCCCAAAGTTATTCTGGTGCAGGTGAGCTATTACTGTTGAATATATGTGACCTTTCTAATTATTAAAGCACGTTGATAGAACAATTTCAGGGAATGATTAATTGCATTTGAAGCATCAAAAGTAAAAACACTCTTAATAGCCAGATGAATGCTATAATAAAGGAGAAATGTGAGAAAACATATTTAAAACTCATCAAACTCCTACAGTGTGATGGCCTTAGTGGCACATTGGCAGGAAAGCCATCCAGGAGCCCCCTTAGGTTATCTCCCTGTCCCCTTCCAGAGCCCCCTCCCCTCTGGGAATCTGCACACTGGTCTGTGTTCTCCACTTGACCAGCAGGTCCCTGGGAGCGGGCTGGATGGGAGGAGATTTGTGTCCATCTTGGTTGTGCCGAGAGCATCGATTTTATGCACACAGAAGCAGCCAGGAAATATATGTTGAATGAGTGAATGTGACATAGCTAGAAGAGGTACAGGCCTGGGCACAGAGGGACGGGGCACAGTGGCGCCGTCACAGCAAACTGAGGGTGCTACAGGGGCTCCTTCCCAGGATGAGTCTTGATGTCAGGTGGCCTGTTGGGATTGCACCTACACTGGAAGCCCTGAGGGAAGTGGGTCGTTGTCCATCAAATATGAAAACATGGACATGTCTCATGTGGATGTGGAAGGATAGGCAATGCCCCCCCGTGCCTCCCTGAAAAATGGAGACCCACAGTGGGTGCCCCCGGGCCTGTCTGAAGGCCCCTGCCTCTCCTGAGCAACCATAACATATGTGAATGGAAGTGCGTGCTATCAAAGGTTGAGAAATGCATTGTTTTCTTCAACCTGGGCTGGAAATAGAGTGTGACTCTAGTGTCGCCTGTGTGTTTCATACAGACTGTGCGCCCGGCCACTCTGCATTTCCCTGAGGCTTGCGGATTTCTTCCTCAAGGCTATCTGACTGCTCAGGGCTTTCTCGCCATTTAATGTTGAACAGATCTAATTTCTATATAATACCACATTCATTACATGGAAAATTGTGCTGTATTTAATGATGCAAGCAAATGGAAAAGTATTGGCTAAAATATGGAATCATTTCTCTCTTAAAATCGTTGTTTCAGTGTAAGAACTGAATTTCTAAAATTCATTAAATGAACTTAAGCCACTGTCTGCCGTGTTTGCATCACATGTGGGCTCTGGTTTGAATCCCAGCTGCTCCACTTCCCATCCAGCTGCCTGCTGGCACCTGGGAAAGCAGGAGAAGATGGCCCAAGTGCTTAGGTTCCTGCTGCCACGTGGGAGACCTGGAAGAAGCTCCTGGCTCCTGATTTTAGCCTGGCCCTAGCCCCAGCCATTGCAGCCATCTGGGGAGTGAATCAGTGGATGGAAGATTCCCCTCATTCTCTCTGTAACTCAGCCTCTCAAATAAATAAATAAAAATCTTAAAAAGAATAAAATTCATTTAATGCCCCTATGTGATGAGAGCATTTTCAAAGGTATTCGCACGTATATTTGCAGCCTTCCATGAACAGAAGAAATCTACGTGTACATGTTAGAAGGCAGTCCCTTAATCCTCCCCTCCTTCACTTCCTGCGGGATACACTGACCCATCCCCACACAGCCCACCTGGATTTCCCCCAGAGGGGACACAGCAGTGTCAGCAGAGAGCACTTCAGTAGTAGTGTCCATTCTTTCATGGCCTTCATGGCCAGTGAGGAGTTGGGGACGTAGGGGTGTCTGGGGCGCCAGTGAGATGCAGCTCCAGGCATACAGACAGTTAGCAAAGCCTGCTTCCCACTGATGCCACGTCACCACTGGGTGACGACAGTGTAAAATGTGAGAGCCTGCAGCCCCCACCCCTGCCTCAGCGCCTGGCATTCCTCCCCTGCACCAGTGTTTTAATGAGTAAAATCATCCCCATACAAACAGCACTCCAAATGTAATTAACTGATGAAAATTCTTTTTTTCATATATAAAGTTTAAGTTATTAAAAACGTCTTCAATAACTTGAAGATATTGATGGTGCTTTACCCATATGAAATTGTGACTCTCTGTGAGGGCTAATCCCAATGATCTCAATTACTGTGCTTGTGCCTAGTTCAGTCACTCCAACTCTTAGCCTCCCTTTGTGGCAGTGAAACAGTTTTCTTACAAATCTGTTAGGGGTGTCACTTTACAACCCACAAAGGTGGAAGACAGAGTACTTGGCCCCCAAAGGTGTCCAGCTCCTAATCCCCAGAGCCTGGAAACCTGTTCTCCCCTAGGGCAAAGGGCACTTTACGGGTGTGACTAAGTCACATCTGGAGACGGGAGATTCTTCCAGATCACCCAGGTGGGATCCGTGTGAGCATGAAGGATATTCCTTGCAAAGGGGCGGCAAGAAGGTCAAAGTTAGAGAGATGCTTTCAAGGTGGAGGAAGGGACCCAAACCAGGAAACGCAGGCAGCCTATGCCTCCCCCAAGCCTGCAGGATCACTGCAGCCTGTAAGACTCATGTCAGACTGTGTCTCACAGACAAAGCCCTGTGTGCTTCTCACCACTGTCCCAGCAGCCACAGGAAGGGGCACACCAGCTGTCTGTCACCAGCTTCTCGGGGGACATGCTGGCCTGTTTATGGCATCTTTACAATCATTCTAGGACCCTGCTGTTGTACATACTTTGAGGGGGCTTTGCTCACATGCTGTTCTATCCATTATCCCAAAGGATAAAGACAGGAAGAGGCAGCTGTGGTCAGCACATTTGGTTGCACTGCTTAGGAGGGCAGTGGTGGCTCAATGGCAAGGCTGAAAAGGAGAACAGCGGAATCTGAGACGGTCGTCTTGCTCCTTCTCCTGCTTCTGAATGCTGCCATGTCTCAACTTGTCTCTTGGAGCTTCTGCAGTCATTTCATTATAAGAAGGCGAACTAGCCAACCCTCTATGGATAGCACGGAGGAAATCTGGAAGGAACCTCACTGCTTGATGACATTGCTAAACCACACAGTCCACCGACCAGTCAGCTTCAAAGCTGACCTAAGTTGGCAATTTTTGGTCCGTGCCATTGAGCAAGCCTCATGTGACGGGGGGGGGGGGGGGGGGGGTGCTTGTTGGCCAGAGCGTCAGACCTGCCAGCAGGAAGCAGGCAGCAGGAGGAAAGCAATTGCGGGCCAAAGATGAAAGGAAGTAACACATGATAGATACCAAAAAGTTTGAACAAGAAGGAGGAAATTAGTTTCAGTGATTTCAGTAACATAAATCTTTTTATTCATTTTTTGATTTGTATTTCCAAATTTTATATAGTTTTTTTTCACATTGTCCAGAGTGAGAGAGATGAAATCTTGTCTGTTGTAAAATGCATAGCATCACCCGGGTGGCACGCTGTGTTACACCGCAGCTGTGCTTTGGAGGCCTGGGCAGTCAGGACACACTCTGTGACGTAGTGGGATCAATCAGGTTCCATAGTACAAAGGTATAATACATTTGCGCATGAAGAATGTTTCTCTGTATGGAATTAGGCAACATTCTATTAAAGTGCAGGAAGTCACAACATAAGCTTTATTTATTGATCTGTGCACCTTTTCCCGGTGATTTTTTTAATGTTTATTTATTTTATTTGAAAGGCAGTTGGAGGGAGGGAGGGAGGGGAGGAGGGACAGAAAGAGAAAGAATTTCTATCCAATGGTTCACTCCACAAATAGCCGCAACAGCCAGAGCTGAGCTAATCTGAAGCCAGGAGCCAGGAGGTTCTTCCATATCTCCCACTTGGGTACAGGGGCCCAAGCACTTGGTTCGTCCTCCACTGCCTTCCCAGGTCTATTAGCGGGGAGCAGCATGGGAAGTGGGGCAACTGGGACTTGAACCGTCACCCATATGGGATGCCAGCACTGCAGACGGCAGTTTTACCCACCACACCACAGTGCCGGCCCCTTTCCTAGTGATTTTAATTTGGTGACAAAAGTCAGCAAATACTACGAAACAGAGCATCCATTTATCAGCAAACCACTGGGAGCAACAAAGCCAAGACTTGCTCTCGACCCTCTTGATGATTTTAACACTTTCGAATGGTGCTTTATTTCTCATCATGGTGTAAGGACACAACTGATATTTCAGTTTTCTGACTCAATATGCTCAGATTTGCTGAGTTAATCAGTAAAATCCGTTGTTAATTCTAATAGCACATTGAAAGGTGGAAGGTTTCCCCATCTAAAGCATTCAACCTTATTTTGTTCAACTTTTTTTTTCTCTATTTTGTATATCTCTGTGTGTGAAAACTGTCTAGCATTGAGGGACTTCTTAGCTCTCTTGTTTCCTGTAGTTCCAGGTCCTAAAGAGAATTGCACTGTGTCTGTAACCAACACTGTGCCTGCCAGTGTGTGCCAGGCACTGCAGGGCTGCATGTGTGGGGCACAGCGCAGACCCTTAGAAGGAGGCAGCGGCTCGTGGACTGATAATCTGCGCCTTGTTCAGGGCTGCATGCCGTGGGACACAGTGCAGAGCCCTGGAAGGAGGCAGCGGCTCGTGGACTGATACTCTGTGCCTTGTTCAGGGCTGCATGCCGTGGGACACAGCGCAGAGCCTTGGAAGGAGGCAGCGGCTCATGGACTGATACTCTGTGCCTTGTTCAGGGCTGCATGCCGTGGAACACAGCGCAGAGCCCTGGAAGGAGGCAGCAGCTCGTAGACTAATAATCTGTGCCTTGTTTGACACATTTCATGAACTGAAAGTACAGGGGACTAAATGAAATCAAAGGCCCCTTTCCAGTTGAGAAAAGAACAATGAGCCTAAATAAGTTAGGATTGATGAGCGGGCACTTCAATCACTTTCTGCCTTTGGGCGAGTCATTTTACCCTAAATGGAATTCTGGTTCTCACTTGTGAATCAAAAGGGGATTGAAATGAAGGATTTAAAGTCACACAAAATGAGTTGTTATCCCAGATGACTAAATCCAGGAGGTCTGAAACCAATACTTGCTTGACATATTTTGCTGAAATTTACAGAAAAACACACTAAAATAAAAGGCATTTGATCTAGAGAAGGGCAAATTAACTAAAAGCAATTTATTCCTTCATTCGCTCCCTCGTTTTCCCTTCCATCTGTTCATCCAGCCAGCCAGCCATCCAGGTCTGTGTGGCAGACTGTGTGCCGTGCTGAGCTCTGGGCCAGATATAAAGCAGAGAGAGAGAGACCCCAATGAGGGCTGACTCATGCACACGTGTGTGTACATGTGTCGGCAGCGGGAGCATACTGAAGGTGATGGGAACAAATGTGTGAGCTGCCAACGATCATAACCCTCATTCTGGTCAGTAACTGCTCTCTTCTGGCTTCGGCTATTCCTCTCAGGTGGGAGAGGGTGAGAGAGGCATTGACACCAGTCCTGTCCTAGTGCGCCTCTCCTCTTCCTCCCTCTCTCCTGCCCAGTTGTCATCACCTGGGCATAGGCGGAAGCTGAGATGTCTCGTACGCAGAGAATCAAGTTCACGCTGTCTTTCTCTGCTCGTTCCCCCAGGCTTCCAGCTGAGCTCACAGGTCACCTGACCAGCCCTTGGGTGTGGACCTCCTTCCTTGTATCTGTTGCTGAGGCTGCCATGACTGGCCTGGTTTTGGTCTGTTCTCTTAGCATTGATAACTGTCCCCAAAGCTTGGCTGTTGGCTGAGTCCCAGTGCTCAGCTCACACTGGTGCTGTTGGGATCTGGCTATGTTGGGTTTTGTGTCCCTGTCAGCCCCCCGTGGCCCAAGTCCTGAGAAACCAAGTTTAACAGCCAACAGCCATGCTCCTCGATCAGCATATGTGGGCACCCCATTATCTTCTCTATCCCTCTCTCATACACACATATGTGTGAACATATTTACACACACACAGCCTCCACCCTGACCCGGACAAGATCTGAGACTAGAATGCTCTCCACTCCCCCTCCAATTCCTCTCTCCTGCCCCTACTGCCCCTTCCTGTCAGAGAGGCACTTCTTTGTCCTTCCCCACTCCAACTAGAAGGGCAATGGGAGATCTAATTCACACAACTGAACAGTAAATATTTGTGCACACACTCTGATTGCCATGTAATTAGAACAGAACAGGTCTAATGCTGTGTATTACACTGGCAATAATAATGATTAATGTGTGTCAAGCAGTGTTCTAGATGGTATCCATGAAGTAACTACGTGTGTTATGTATCATAGGTGGGAAAAGCAAACTCTATTCTCAGCCCCACTTTAATGAGGAAGCTTGAGAGGACTTCCCCGAGTTCGAATCACTAATATGGGCTCAGAGGCAGGGGCAGAATTTGGGCTTAAGCATCAAAGTCTACACTGGTAGCTGTTATATGGAGAAGATGCAACATGTGTAAGGTATAATAAAGAACAAAGAGGCAAACATAAAAATGGAAAAACTGGAAAAGTACTCCAGACACACAGAAGAGCAGGACGTAATCAGCTAGCAGGGAGATATATAGTGTAACTGCATTTGGATGTCAGGGTGAAATGTCAGAACAGGAAGCCGAAAGAGAACTTGAGGAAAAATTGTGGAGAAGATGCCATGGTCACGGTTTAAGCTTCACCCTGCACACAGCCACAGAAGGGCTTTTGCAGGCAAGCAGCATGGGCAGAGGATTTAAAAAAAAAAAAAAGAGTGGTCCAGCTGTACCCTAGGGAAATGAAGCAAAGAGGAGCAGTGCTGATGGGGCACTGAAGAATCTGCTCGTTGATTAAGTCATTCAACAAATACACCATGGGCTCTGCCGTGAGTCGATGAGAAATGTTATGGGTCAACAAATGGATAGGCTGTGCCATGCGGGGCCCACAGTGGTGAGGGGGACAGAATAGAAACAAGGACACAGCATCACAAATGCCCTGGGAGAGGTCTTTGTGAATGTGTTGGTGCTACACAGGGCTGAATCCTTCCTTGGGATGACTAGAAGGCCGTCTGAGCTGGGAGTGAAGTTCATGGGGACTGGGAATGCTTGGAGCACAACCGGATGTTGTTAAATTTCAGAACCATAAGGCTATTGATTTCAAGCACTTGTAGTACCCCAAGTTCATGATAAGATGAACTATTCTGTGGACTTGAACATAAGGTATCATTTGACCATGTTTGTCCTACGTGAAATGGGTCTTCAATAACCACGCACTTTAGAATATTTCCTCTACTCCCAAACTGAGAAGGGTGCGTTCATTCTCAGAGTTTATTTTAGACCATAGTGGGAAGGTGATGCCAACTGTCATGGCTGAACTGAGCATTGTTTCTCTCCTGCCAGAGCATGCCGACTATCTACAAATACCCTCTGGAGCTGGATCATGACGGCCATGCACAGTTAGTAGCACGAGGCAGTAAGCACCAAGGCTAGGGAATGCTGGAGCTGATGGAATAGAAGTTGATGCAAGAAATTTCAAGATAGAAACAGCAGAAGAGCAAAGAACACCCTGCACACTGATGCTCGATGTCCCCTAACAGACCCCAACAGGCACAGCAGAGTTCACAGGGAAGAGCCACTCCAGCCTCACCAGTGGCATAATGAGAAGTGTGAGAATGGCCTCTTCATTCTGTGTGCGTCGGAGCTTTCTGTCACCTCCAATGAGTTCAAGGAAATTCTCTTTATACTTCGTACTAAGTTCAGGGTTTCTCATAGCAAAAAGGAAACACCTGTTTTAAAAGCTCTGCTTTGGGCCGGCGCCGAGGCTCACTAGGCTAATCCTCCGCCTGCGGCGCCGGCACACCAGATTCTGTCCCGGTTGCTCCTCTTCCAGTCCAGCTCTCTGCTGTGGCCTGGGAGTGCAGTGGAGGATGGCCCAAGTGGTTGGGCCCTGCACCCTCATGGGAGACCAGGAGAAGCACCTGTCTCCTGGCTTAGGATCAGCGCGGTGCACCGGCCGCAGCGTGCCGGCCACAGCGGCCATTGGGGGGCGAACCAACAGACAAAGGCTCTGCTTTGATGTGTGGCTTAAAATTCTTGTTTCCAAAATTACAACCTGGTGTACTGACTGTATTTTGTGTGTGTGTGCCATTGGTATACAATTCTAAAATGTCAAAATAACTTGATTATAAATGTGGTATTTGCTATAAAAGCATACTTAGGTGTGTGGCCCCAAGGTCAAACTCTGACAGCAGGGATTCTACTAGACAGATGTATTTTCACTGAAAAATTGGCAGAGATTTTAATTGATAAATGTAGTACCAATAAATTTGTGTACTGTGATTTAGCCAGCTTGTTTACATATCTGTGGTCCTTTTATAAACAAGAACTTATCTGTATGCAAACAAAATACACTTGGCCAAGTACGATGTTTCATAAAAATAATGATATTTTCGGCATTTCATGTTCTTGTCCTCTAGATTGATTGTTACCCCCTGCCAGCCCCAAAAGATGGCGTCATTTTCTGTCTGACCTACTTGGAAGTCCCCTGAGCCACAAGCAGACGCCGATGCAGGCCGGTCTTTGACCTGGGAGCTCTCAGGACTCTGTTCTGTGTCCTTCGCAAATGACTCCTGTGCTTCATCACTTTAAACAAAATGACAGGAGCACCAGAATAGTGTAAGAAAACGTTGGCATACCAAAAAGAGGATTGATTTTTCTCTACAGAGTAAAACTCAAAGACTACCGTAAATATAGAGGAAGTCAACTGATATTTGCTGTTTATAAAGAGGCAAAAAATAATGAAGATATCGGAGGATTCCTTTGCTGTTGCCTTAGGGCTTACATTTGTTGATTTCCTCCTGTTACCAGGCACTGCTCTTATCTGTTTACATGCATTGCCTCACAACAGTGTCTGCGAGACAGGTGCTGCCATTGCCCTATTTTACAGACAGGTAGACCAAGGCATGGAGGGATTCATCCGCTAGTCCTCAGGGGCTGAGTTGAGGCTTTGGAGCCAGTGCTCTGCTCCACAGTCCCCATCACCCTCTCCTGGCTGCACCCATCAGTGACAAACAGGGTCAGGTAGCTGGCTTACTTTGTAGCAGTTTGGTGCCATTTCCCCCCACACCTTCCACAGTGGCTCTTCCCTCTGTGCATACCTCCCCGAAATGCTCCATGCATCAAAACCACCGCTTCTTTCTTTTCACTCCTCCCTATCAAACTGTTGAATTCTTTCAGTACCTGGAGAGGAGCAATTAGATGATCTAATTATAGTTGTACTGCAAGATATGCACAGCATGGCCGCGGAAATGTTCCAAAAGGTGTTTTGTTTCTGAAAAGAAATGAAATTAAACCTTAATTGATAAACGCATGGAGATATTTTTAACAGTAGAGTCTTACCAGTTATCCTCACCTCCTGGTTCCCAAGGCTGCACAGAGAGCTCCCTGGCAAGCTGGAAGATCGGGTGCACAGACCTGATGGTGGCCAGGCAGGACTGTAGCGTGGGGAGTGAGGGGCATGGTCCTGGTGAGAGCTGACAGCAGGCCTCTTCATGAGGCAGCGCGAGTTCCTGTGTAAGTATTTCTGCCCTGGTTAAAAAAAAAAAAAAAAAAAAAAAAAACCAATTTGTATATTGGCACGACACAGCTTATGTACTAGGCTGCATGCACCCCGTCAGGTTTCATGTTTCCTGTAACTGTCGCTTGTCTCTCCTGGGATGGGTTAGCCGAGCATCCGACAAAGGTCATAGACACCCCACTCCTGCATGGTTCTCCTCACCCCCTCTTCAGCCTCTGGCTGTGCTCCTGGCTGAGGACTGTCCTCGGAGCCCCCCTCACAGTCTGCCTCTAAGACCCCCACGGTCTTGACACACGTGATTCCGTGATCAGCAGCACTGGTGCTGACTCTCCCGGAGCCGGAAGTGTGGCTCCGAGAACTGTGGGCCTCCCCCCAGAGTGTCCTGCTGAAGCCACAGCCTGGATCCAGTGCTGGTGGCTGCTCAAGCTCTCTTGTTCTAGCGGTGTTGGCATTTTACCTGCCCCGAGTGCAGGGAACCTGGCTGTGAGGCATACTCCATCAGGCTCCCAGTTCTCAGTGCCAGAGTGAGCATCCAGTCCTGCGAAGTAGCCTTCCGCTCTCTTCCCTATGTGAATATCCTCCTGTCGTTTTCAACCTGCCTTCTGGATAAATGCCATGATCCGGCCCCTGTGGCTCCATTCTTGCACTTCTGGTCTATGGTCTGTGAGCAGAAGATTGTGCCCCCTCGATGTCCCCTCAATGTCCACTCTTGCATTCTGACCTTCCCTGGGCTCTGCTGCAAGCCCATCACTGCCAATGCTTCTTTGGTCATTTCTATTTCCCCTGTCTCCTGGAGTGTCCAGTTCAGACCCAGCCTGGCACAGGGGCCCCTTCCTGCCTCTCCAGCACTCCCTGTCATTTCATCCCAAGTCAGGTCACTGTGGACCAAACTAGCCCCCATCTCTGCGTGAGGCTCACCCCTTCCTATCCTACAGGGCTGCGCTAAGTCCCCACTTCCAGTGACACTTTCTCCACTCTCTCCAGCCCATAATTATCCCCCTTTCCCTATGGTTTTCTTCCTGTATTTACAGCCTTGGTGTGTACCCTTCATTTGGCCTTCAACCATTTGAAATTTTACTTAACTTTTTGTGATTGTATCATTTTCTCTGCAGAAGGGCATTAACACCATTGACCACCTGCTGGAATGAGGCAGCATTGTGTTCATGATGAACTCACACCAGCGGGACTGGGAGAGTTCCCACCAGTCAAGATTGCCAAGTGGTGGAGCTCATTACATACAAGGGGGAGAGGGGAGCTTATCAATAAGTTTATTTTGGTACAAAACAGTTGGGAAATCCATGCACATGAGCAGTTCACAGAAAGATCATGGAAAATGAATGTGATGAAAATACTATGAGTGAATTTCAATTATTTTTCCACCAAAATAAATTTGCCTTTCATTCCATTTTTTTCCATGAACTTTTGAAGTACCCTCCTGCAAGTGTTAAGTTTAAACCCAACTCTGCCTGATTCCACACTGGGAGAGTGACCTTGATTCGTTCTTCAACACACTGTCCATATAAAACTACACATATGATGAAATACGTCATATTTCTCTAGTTACTCTCCTCTTTTCCTACCCACTGTCTACCCTCTCTAACATTCAACATGACACTATAACTAGTGTAACCATTCAGTAATTGCTGCTCGAGTTTCCTAAGTGAAGATCAGAAATATAAAAACATCCCAAATGTTAAGAACTTCAATAAATTAGAACTAATTTCTGCTATGTGTATCTATATGTATGTGTAGGCATATATGATAGAATTATATGCGCATGTTAGAGACAGACAATATGGCTACTAAAGTAATAATTTATTCTTAAATTTACTTCGTGGCACTGACTTCACTTAAATGAATTCTTCCCAACCTCTTTATTTTATCTGTAAACATTTCTTTGAGAGACGGAGAACTTGCGTCTTCAGGTTCGCTCACCAGATGCATTAGCCAGGGCTGGGCCAGGCCAAAGCTGGGAGCCTGGGACTCGAATCGTGTCTCCCACGTGGGAGGCAGGAGCCCAGCTGCTTGACCCATGCTTGCTGCCTCCTGTGACTTCTCAGGGCTCGCATTAGCAGAAAACCGGAGCTGGCAGTGGAGCTGGGACCCACACCCGGGCACTCGGATAGGGATGCCAGCGTTCCAACTGGCATCCTAACTGCTGTGCCAACACTGACCGCTCCTAATCTTTCTAGCTCTGCTTACTTGGCTGAATGTGTTTAAACTGATATGTCACATGTTATCCAGCTCATCAACAGTTCTTGTAAAATAGTGCCTCAGTTTCCAATCAATACCAGTGGTAAAAGCTACGAGTAGTGTTTTTAACTGTGTCTCGATCTTGGTAGATTCTCTGGGTGTACTGTGGAGACAGTCATATCATGCTCAAATATGAACAGTTTTGTTTCTTCCCTTCCAATTTTTATACAGATTTTTCTTGCTTTTCTAAAGCTGCCAAGATTTTCCACGTTTGTCATCTCTTTCTTGCTTCTCTGTTTTATGGACACTTGTCACCCCACAGTATAATTATCATTCTCCACCTATGACTAAATTATACCACTTTTGGCATTGCAAAGAAATGTGATAAATGAAAGAGAAACGTTGAAAATGTATTTTAATATATTCTTTGCTCCTCTTTATCCCTTTCTGGTTAAAATAAATGCCATTTAAAAAGTTTTAGGAAATTATTCTAACTTTATGACAGGTGATAGAGACTGGGCATGTTCAAAGTCGGAGAACAAGGGATTATTTCTTTTTTATTTATTGCACTTGGAAGTATCACTGATTGGCTGCTACTGTTAGGAACAGCCAATTCCTGGATAATAAAGGTTAAGTGTGCATAAATTCGAGACCTGCTTCCAACTGACCTTTAGCTGTCTTGTTAGCATTTTTGACAGCAACTTAAAATAAGGTTATTCTATAAAGTAATCTGATTCTCCAGTCCCAGGTCCAGATTTGTTACTCAGAAATTAATATCTTCCAGTTAGACAAAGCCATCTGTTGTTGTAGTAAAGCAGCAAGCTATCAAGATAGTGATTAATCTGGGCAGAGTCACCATCTCTCTGTTTCGGTCCACCCATCCATGAGCATAGTCGATGTGTTCACCTATGTACAAAGACTGCCCTGCTTCTATTTATATTTGTCAATAGCCATTGGTAGTTGTCTCCAAAAAGTCTTATATGTCATTGTTAATTCTGATATCTTAAAGTCTTTTGTTTCATTTCTTGCTATTGTGAACTTACAAAAATGTTTTCTAAGTAGTTTTTAATCATATTACATTCTATTTAAGAGCATTGATTTTTCACAGCAATCTTTCTGAACTCTCTAACTAACTACATATGGGTTGGTAGATTCTCTGGGTGTTTGCTGTGTAGATAGTCGTATCATGATCAAATATGAATAGTTCAGTTTCTTCCTTTCCAATTTTTATACAGCTTTTTCTGGCTTTGCCATAAAAAAATTAGCTAGAACCTCCAGAATAATGTTGCATGAAAATAATGACAAGTGCCTTCTTGTCTCCTTTCTAACCATAAAATGAGTGATCTTGGGCCCGTGCGGCGGCTCACTAGGCTAATCCTCCGCCTTGCGGCGCCGGCACATGGGGTTCTAGTCCCGGTCGGGGCGCCAGATTCTGTCCCGGTTGCCCCTCTTCCAGGCCAGCTCTCTGCTGTGGCCAGGGAGTGCAGTGGAGGATGGCCCAAGTGCTTGGGCCCTGCACCCGCATGGGAGACCAGGAGACGCACCTGGCTCCTGGCTTCAGATCAGCGCAAGCAGCCATTGGAGGGTGAACCAATGGCAAAAAGGAAGACCTTTCTCTCTGTCTCTCTCTCTCTCACTGTCCACTCTGCCTGTCAAAAAAAAAAAAAAAAAAAAAAAGAGTGATCTTGAAGTTTCATCATAAAGTATGATATCTGTTACAGGCTTATGCTAGGAGGTGATATCTTTGAGCAACTTTTTATCCAATAATTTATCTACATCTACTAAGATATCATTTTTCTTCCTTTAATCTAAACATTGAAATTTCCTGATATTTGGCAAGAAAACCCACTGGGCTGATTTTTCACATGCTGCTGATTTCAATTTGCCTACTATCTTATTTTTTATTTTAGTGAGATTGAACTTAATCTGGTTTTAATGTCAGGTTGTGTTGGCCTCATACAATGGATTGTGTAGCTTTTCTTCTTTTCCTATTCTTAAAACGAGTCTGTATCAGTGGGGCTTTTTCTATTTTTTTTTTTTTTTTTGAGGTTAAGAACTTACGTTGTTATTTAGTACTTACAATCTTATTATTTCTATAATGAATTTCTATTTGGTCTCTGAGTGACTTAAAAGTGTTTTGAGATTTGCAAATAGAGCTTAAAAAGTGTGGGTATCTTTTAGTCAATGGTTATTTTATTTATTAAAAAATGTTGGGGCCGGCGCTGTGGCACAGCGGGTTAATGCCCTGGCCTGAAGCACCGGCATCCCATGTGGGGGCCGGTGCAAGACCCGGCTGCTCCAATCCTGTCCAGCTCTCTGCTCTGGCCCAGGAAAGCAGTAGAAGATGACCCAAGTCCTTGGGCCCCTGCACCCACATGGGATCCTGGCTTCGGATCAGCACAGCTCCAGCCGTTGCGGCCATCTGGGGAGTGAACCACTGGATGGAAGACCTCTCTCTCTCTCTCTCTCTCTCTCTCTCTCTCTCTGCCTCTCCTCTCTCTGTGTAACTGTGACTTTCAAATAAATAAATAAATAAATCTTAAAAAAATGTGGCACATATGACATTTTTAGAATTGTTTTATGGCTTAGTATTTATTCATCTTTCTAAAACACTACATGCATGATTGTGAATAATATATTTTACCTAATTGTTTAATGTATGGTTTTTTTGTGGGTCCATTAAATGGAACTTACATCTGAGATTTATGTCTAAATTTTATATTGAAAATGAACAAATTAGGATTAAATAAAGTAATGTTTTAGGATTAAAATTAATAACAACGTTACTTATTTAATTCTAATTCTAATTCTTAATTCTATGGAAGTAATGTGAAGGGAACTAGCCTGAGAGATCAAAATAGTTTAAAAACTTGTTATCATTAAATCAAAATACTCCTGGTTTCTAAACCATATAGACCGGCTAGTGAGATGGAACAGAAAGTTAAGAAATAGAGTTTTGTGGTGAGGAGAAACCTGCAATCAGTGTTCAGTAAGAGCACTAGAAAAAGGGGGTTCCACCTGGAAACAAATGACAGTTGGAAGCACACATCACCCTTCACACCAGGACCACTGCCACAGCTTGCTGATGGAAGTACAGAGAGGAAACACAGCAATACTACCATAAGCAAGTGTACCCACTCTCTCCTAGTGATCCTACCCTTTACACCAGGAAACAAGGCGATACCCTTTCTCATAATGACTCAACATTCAGAACTCATAAAAGATTAATAAATTCAAAAATATTTAAAATATCTGCCTGAAAAAAGAAAAATTTGCAATTCCAATCATGCACTAAAGACTAATCTCTCTAATAGAAAAGAATTCTTCTTAAAAAGGCCAATGGCTCAGTAGAGAAAAATGGCAAAAATATTTAAAAATAAAAATCAAAGAAGATATGTGGGGGTGCTTCAAAAAGTTTATGTCAAATGGATTTAAATAAGTAATGTTGTAAAAAAAAAGAGGTCAAATCCATGTGTATGTCAGGTCTTCAAAAAATTCATGAAAAGTGTATGTTATTAAAAACTATGCATGAAATTCCAAATTTGTTTTCACCAAAATAAACATTTTTAATTCTATTTGCCCCTGAACTTATTGAAGTACCCTTATACAAATGTCTTTCAAAAATTCCTTTTTGAAAATTTTATTTAGGGTATACAAATTTCATGTATTTCATATATACAGATTTAGGAACATAGTGATTCTTCTTATCCCACCCTACTCTCCCTCCCACCTACATTCCCATCCTTCCTTCTCCCTCTCACATCCTCACTCTTAATTTTTACAAAGATCTATTTTCACTTAACTTTGTAATCATAAGATTAATCCTACACTAAGTAGAGTTCAACAAAGTATGAAGAAAAACAAACTTTTCCTTCACAGTAGAGACAAGGACTGTAAATAATCATTGAATCACACAATGTCAGTTTCTTTCCAATACATTACATTTTAGGTACTCTATTAGTTACCATAAATCAGGGAAAACATATAGTATCTCTCTTTTGGGGACTGGCTTATTTCACTAAGTATAATGGCTTCCAGTTGCATGCATTTTGTGGCAAAAGACAAGATTTCATTTTATTTTTTATCACTGAGTAATATTCCATAGTGTATATATACAACAATTTCTTTATCCAGTCATCAGTTGATGGACAGTTGCATTGATTCCATGTCACAGCTACTGTGAATTGAGCAGTGAACACAGGGGTAAAGATCACTCTTTTATATGCTGATTTCACTTCATTTGGGTAAATTCCTAGGTGTGGGATTGCTGGTTTATATATAGCACATCTATTTTCAGCTATCTGAGCCATCTCCATACTGTCTTCAACAATGGTTGTACTAGTTTACATTCTCACCAACAGTGTATTAGAGTACTTTCCCCCCCACATCCTCACCAGCATTTGTTGTTTGTTGATTTCTGTATGAGAGTCATTCTAAATGGGATAAGGAGGAACCTCATTGTGGTTTTGGGTTTTGATTTGCATTTCCCTGAGGCCAGTAATCCTGAGCATTTTTTTCATGTGTCTGTTGGCCATTTGAATATCTTCTTTTGAAAAATGCCTGTTCAAGTGATTTGCCCATTTCTTAACTGGGTTGTTTATTTTGTTGTTGAATTTCTTGAGCTCTTTATAGATTCTGGAAACTAATCCTTTATCAGTTTCATAGTTTGCAAATAATTTCTCCCATTCTGTTAGTTGCTTCTTCATTTTGCTGAATGTTTCTTTTGCAGTGCAGAAGCCTCTGAGTTTGACGTAATTCCATTTGTTAATGTTGGCTTTGATTGCCTGTGCTTCTTGGGTCTTTTCCATGAAGTCCTTGCCTATGCCAATGTCTACAGAGTTCCCCCCAATGTTCTGTAGTATAATTCGATAGTATCAGGTCATAGATTGAGGTTCTTGATCCACTTTGAGTGGATTTTTGTATTTGGTGTAATATTTTATACCTCTGCACGTGGAGATCCAGTTTTCCCAGCACCATTTGTTGAAGGACTGTCATTTCTCCAGGGGTTTATTTTTAGCTCCTTTGTCAAAGATAAGTTGGTTGTAAATGCATCTATTGGTTTCTGAAGTTTCTACTCTGTTCCATTGTTCTACACATCATTTTTTTTTGTTTTCCAAGTACCAGGCTGTTTTGATGATAACTAACTTGTAGTATGTCTTGAAAGTTGGTATTGAAATACTTCCAGCTTTTTTTTGTTGTTGTTTAAGATTGCTTTAGCTATTTGGGGTCTATTTGGTTTCCATATGAATTTTGGCATCATTTTTTCTGGATCTGAGAAGAATGTCATGGTATTTTGGTTGGGATCACATTGAATCTGTAAATTGCTTTTAGAAGTACAGACATTTTCATTATATTAATTATTCCAATCCATGAACATATAAAATTTTTCCATTTTTTGTGTCTTCTGTTTCTTTCTTTAATGTTTTGTAATTTTCGTCATAAAGATCTTTGCTTCCTTGGTTAAATTTATTCCAAAGTATTTAATTTTTTGAGCTATTGTGAATGGGATTGACCTTAGCAGTATTGAGGGAAGTTTATAGTAATTGGTGCCTATATCAAGAAATTGGAAAGGCACCAAACAAGTGAGTTATCAAAGCATCTGGAGGACCTAGAAAAACAACAAGCCAAACCTAAAATTAATAGGATGAAAGAAATAATTACAATTAGACAAGAAATAACAAAATTGAAACAAAAAATTACAAAAGATCATTGTAATGAAGAGCTTTTTTTTGAAAATGTAAACAAAATTGATACGCCATTGGCCCCACTAGCCAAAAAAAGAGGGAGAAGACACAAATCCACAGAATCAGAGATGGAAAAGGATGTGTAATAACAGATACCACAGGAAAAAAAAAATCATCAGGAATTACTATTAAAAGCCGTATGTCAACAAATTGGAAACCTAGAAGAAATGGGTAGTTTCTTGGACATATGCAATCTATCAAAATTGAGTGGTGAAGACATAGAAAACCTAAACATACCAATAACCAAGATGCAGATTGAATCAGTAATAAAGACTCTCAAAACAAAGAAAAGCCCAGGACCAGCTGGCTTCACTGCTAAATCCTGCCAGACATTTAAAGAAGAACTAATCCAATTCTCAAGCTATTCAAAATAATTGAAAGGGATAGAAACCTCCCAAACTCCTTCTATGAAGCCAGCATCACCCTAATTCCTAAACCAGAAAAAGAAACAACAGAGCAAGAGAACTGTCAACCAATATCCCTGATGATCATAGATACAAAAATCCTCAACAAAATACTAGTTAATCAAATCAAACAGCACATCAAAAAGATCATTCACCTGGACCAAGTGGGATTTATGCAGGGATGGTTCAGTATTTACAAATCAATCAATGTGATTGATACATCACATTAACAAACTAAAGAACAAAAGCCATATAGTTATCTCAAAAGATACAGAGAAAGCATTTGATAAAATAAAACAATGAAAACCTTAAGCCAGTTGGGTATAGAAGGAACATTCCTCAACACAATCAATGTAATTTATGACAAACCCACAGCAAACATCTTATTGAACGGGGACAAGTTGGAAGCTTTCCCACTAAGATCTGGAACCAGACAAGGATGCCCATTCTCACCACTGTTATTCAATATAGTTCTGGAAGTTTTAGCCAGAGCTATTAGGCAAGAAAAAGAAATCAAAGGGATAGAAATTGGAAAGGAGGAAGTCAAAATATGCCTATTTGCAGATGACATGATTCTATATATAGGGGAACCAAAAGACTTCACTAAGAGAATATTGGAACTCATAAAAGAGTTTGATAAAGTAGCAGGATATAAAATTAATGTGAAAATCAATAGCCTTTGAATACATGAACAATACCATGACTGAGAAAAAATAACTTTAAATGATGATTATTCTCACAGTAAGAGAAATGCCAGTTGAAACCATACTGACAAATACCACTTTTACCTTTAATAGTGTTAAGAATCAAACTTGATAGCATTCTCTTTAGATGGACAATATAAAAGCAGGTACTCATTTATTGTCTGGGAATATACTTTGGTAAACTCACATTGCAACATATTAAGTGGGAAATATATACCTTTTTATAGAACAGTTTCTCTTCCAGGAATTCATCCTACATCATATTTCGTTTTACCATATCTTTCTTTTGTACCTTCCTCTATCATTATATTTTGAATGTGTACCTTAAAAATCCATAATGGAGTATAGTTTCCCTTTTTGATAATTAATTTTAACAAGATAATTTAATCCATCTATGATTATTATGATTACTTATATGTCTGGACTCATCATTTGTATTTTCTCCTTTCCCCATTCTTGTGTAGGAGAGGGTAGATGTTTAAGCAGCCTATTGTTGGATTGGTAGAATTTTATTTGGCCGGTGCCGTGGCTCAATAGGCTAATCCTCCACCTAGTGGCGCCGGCACACCAGGTTCTAGTCCCGGTCGGGGTGCCGGATTCTGTCCCGGTTGCCCCTCTTCCAGGCCAGCTCTCTGCTGTGGCCAGGGAGTGCAGTGGAGGATGGTCCAAGTGCTTGGGCCCTGCACCCCATGCGAGACCAGGAGAAGCACCTGGCTCCTGCCTTCGGATCAGCGTGGTGCGCTGGCTGCAGTGTGCCGGCCCCGGTGGCCATTGGAGGGTGAACCAACGGCAAAAGGAAAACCTTTCTCTCTGTCTCTCTCTCTCACTATCCACTCTGCCTGTCAAAAAAAAAAAAAAAAAGAATTTTATTCATTCCCCTTATTCCATTCTATTCTTTTAAAAGTTAACTTTATTTTTGTCCTTTCAATTGATGCCCTTAAACTTTTAGATGCTTACTTAATTCTAAGGGCAATCGCTAGCTCTATCTTCATTGCACTCAATGCAAGGACCTCACTTGAACTCAGATTGCCTTCCTCTTGTCTTCCTTGTTATTCCTTTCTTAGTGTCAAAGTTCTACTTCTGAAATCTACCATATCGATAATTATTCAACTTGTCTGCTTATTTAGTCAGTACTTATTTAATTTTAGTTTTCAGGGGTTTGCTTATCACTCCCTCTTGTACCTCATTCTTCATCCTGGATTCAGCTTACTTTTAAATGAATTTTATCCTTTGGTAAAGGCGATGATCCATGAGTTACAAAAAATACCTGTCAGTTTTGGTCAAATACATTTAATTTGTCTTTATTTTTAAATATTCATTTCACAGAATTGCATTTGTAGCTTGTGGATTTTATTCTTTCAGCATGTTGAAAAATTTTTACTCTGTCTTCTGGGCCTTGTTTGCTTATTTTTTTTTTTAAAGATTTATTTATTTACTTGAGAGGCAGAGTTGCAGACAGAAGAGGCAGAGAGAGAGGTCTTCCATTCGCTGGTTCATTCCCCCAATGGTTGCAACGGCCAGAGCTAGGCCAATCCGAAGCCAGGAGCCAGGAGCTTTGTCTGGGTCTCCCACATTGGTTCAGTGCCCCAAGCACTTGGACCATCTTCTACTGATTTCCTAGGCCATTAGCAGGGAGCTGGATTGGAAGTGGAGCAGCTAGAACTCCAACTGGCGCCCATATGGGATGCCAGCACCACAAGTAGATGCTTAACCTGCTACACCATAGTGCCAGCCCCGTTTGCTTGTTTCAAGAGACAAACACACACACACACAAACATACATACAGAGAGAACATGTGTATGTATTTATTTGTATTATTATATATATACATACATGTATATGTATATATGTATTTAGAGAGAATGTGAGAAAGAGAAAGAGATCACTTGATCCACTATCCTCAGATGCCCAAATGGAGCTGGCCCAGGGCTGAATTCAGGAGCTTGGAGGTCAATCCCAGTCTCCCGTGTGGGTAGCAGGAAGCCAATCCATGAGCCAGCGCTCTGTTTCCTGGGCCTGCATGAGCAGGGAACTGGAGTCAGGGGTGGAGCCGGGTCCTGAACTGCAGTGGGGTATAGGTGTGTTCACTGACACCCTAACTCCTAGGCTGAGCACCCACCCCGCCTCTATTTTGTTAATGAGATGGACAATGTCAGTGCAAATTTTATACTTTATATATAATGACTTTTGTTTCTAGTTGCTTTAAAATCTTTCCCTTCATTTTGAAGTTCCATAGTTTTTTTTTTTTTTTCTCAAAAGCATCTAGATATGAAACTTCAGTCTGAAGAATTACATCTTTCTTTAGCAAGGAAACTTCTCAACCATTTCCTCTCCACGTGCTCCTTTCTGTCCTCCCTGGAGCACGGAGAGTAAGGGGTGGGAGCATCTTGGGAGGTGGCGTTCCTGTGTTTTCCATGTTGATTCCCTGTGCTACCTCTCAGGTAGTCCCGTGCTTCTTGTGATCTAAGTCCCTCATTCTCCTTACATCTGTGGCCAACCTAGCCAGTGAATCTTTATGTTGGTGGTACTGCATCATTTGAAAAACACTTATTTTCATATTTTACTCCTGGAGCTTATCCGCATGCTCACTAATCTGCTGAGTCATCCTTGTGCTGGCTCTGTCACCACAGTGCTGTTTATCCTGCGCCCCTCTCCAGTGAAGGACGCCGTTCCGTGTACCTGCACAATGCAAGTGTAAACATTTTCTCTCTTGCTTGTATCTGGGCCCCACAGTTTTCTATCATATAGGATTCATTTTTTTTTAATATTAATTTCTTGGCCTCAGATTCTTGGGGATTCTGTTGCTCAGAGGAGGTGTTTCCCATTGAGTTTTGTCAAATACCAGTGCTCTTTCTATTCCCATGAGTTAGTAAGAAGAGACTTTGTAGTCCCCTTTGTAAAGGTGAGACCATCAAGTCTCCTGTGACCAAATGCCCTGTTTTCTTCAACACCCAAGACATTAAGTCTCAGTCCCAACCTCATGGTTTAGTCTGTGTCTGAAGTTTTCTGGGCTCTCCTGACATCACCTTTCGGTCACCTCTGGGACTGGATTTCATCTTCCTCTCTATCACCAGAAGATTTCCTGATCTCAACTTCACATTTAACACATTTCTGTTTTCTCAGACCTTGAGCGGTTTATGTTTCCACTTCAGTCTTGTTTGTCATCTTACTTGAAGTCTGCTTCTTTTGTATACTTGTGTGTTTTTATGTTAAAAATTCTTATTTTTAGCATGAAAAATCTCACATACTATTCCATTATTTTAGTAGGATATTCAACATCATTGAAAAAATCTAAAATGACAAATTGTTTCAGTTATTTGACCAGACTGCATCCACAGACATTTGAAAACTAGTAGCACCGCTAAGTATGAAATGTCACATGTCCCATCTGCTGACTGTTTTAAGCTCGTACAGTTTGTAAGACCCCTTGCATTAACTTGATAGCTATCTCAAAAGTTGAACGAACCTGTTAAAGTTTTGTTTTAGAAATGTCACAAAAAGTTCAAAGGAGACCATAATACATAATATATTAATAGATAATTATACTTTCTTGAATTAACTTGTGAATCTAAGCAAGATCTTTGGGACCTATTACATGAGTCATGATAACATATTTCATTTGATAATTGATAGAAAAATATAGAAAATATAAGAGAGATATGGTAAGCCTATAGTGTTAGGTGTTTTTTTTTTTGTTTTTTTTTTTTTTTTTTGGAGTGAAAGTCAGTAACCTCACTGTGTTTCTGACCTTTCAGCACTATGTTACACATTTATTATGAGGATAAAACTTTATACTTGATCTGCCAGGGTCAAGTTAGAATTTTATTGCTTTTGCCCAAAGGTCACTGTAAGATTTAGAGATCAACTTGTAAGCATGATATGATCTATAAAAAGCTATCCAACATAAATTTTTGAAAGAGTTCAATGACTAAGAATATTTTATGTTTCTGGAGTTAATATCAAATAAGTCATTAGTCAGTATATTAACATGTAAAAATTTTAACAGATATGTCCAAAACAGTCCTTGGTCTATGTCCTACTTAAATATTTTTTTTAATTCTAGACTTTTAAACTTTAAAGAAAGATTCACAAATTCAGAAATTGTTATTTGTATGGCAATACTAAAGAAATGTGGTATAATGTGTGTCATTAAATTAGTTATCTTAAGAGCAAAAAAAAAACCCTCATAAATGAAAAAGGCTTATTACTAACTAAGCTTTTAAAATGCTGTGAATCCAAAAAAATATAAGAAGTCAGCAATTTAGAACCCTGAGAGGCCATGGTCACCATGTGACAAACATCCACACAAAGATAAATAGTCTCCTAATCTCTTTAAATTTTAGTTTTGTTCTTAAATTATTCTCAACATCTAGATTTTTAAAAATGAATCCATCTTGTAATTACCAGTGTGGACATATTTTAATATGCTTTCACTTTATGGTGCCATGAAAATCAGAAACGTCTGCCTCCAAGACTTGAGAGGTAAACAGAGCAGCCAAGTAAGCCCTCCATGTTGCTAGTGAAGTGAGGGCAAACACAGACATCCAGCAGCCTATGTGCGCACCTGCCTCAGCGGGGCGCCTAGAGCCAACAGTGCCTGCTGCCCCAACCCAGCCCTCAGGGCCCGGGTCCCAGCTGCTCCCACTCGCGGGTACTGGACTGTGTGGGGCCTGCGGTCATCCTCCTGTGCAGCCAGCAACTCCAAGGTTACGACTTCCACTGCCACCACTGACACTCACCTCCTCTGGGCTTGAGAATGCACCCCTCCACCACCTATCCCCTCCGCATGGTGGCTTCTGCCACCAGAGGATTCACCACTGTTAACTCTCGGCCCCATGACCCCTGGTCCAAGCATCGCAGCTGCTACCCCCAGCACCACCATTCATCTCCATGGGGCCTGTGGTCACGCCCCTTTTTAAATCCATATCAACTGCAAAGTCTCACCACGAACTCCACAGGCACCTGCAGACTAAATGATTGAGGCTTTCATAGACACAACTGGTGCTAGTTACAGCTGAAGGAATCACACAGAGGCAACACTGTTGTGCTCACTCTGACTCAGAGCCAAAGCACCTGCATCTCATGTGAGTCAAAGCCTTTCCCCATGAAAGCTACTCCATAAAACTGGAAGAAGTAACTGTTAGACTAGATGTGCACACGTCAACATAGGGTCACAAAGAGAGTGAAAAAGCAAGGACGCGTATACCTCTGAACAAAATAGTTTCTCCAGAAACTGACTCTAACATGAAGGAAATCTATGAAATGTTGAAAAATTTCAAAATAAATATCTAAGAAACTCAGTGAGATGTGAGAGGATACGCACAGACACTTCAAGGCAGTGACAAAAACAATTCATTACCTTAATGACCAACTCAACAGAGACACAAATCCCAAGACAGATCCAAAGAAAAATTTTGGAGCTGCAGAATTTATTGAAATTAAAAGCTGTGATTGAAAGCCCCAATAACAGACTAGATCAAATAGAACAAAGCATTTCTGAATCTCCAGACGACTCATTTGAAATAATTAAGGAAGGAAAGAAGGGAGGGGGAAGGGAGAAGAAGGAAGGAAAAGTAAATAGAACATGAGACATTTGAAACACCGGGAAGTGAGCAACTGGTCCCATCATGGTGGTTCCAGAGGAAGGGACGGGGAGAAACACAGAGGACCCATGTCATGGAAGAGTAGCTAAACGCTTCCCGAGTTTTGAAAGACACATAGGCATCCAGATCTAGGAAGATCAAATGACCCTTAGCAGATTCAACCAAAAAGACTCTCCAAGCAGGTTATAGTCAAAAGTCAGAGATAAGGAGAAAATTATGAAAAACAGGAAGAGAAAAGCACCAAATCACATACAGGGGATTTCAAAAAGCTCATGGAAAATGGAATTTAAAAGATGAATTTAGGGTCGGCGCTATGGTGTAGTGGGTTAAAGCCCTGGCCTGAAGCGCCAGCATCCCATATGGGCACCCGTTCTAGTCCCGGCTGCTCCTCTTCTGATCCAGCTCGGTGCTATGGCCTGGGAAAGCAGTAGAAGATGGCCCAAGTCCTTAGCCCCTGCACCTGTGTGAAAGACCTGGAGGAAGCTCCTGGCTCCTGGCTTTGGATTGGCGCAGCTCTGGCCGTTGTGGCCATCTGGGGAGTGAGCCAGCAGATGGAAGACCTCTCTCTGTGTCTCTACCTCTCTCTGTAACTCTGTCTTTCAAATAAATCTTTTTTTAAAAAAGATGAGTTTAATTTGGTGTGAAAAGGACATGAAGAATCATCATGAATATACACAAAATAATAAAGTACTGATAAAATAGACACACAAGTAAAAAGAGAAAAGAACCAAAAATTATAACTATAAAAAATCATCAAACCACAAAGATAAATAGAAGGAAGAAGAAAAGGAACAAAGATTATAGAAAATAATTAGAAACAATTTTTAAAAATGATTTAAGGAAGTCCTTACCTAAAAATAGTAAAATTGAATTTAAATGAAAATTGAATTCTCCATTCAAAAGGCATGAAGTGACTTAACAGGTAAAAGGAACAAAGACCCCACTATTTCCCGCCTACAAGAAACTCACTCTATTAGTGAAGACACACATAGACTAAGAGTGAGCACTTGGGAAAAGATATTCTGTGAAAACAGAACCCAAACTCAAGCAGGAGTATCTATACTCATATAATTCAAAATAGACTTAAGAAAACAAAAAACTGTAAAAAGAGAGAAAGAAGGCTATTACTTATTGAAAAAAGGACGAATTCACTGGAAGGTATAACAATTATATTTATATATATATATATGTACACCGAACATCAGACCACCCAAATGCATAAAGCAAAAATTATTAGGCCTAATGTAGAGATAGACTCTGGAAATAATAGTTGGTGTCATCAACACCCCCACTTTCATCAATGGAGAGATCATTCAGACAGAAAATCAACAAAGATGCATTGGAGCTGAACAATACTCTAGAAGAATTGGACCTAGCAGATACTTACAGAAAAATTCATCAAGGCTGTGGAATATACATTCTTCTCCTCAGCACATGAAATGTTCTCCAGGATTGTATGTTAGGCCACAGAAATGCCTCAGTAAATTTTTAAGAATTGAGATCATATCATGTATCTGTTCAGAGCACAATGGACTAAATCCAGAAATCACTGATAGGAACAGCATTAGCAAATAAATATATAAAAATTGATCAACATGCTCCTGAATGAGCAGTAAGTCATTGATGAAACTAAAAGGGAAGGAAAAATGTTTTTGATGGGGGCTGGCGCTGTGGCAGCAGCGGGTTAACGCCCTGGCCTGAAGCACTGGCATCCCATAAGGGCACCGGTTTGAGTCCTGGCTGCTCCACTGCCGATCCAGCTCTCTGCTGTGGCCTGGGAAAGCAGTAGAAGATGGCCCAGGTCCTTGGGCCCCTGCACTTGTGTGGGAGACCTGGAAGAAGCTCCTGGTTCTTGGCTTTGGATTGGCCGGTGCAGCTCCAGCTGTTGCGGCCATCTGGAGAGTGAACCAGCGGATGGAAGACCTCTCTCTCTCTCTCTCTCTCTCTGCCTCTCCTCTCTCTGTGTAACTCTGACTTTCAAATAAATAAATCTTAAAAAAAAGAAAAATGTTCTTGAAACCAATGAAAATGAAAACAATATATCAAAACCATAAGGTAGAGCAAAAGTAGTATTAAGAGAGAAACTTGTGGCTATAGATACATACCTCAAAAAAAGACAAAAAGATTTAAAATATAACAGTGCACTTTAAAGACTTAGAGAAAGAAGAAAACACTAACTCCAATATTATTAGAAGGAAAGAAATAATAAAGGTAAGAGGAGAAATAAACTTAAAACTAAAAAATACAAATATTAATGAAGTGAAAAGTTGAGTTTTGAAAGATAATCAAAATGGACAAATATCTGACCAGATTATCAAATAAAAAAAGAACTCAAATAAATAAAATTAGAAATGAAAATAAACATTATAATTGATAACCATAGAAATACAAGGATCATAAGAAAATACTATGACCAATAATATACTAAAAATTAAAAATCTGGGAGAAAATAAGTTGGTAGACATACACAACCCACAAGGATTAAATAAAGAACATATAGAAAAATCTAAACAGAACAATAATGAATAATTAAGTTGAAGCTGTAATTAGAAGTTTCCTATTTAGGATATGATGATTTTATCATTGAATTCTACCAAATGTACAAACAAGGATTAAATCTAGTTCTTCTCAAACTGTTAAAAACAAAAAGTGGAAAGCACCTTTGCCAAAAGTTTATATAAGGCCCACATTATCTTCATACCAAAGTCAGACAAAGATTTACAAAAAAGGAAACCCACAGACCAATATATCCCTGGTGAACATAGACAGAAAAATTCCCAGGAGAATGCTAACAAATCAAATCAAATAACAAGACTGTATGCCATGATCAAGTGACATTTGACTCAGGGATTCAAAGGTAATTCAACACACACAAAACAATAAACATAATACATCTCAAAAACAGAATTAAGAACAAAGAATTGTATGATCATCTCAGCAGAAGCAGAAGACGTTGATGAAATTAAACATTCTATCATAATAAAAATTCTAAGCAAATTAGACACAGAAGGAACATACCTCAGCACAAGGAAAACTGGGTGACAAACCCACATCATACTGAATGAGGAAGGGATGAAAGCCTGTCCTTTAACATCTAGAACAAGATGAGATGTCCACTCTTACCACTCTTACCACTTTTATTTAACCTAGAAATGGAAGTCATAGCAAGAGAAGTCATAGGCAAGAGAAAGAAATAAACATCTAAATTGGAAAAGAGAAAGTCAAATTGTCTGTATGCAGATGACATGATATATATATATATATATATAGAGAGAGAGAGAGAGAGAGAGAGAGGCCTAAAGACCCCACCAAAAAGCTCTTAGAACTGATAAATGAATCAAGTAAGACTGCAGGTTAAAAAGTAAACATACAAATGGTAGCATTTTTATATAACAATAAAGAATTTGCTTATAAAGGAATCAAAAGCGATTCACAACACCTACCAAAAAAGTAAAATTTCAGGAACTGAATTTAACAAAGACAATTAAAGTTCTCTACAATGAGAATTATAAAACACTGATGAAGCAATTGAAGAGAACAGAAACTATGGAGAGACAACTCATGTCCAACAATTGGAACACTTAATAGTGTCACAGTGTCTTATCTACAAACAGTTATCTGTACATATTTAATGCAGAATCCATCAAAATACCAATTAAATTCTAAACAGAAATAATCAAAATTCATTAAATTCTTATGGGATAACAAAAGACTCAAAGTAGCCACAGCAATCCTAAGCAAAAATAACAAGACTGGAGACATCACAATACCTGACTACAAAACATTAAAAAGCTACTGTAACCCAAACAGCATGGTACTGGCAAAGAAAGACATAAAGCAGTGGAACAGAACAGAGAGCAAGAAATTAGTCCACATGCCTGTAGCCAGTGGATTTTTAACAAAGTACCAGGAGCATAGTTTGGAGAAGTGATACCCTCTTCAGTAAATGGTGCTGGTAAAACTCCATATGTAGGAAAATCAAACCAGGTCCCTACTTCTCCTTGTGTAACAAAATCTACTCAAAATGGGCCACAGTCCTAGATGCAAGACATGAAAGTATGATACTTCTGTAAGAAGGCATACATGTTTAAATTATTGTACTATATTCCATAATTATGTACGAATATGTTTCATTCCAAAAAAATTTAAGAGATCTATTTTAATTATCTGTTAAATACTCATAAAATTCCTGAAATGCAAAATAATCAGTGAAACTTTAGGGGAAGCAAAATATCATATTATTTTTATAATATATAAGGTTGCAGAATTTATAAATTTCTAGGAACTTACGTACTCCTTCATGTTTTGGGGTCAGTGTCCAACGCCAGACCCTCTGCGCACTCTGCCATGTCCCTGGCCTCAGCCCTAAATATAAGCATTCATGTGCCGGTCATTGTTCCTTGGCTAAGTCATTCTCTCAAAGAAGTTGACACTTCATCTAAAGACAGATTCATCTAAAGGAGAGCACAGATTCAAAAGCTCAGGATTAAAATTCAGCACATATTTATGGAGCTCTCTTCGTCCATGCCAAACACCCTTCTCGGCAATGACAAGACCCTGAACAACAGAACTTCAGACGCTGTAATGAATAAGTGATGAGGGCTACAAAGAAAATGAAAGGGGCCGAGAGGCAGCGGTCGCAGGGCCTCACTGAGCCCAAGTCCAGATGAAAGACCTTGCCAGAGACAAAAGGTTTGGAGAGGAGGAGGATGGTGTGGTGTGGACTGAATTGTTCCCCCTCAAATCTGTGCTGAAGCACTCTCTTCAGTGCGCTTGTCTTTGTTGATGAAGCTTGTCAGATGTAAGAAGGGTTTGAAGCTTATCAGGATGTAAGAAGGGTTAAATGAAATTGTAAGATTAGCCTCTCATCTGATAGGATTGTTTCCCTTATCAGAAAAGGGACACTGGAGGCTCTCCATACACAGAGGGAGGACAGGATGAGAGGCCAGCTGTCTACCCATCAGAACCTGGCCATCCTGACACCCTCGCCTCACACTTGCAGCCTCAAGAACAGGGAGAAAATAAATGTCTGTTTCTTAGGCTACCAGCCTGCAGTCTTTTGTTCTGGCAGCTTCCGGGGACGAACATATCTGCATCCCAAGAAAGCCTCTAAGGAGGAGAGAGTGTGAAGCCAGGCCAGCCTGAGAAACACACAGCACTTTACTCATAGGAGGAGGGTGGGAAGTGAAGAGCCCAGAGGGCAGAAGAGGGAGGCCAGGGCCCCACACAGTGGAGAAAGGAAATCGGGAGGAAGAAGTAGACACAGGCAGATCAGTTAGGGAAGTATGGGAGCAAGCCAGGCAAGGCAAGTAGCTGGTTTAGATGAAGCTGTCGTGAGCCAAACAGTGGTAAAGGGGGTGGAATGAGGAGGTCTGGGGAGATGGGACCAATCGGACTGCTGATGCATTCAACGTGAAAGTCGAAGGTGGGGAATCAGGTGGGGATGTGTTGTCAGGAGGTCCAGGGAAGACAACTTCACGAGGTCAACTGTGTCATCCTGATGAGAACAGAAAAGCATCAGGGGATTGGACCAAAGCAAGTCACTGGTGACCTTGATAAAAGCAACTTCAGTGAAATGTTGCAGGAGCAGGTTACAGAGCGAATGGGAATGGGAAAGGGAAGAGAGTGACTATTCAAGAAAAGGTCTACTGAAAATGGAGCTGTAAAGGAAGGAACTTGTCAGAAAAAAAGGAAAGCATGCATAAGTGAAGGCTGCTCTTCTATTTAAAAACAAACACACGTGCATATTCGTGCAAAAAAAGGATCTTAATAAAAGTGCAACGTAAGAGGATTTACATTCAACTGAAAACAATTTGTTAGCAGTAGTAGTGATAGTATTTATAATAAAATTATAGACTAATAGAAGATATGAAAGCAGAAATTTTCAGCAAAAAATTATCCTGGAGCAATTAGAATGTTAATTGAAGAGGTTTGTGACCTCAAAATGTAATAGCAAGTTGGCATTACATTATTAAGGCCATACTCTACAATGATCACAGATAGACCAAATAATTGATAAACAGATCAAAACAAGAACTCCTTTTAGAGTATATTTGGTATGAAAGAAGTGTTGTGTCTGTGAACCATGTGGATTTAAAGACGTAGAGATTTTTTTCCTCAATACTTCTATTCTTTCACTCAATGTTTCTATTGCTCTTTCTTTCTCTTTTCTAATCTTTTCTCTCATCACTTTCTTTGTCAAAGTTTTGAAGATAAGAATGCTGTGGATACTCAGTACTTGTTGTCTGAAAGCATTACTAAATCCAAGAGGGAAAACAAATCCAGTGTAAGCTGTTTAGGAGAGACCCAGAGAGAGGGGAAAAAGGAAATGGCTAGAAGAGGAAATGCCAGGCAAACCAATCATGACACTATTGTTATTGGTAAGGGGGATGGAGGCAAAGGTAAATGGAACAATTTGCCAGGGATTACAGCAATATTGAACCACAATGTGCCTGACAACAAAGCCTGCAAGTCAGCACCAGGTCACACAGCCAGACTGACTGAGCTTGAATCCCAGCTCCAGCAGTCTCCAGCTGCAGACCTTAGGCAAGTTGTTAAGCCTCACTGTGCCTTGGTTTCCTTACACTGAAAACTGGAACACTAATAATCCCACATCTTAGAGCAGTTGTGAATATTAAGAGAACTAGGACACACAAAGTGCTTTCAACAGTGTCTGCCATCCAAAACATTGGCACTGTTGTTTCTGCAGTTGGTACTGTTGCCCCAAATCATGCAAAAATAGAATCACACAAATCATACAAAGATAGAATTCCAAGGAAGAATTGCCAAATCAACAATCTTTGTAGAAGACTTTTTAACTTGCCCCGTCACTATGCTAAATATGTTTGAAAATGCTTCAGATGACTATCAGACAGCTGTAATAAAATAATCAATGTGTCTTTTTTCCTGAATTCACTTTTTGTATCGTTTCAACCAATTTTTATTCACAGAATATAAATCTCTTCAAAAGAATACATTCCTTCACTTAGTCAATGGCAAAAAGCCTTGCTGAACAGAAACTAAGCCTAAACATCATCACTTTATTTAAACAGAAATACAGATCATGAAAAGTGTATGAACACAGAATGCAAAATGTATTTTTCACTTAAGCTGTTATTAAATTCCTTCACTGACAACCACGTTTTAACCATTGAACAAATTGAACTTAAATTAACAGTAGTAAAAATATAAAAATTCAAATTTAAACATGAAAATATGGAATAACAACAAAAAAGAACAGGAAATATCTTCATTACCAAACATATTAACAAGTTCAAAGACACTCAGATACTTTCTGAGGCATATCAAAATACCTACATCAAAGGTTGCATTCATTTGAGAGATATCAATACACATTTAGTTCTGAGCCTATTTGTAGCATTTACAGTACATACAAAGCAGCATTAGACTACTATGGTTCACATTTGAGAAACATATATATATATATATATATATATATATATATAAGCTTTATCTACAACTTGCCAATTTAAGACTATAGCTAACACAGTGACAATTACTCATTTCATATTTTTTCTTCTGAAACTCAGCAGGCAACTTATCATTTAAGCACATGAAATAATGCCATGTCTTCTCTCTTATAATAGTATATTTTAGAATCCAAATACTTTGTATCATGGAAACTTTACCTGGCTGTACAAAGGCTCCCAAATACACTACAGTCATACGTTTCTTCTTTGTAGCTTCCATTATGTTGTTATTTTGGGACAGATAAATGCAGAACACTACTCCAGATTATTGGGCAACAAAAATGTCAGTGTGTCACTAGCTGTATTTAAGTACGAGCATACCACAACCACAACCATGGCAAGTAAATGCCCTCACACGTTCTCCACTGCTTCTGGGATTCCTTTCCACATCACAGGAGCTAGTTTAATGGATACTGTCAGGTCTCAACCTATCTCTGAGAGTTTCTTTATTAAAAATTTTGAAATTTAACTAATGGAACATCTAAATTCTCAGTAAGCTAGTTTTTTTTTTCTTACTCTTCACTAACTAGTTCAAATACAATATGTAATGTTTTAAATTTTTATAGATACCTTATTAAAATGATTAAAAGTACCTAAAATACCATTAATGGGTAAGATATTAACCAAAAAAAATGACACTAAGAATGTTTTTGAGAAGATTGTTTTCCTAAGTAGAAAAGCCATGAGATTCATAATGAACACAGACATAATGACACTTCACCTTGCTGTTTTAGAACATCAATAATAAGAGTAAATGCATGAAGCACAGAAAAGAAGAGCAGGATTTTAGGAGAAAGATCTGATAAACACTTGAACTTTGGATGCCTCAAACACAAAAAGGTTCACAGTGCTTATAAGCGCTTTCATTATTCTCATTCTTTAAGTAGCTCAATCTTTATTTCATTTCTAATTTTATCCAGAAATAAAAAACTAATTCATTACATAATATAGCTTATAAATTTTAATTTTCAAGTATTCAAGTAATGCAAACCCCAGTATTTTCTTTTGTGACAGCAATACACTTACAAACTAAGCTTCAAAGACGGGGAAAATTCATTTAAAATAACTGATATACTCTTCTGCTCAAAGACATATGAACTAAGACTTAACACTGTAATCACACAAATCATATGTAATAAAAGAGGAGAAAAAAAGAGATGGTCCAATATAATCAATGTCTCCTTTCTTTAACTTTTATTTAATAAATATAAATTTCCAAAGTACAGCTTTTGGATTACAGTGGCTTTTTCCCCCCATAACCTCCCTCCCACCTGCAATCATCCCATCTCCCATTCCTTCTCCCCTCCCATTCACATCAAGATTCATTTTCAATTATCTTTATATACAGAAGATCAATTTAGTATATAATAAAGATTTCAACAGTTTGCATCCACACAGAAGCACAGAGTATAAAGTACTGTTTGAGTACTAGTTATACTATTAATTCACATAGTACAACACATTAAGGACAGAGATCGTACATGGGGAGTAAGTATACAGTGACTCTTGTTCTTGGCTTAACAATTGAAACTCTTGTTTATGGCCTCTGTAATCACCTGAGGCTCTTGTCATGGGCTGTCAAGGCTATGGAAGCCTTTTCAGTTTGCCAACTCTAATCTTATTTAGACAAGGTCATAGTCAAAGTGGAAGTTCTCTTCTCCCTGCAGAGAAAGATCAGAGAAAGATACCTCCTTCTTTGATGGCCCGTTCATTCCACTGGGATCTCACTCACAGAGATCTTTCATTTAGGGTGTTTGTTTGTTTGTTTGTTTGTTTTTTGCCAGAGTGTCTTGGCTTTCCATGCCTGAAATACTCTCTTGGGCTCTTCAGCCACATCCGAATGCCTTAAGGGCTGATTCTGAGGCCAGAGTGCTGTTTAGGACAACCACCATTCTATGAGTCTGCTGTGTATCCTGCTTCCCATGTTGGATCGTTCTCTCCTTTTTCATTCTGTTAGTATTAGCAGACACTAGTCTCGTTTATGTGATTCTTTTGACTCTTAATCCTATCATTATAATCAATTATGAACTGAAACTGATCCCTTTGACTAGTGAGATGCCATTGGTACATGACACCTTGATGGGATTGAATTGGAATCGCCTGGCATGTTTCTAAGTCTACAGTTTGGGGCAAGTCCGATTGAGCATGTGCCAAACTGTACATCTCCCTGCTCTCTTATTCCCGCTCTTATATTTAACAGGAATCACTTTTCAGTTAAATTTAAATGCCTAAGAATAATTGTGTGTTAACTACAGAGTTCAACCAATAGTATTAAGTAGAACAAAAAAAAATACTAAAAGGGATAAAGTATTAAGTTGTTCCTCGACAGTCAGGACAAGGGCTGATCAAGTCATTGTTTCTCATAGCCTCCATTTCACTTCAACAGGTTTCCTTTTTGGTGCTCAGTTAGTTGTTGCCAATCAGGGAGAACATATGATATTTGTCCCTTTGGGACTGAATTCACTCAGCATGTTGTTTTCTAGATTCCTCCATTTTGTTGCAAAGTACCGGATTTCGTTTTTTTACTGCTGTATAGTATTCTATGGAGTACATATCCCATAATTTCTTTATCCAGTCTACTGTTGATGGGCATTTAGGTTGATTCCAGGTCTTAGCTATTGTGAATTGAGCTGCAATAAACATTAAGGTGCAGACAGCTCTTTTGTTTGCTAATTTAATTTCCTTTGGGTAAATCCCAAGGAGTGGGATGGCTGGGTTGAACGGTAGGGTTATATTCAGGTTTCTGAGGAATCTCCAGACTGAATTCCACAGTGGCTTAAACAGTTTGCATTCCCACCAACAGTGGGTTAGTGTCCCTTTTTCCTCACATCCTTGCCAGCATCTGTTGTTGGTAGATTTCTGTATGTGAGCCATTCTAACCGGGGTAAGGTGAAACCTCATTGTGGTTTTGATTTGCATTTCCCTGATTGCTAGTGATCTTGAACATTTTTTCATGTGTCTGTTGGTCATTTGGAAAAAGATTCAAAAACAGATTGCCTTAATATGTGGCTAGATTCCCAGAAACAGGATATTCTGACACCTAACAAACTACAGAATAAAAACAAGAGTGAGTTCAATTTCCCTGCCATTTTTCCATAAATGTTCCTACTGTTTACTTTGGATTTCCTTTGTACTTTTACTGGGAGATTTTTTTGCCTTCATCTTCTTTCATTGTGAAGACCGTGTTTCTGTGTGTAGCGTATCCTTAAGTATCTTTTGTAAGGCTGGACAAGTGGTGATAAATTTTTTCAAATTCTGTTTGTTATGGAAAGTCTTTATGTAACCTTCATTCATAAATGAGAGTTTTGCAGGGTACAGTATTCTGTGTTCACATTTTTTTTTCTTAAGACTTGGAATATATCTCACCATTCTCTGGCAGCTTGTAGGGTTTCTGATGAGAAGTCAGTTATGAGTCTAATCGGAGATCCTCTGAAAGTTATCTGCTGTTTCACTCATGTACATTTTAGAATCTTTTCTTTATGTTTTATTGTGGAGAGTTTGACTACAACGTGTCATGATGAAGATCTTTTCTGATCATGTCTATTAGGAGTTTTATGTGCTTTTTGTACTTGGACATCCCTTTCTTTTTCCAAATTAGGGAAGTTTTCTGTAATTGTTTCACTAAAAAGACCTTCTGATCCATTCTCCCCACCACGCATTCAGGAAGTTTGAAGACCTGCATGTTGGGTCGTTTGATAGTACCCCATAAATCCCCAAAGCTTTTTTTTGGTTTTCTAATTTATTCTTTCTTTCTTTCTTTCTTTCTTTTTTTTTTTTTTTTTTTGGTCTGACATAGAATTTCCAGAGATTTGTCTCCTAACTTCTTTATTCTGACTCACCAAGTCTGTTCTTAAGGCTTTCTATCACATTTTTTATTTGTTTTATTGAATTCTTCATTTCCAATATTTCATTTAGATTTCTCCTTAAAATCTCAACTTCATGGGGACTTCATGGGAAAATGTTCATTCATGTCATGTATGTACTTCTTTAATTCATAGATTTCCTTCTAATTACTTCTAAGGAATCCTACCATCAATTTTTTGAATTCTGTTTCTGGCATTTCTTCAATTCTTCATTTTCACATTCCAGTATTGAAATGTTGTTGTGTTCCTTTGGAGGCATCATGTTGTTTTCTTTATTCTTGTTTCTTGAGTTGCTGTGTTTATTTTTGGGCATTTGTGGAGATACTTGTTTTTTTTTTCCCCTGTGGTGATTTTTATCTCTGGACTATTCCTCTGTGGATTAGTGGAGTGTCTGCTTTTCCGTGAATACCCAGAGTCATGTGCTGAGTGTGGCCAGGGAGCTCTGTTTCGTAGTCCAGGGTGATGGGCATGTCCGAAGGGATGCCTAAATTAAGTGTGGTAAATCAATCTTCCTCCCTCCCTCTCTCTCCCTCTCTCTCTCTTTCTTTTTTAGCAGAGAGGAGGGATTAATCCTGTTGGCACCATCTTATGCTCACCTGCCCTCCTACAAAGAGACCAATGCCAGATTGCTAGCCCCAGTGGGTGTAATATTCATTTGTACTGCCACAAGAACCACACAAAGGATCCATGCAGTTTTTGATGTGAGCACAGATCCCATAGCAAAGACCCTAACCAGGGAATCAGGGAGCCCCAAGCACATGGAGCTGCCCACAGTGACTACTCAAAGACCCAACCATACCCTGCACCCTTAGCTGCAGCCACAGTGTTTTCACAGTCCTGGCATGCAAGGCTCCCACAGTCATGAGCACCCAACCCCCTGTCAATTCTCCCATCCAGACACAGACTTCTCTGCTTGGCTGGTTGCTGGTCGCAGACACAAGCTGGCAAAGCTGTTACATATGTCCAAAATGGTGCCTGCCCTCTCTCTCTGCTTGTTATAGAACACTGGTGCTGGGTAGTCGGGGAGAGAGAAGCGTGCTCCCATTTTTTTCCTCTAGTTTGGTGGGCACTATCCTCCAGAGTGCTCCAAGCCAGATTCACACCAGGCTCTTCCAGCGGCTTTATTGCCACTGGCTTGGGCTACTGCAGTCTGGTCTCATCTCACTCTCCAAAGCTGATGCTGAGGCCCTTGGCTGCTGGGGTCCTGAGCTGTATGCATCTACACCTTCCACATTGGTCTACAGTGTCCCTCTAATTTGTATGGCATTTCCTCTGCTTTTCTTCTTAACTCTACCCTGCGATTGGACTCTCTCCATGTTTTTTTAAACTATCTTCCCCTAGACTAGAGCAATAAACTCCCTCCCTATTCCGTCCTCAAATTAAGTAAAAACATAATCTACATAACAAAAGTACACAGTAAAAAATAGCAAATTAAAAACAACAACCAGAGACCAAAAAAATTAAGATGACTTAAGTTAAACTAGGCATGACCATAAATGTAAATGACTAAAATTGATATATTAAGATGCAAAGAATCTTAGATCATATTAAATTAGTAAAGGAATATTTTGCTGCTTATAAGAGAAACACATAAAACTGCAACAATGGGCCAAAAGAAAGGGAATTAAAACATCCCAAAATGTGAATAAAAAGTATATTATAGATAGCACTTTTATTATGAAGTAGCTTAGAAGGCAAAATTATACATAAGATTGTACCTTTAGGAACTGAATGATGCAGCAATAAATTTCCTTAAATATACAAAATACTTTTCTAAAACATTTTAAATGCACAAAAATCCTTGAGATAAGTAATATTAAGTAGATATTTCATCAACTTTCACTGGCTTAATTAAATTTTATAGATATACAAGGAATATAAAGTAAAGTTGACATTTGTGTGGTCTACATTTGGAATTCATTTTCTAAGCCCCAGTTCCAAAAGAGGATCTGAATGACATCTCTCACCGACAAACCATCTTGGTTAGCCGGGTTCTCTCTTCACCAGGACCTTTGCCTGAGGGTGCATTGTAAGAGAGAACATCACAAGCAGAAAGCTGTGAGACACTTGGTTCATCCAGACTCACAGTAAACACCCGGGAGCCCTCCAGGTCTGTTATGGCTCCTCACAGGCAGAGGCAGGCGGGCATGTGCCAAGAGCCTGCAGAACCTGGGGGGTGGCTGGAGGGCATAAAATCTTGCAGGAACAGACAAAGGAGTTTCCCAACGGCCTTGCTGACCTGATGGCTCCTTACTTAATTAGACTGTGATTATTGGAAGCTGGATGCATTCATGGAAACTTGGAAACCTGGAAAATTGAGCCTCCTTATGGGAAGGTCACTTCCTTTGCCCTGGATCAGTAGTCTGAGTCTGTGAGCTGCTTTCTGTGTATAACATCACCAGCATCTTGCTGGTGCGAGGCCATGGAGACTCCAGGCAGCCAGTGGTCAGGGCAATAGTAAATCTCCTGCATGGAGATAATTCCCAACTCACCATCTCTCTTCTCAACTCCAGAACTTGGTTCCTGTTCCTTGCTGGTGCAGAGGCCCAGATGAGAGGGTACAGAGGCACTGCTGAGGGTGCTGGGGGTGCGGTTTGGGATGGGTGGAAGCAAGCTCGTGGAGAGCTGGGACATCTGGTGTTGAGGTGTCGGAGGTCCATCTGAGGTCAGCCCATTCTTCCCTCTCTTTCCTTGATGGCACCAGCAGTCTGTCATCCAGGTCCAGGGAAACAAGCAAAGAACCCTTTGACCCGTCCCCCTCCTGCTGTCCAGGCCTCTGACCCCAGGCTGATACACTTCCCCACGCTTGTCGTTAGCATACTCCTCAGGAAAACATTCTGTTACATTCCCGCTGGAATTCTGGGTGCCAGTCTCTTCCACCTGCTTTCTTTCTTCCATTTTATGCTTCTAGCAATTGTTACATACAGATTTAGGAGCATAGTGCTATTTCCTACCCTACCCTCTCTTCCTCCCACACTCCCACCCTTCCCTTCTTATTCCTTCTCTTAATTTTTTACAATAATTACTTTCAGTTTACTTTATACTCATAAGATTACCCCTACACTAAGTAAAGTGTTCAACAAATAGTAAGAAGAAGGAAAAAAAAGTGTTTCTCAACAGTAGAGACAGGGGCTGTAATCATCGAATCCCAAAATGTCCATTTCACTCCTATACATTACATTTACGGATCTTTCCACATGTGTACTATGGGCTTCTTGAATCCTCCCCAGTTTTTCCACTGTGCCAAATGATTAAAAAAAAGATGGGGGGACACATTATTAATATGCTCCCAAAATAGATTGTGTGTGACTGAGATTTGGCTGTTAAGAGTTACGGTCAGTGATGTGTAACCTCATTGCTGATAGACTAAACACATGACCAAGCTTCAGGTCGCCAGGGGAACTGATCACGAAGATCTTCCTGAGGTTCTCAAGGACTGCTCCCCCGCGTCCGTGACAGAGCCTCACCCCCGCTGGGCCACGTTTGCCTCCACTGTCGTTTTCACGTGGCCTCTCTTCTCTCTCTGCTTCCAGGTAGAAATCGAGAAGCTGGATTACCATCATTATCTGCCTCTGTTTTTTGATGGGCTTTGTGAAATGACATTTCCCTATGAGTTTTTTGCTCGGCAAGGAATCCACGACATGCTGGAACACGGGGGGAACAAGATTCTACCTGTCATTCCACAGCTCATTATCCCGATAAAAAGTAAGTGAACAGGTGAAAAACCATCACCCGGTTTATATGGTCCCACTTTTTGACAGGTTGCTAATGAAGCAATAAAACACGACAGAGCCGATCTCCAGGTTTTGCAGGAATTTTTATACATTGACTTATGAAGCCAGACAACCCAAATCTCCAAAAATATATCCCATCATCGAGCTCGCCCTACAGCTTGGCCACATAAATAAGCTAAATTGCATAGGGTCTGCACTGGTCTAAAATGCATTATGGTAGCAATACAATCATTAACATTAACTTATGCATTCAGAAGTGAAGTCCCTGTATGCACACACTGCTGCTGATTCCCAAGTCCTTTTTAAACAGCATCCCTAATTTTTAAATTACAATATAAACACTCAATCATGTTGAGTGCCTTGTGGGTAGCAGGATTTGTAATTCTAAGAAAAAAAAAATACATCTGGCCTGGAGAAAAATGAATGTTTCTAGCAACACAAAATTTTTAGTCTGCAGTACGTTACCTAGGGTGACCCTGACTTGACCTGTCTGTGTGGTAGGATGATGTTTCCTTTCTGTGGCATCTTATCTGGCCTGAGGCTCCTGGACAAGTTGGCTGAAAGTGGCCGCCTGCAGCAGCATTTCTGAGACTGTCCTGTGAGCGCCACAGCTCCAGAACAGAGCCTCCCAAGCAATTCAGTCCAATCTAGTTGTTGTTTTTAAGGTTTATTTATATATTTGAAAGTCACAGTCAGAGTTGATCTTCCATCTGCTGGTTCACCCCTCAAGATGGCTGCAACAGCCAGGACTGGGCCAGGCTGACACCAGGAGCCAGGCCTTTCATTAAGGTCTCCCAGATGGGTGTAGGCGCCCAAACACTTGGGCAATCTTCTGCTACTTTCCTGGGACATTAGTAGAGAGCTGGATAAGAAATGGGACTGCTGGGACAGGAACTGGCACCCCTGTAGGATGCTGGTGTTTCAGGGGCGGCTTTACCTGCTATACCACAACTCCAACCCCCAGTCCAGTCTTCTTGTCTTGCTTCCAGAACCACCGATGGCCCTTGGAATAGAGCCACCCATGACCACCCATGGCCACCTTGGCTCCCACTGACAAGTCAGAGTGAAGACGGCTCTCCCACTAGATGTGGGCAAGCCTATCTCCTCTTACCATCGCCCATCATGCCCTGCTTCTCTCAGAACTGCCCACCTGCACCACGATGCTGTCACCAATTAAAAGTAGGGAATCAGGGACAGGCGTTTGGCTTAATGTTTAAGACTACCATGTCCCAGGTCAGAGCACTCAGGTTCACCACTCAGCTGAGGCTCCTGAACCCCCACTCCCTGCTAACGCACACCAGGGCGGCAGTGGTGATGGCTTAAGCAGTTGGGTCACTGCCACCCACGTGGGACTCATGCATTGACTTCCTGGTGCAGCTCCAATCCTTGGCAGCATTTGGGAAGTGAGCCAACAGGTGGGGGCTCTCTTGCTGTCTCTGTCTCTGCCTCTCCAACCAATCAATGAATCCACCAAACAGTAGAAGTTAAACGCAGGACATCCGTGTCTCTGTGAGCTCCATAGGTGAAGAAAACCCCACCTTTTATCAGGAGCATTGCAGGCATTCTCAGCTCCCTGCCGCCAGGCCCCACTGCCCCGAAGCTCCTGCGGGTTAAAGAGGCCTCAGCCCAAGTTGTCCTGTCTCTGGCTCCACGGTGAACCACTTCTCAGGATGCCTGGCTGGATGCCTGCATCTAGGGGAACTCCAGTATCAGTGTCTCCGGTGTGTCTTCCCACGTGATTTGACCAAATCTAGAGCAAAACAGTTCAGCCTTGTGTCATTTCTCAGTCTGGCTTGTCTGATCTTACCTGTAGTCACCTTTCACTGGTTTGAGTTAGGCATCACGAGCACATGGGGTTTGCAGCTGTCTGATCTCACTGCTTACATCCAATCAACTTTGAAACTTGCCCTCATGTCTGGCATCGCTATGGTGATCTGTAAGTGGCCGTGTAGTAATTTCACCAGGACGTGGCGAGCCGAACCAAACAAAGGGATAGACAGACGGGTGAGAAAAGTAAGGTGGAAAGAAAGGGGCCTTTTAAAGAAGCTTCCCCGTGCCTGCCTGCACCAGCTGAGCCAGGGACAGTCTTTGCCTCTCTGGCAGGGGCATGTGCAGGGCCGAGCAGGACCTCCTCAAAACGTCATTCATTCTCTCCAATGGGTCGTGGTCTTTGAATATATCAAATGCTAGTTGGAATGCCTCTCATCTTTTTTTTTTTCATTTTTTTTTCATTTTTTTTTTTTACTAAAGAGACGACACAGGTACAAAGAGAGAACTCCCATCTGATTCATTCCCCAAGTGCCTTCAAGAGCAGAGCATGGGCTGAGGCCAAAGTTCAGAGCTGGAAAGTCCATCCAGGTCTCCCTGTGAGTGGCAGGAACCCAACCACTTGAACGAGCACCACTGCTTCCTGGGGTCTGCATTAGCAGGAAGCTGCAGTCAGAGTCAGAGGCTAGAGCCAGAAATCAAACGCAGGCATTCCAATATGGGACTCAGCCATCTTAACCCGCTAGGACAAACTCCCCCACAACACACACACACACACACACACACACACACACACACACCCCAAATGCCAGATATCTCGAAGATGATATAGTAGTTTCTTTGGTAAACAGAAATGGCCCGGGAAAGCTCTGTCCATTTCTCCCTACACACATTAGAATAACAGCACTATCTGATTGTCATTATTTAAAATGAACACGTCATGTTAGGGTCACTGCCTTCTCAGGGTTCTTCCCCTATGTCCCCACTGACGACACTGAAGGGCAGAAAATGTTCTAAGTAGATTATGATTATGCTGTTTATGTGCCAAAATAGAATAGCGCAAGCCAAGGTGGGGTGACTTTCAGTTTTTCTGATCTGTATTTTGAAGACACATAAATGAGTTGAGAGAGAAGTGATGTGTTATAAGGACACAATTTACAGTACACACATATTAGAGGTCATTTGCTGATGAGTGAAAACATTATTAAGAGCTCCATAAACATGATTTTGTCAGGGAAAAATAACTGTTTATGAATTTAATGATTCGAGGTTCCAGCAGCAGTGACGATTTATCTTGGTAGATACCATTGCCTGGCTCCCCGGGCTTCTGTTATCACCTACTGCTCGTCACTCTAACGCTGCTCCTTTCTTCTCGGCCTGCCAGTGTCACCAAAAGCCAGACTTTCCTCAGGAGGATCTGCTCATTAACTGTACAAAACCATGCCCAGTTCCAGCACAGGGAGAAAACCTGATGTGCGTAGACTTGGTCTTTCAGGTAGAATTCAGGAGTGAGACTAATTGATCCAGAAGCAGGCTGATGTACACAGCGTAACATGTAGGACTGTGTGTACCTTATTTTCATGCCATACTATTAGGATAAATTTGACTCTGCCCAAGAGCAAAAATTAACCTTGCCATCACCAGCTAGCATGTAACTATTATCTATGAAGGCAAAGCAAAATATATAAACTTGCTGTGGGGCAGAGACCTGGGATTAGCTGCCTTTCTGTTTTTAGAATCAGGAGTGGATTTTAATGAATGATAAGGCTGAGAATACTGGGATGAGAGGTGGACACATTCAGTGGCTGTGGGGTTTCCAGTGTGAGTAATCAGAATCTGGAGTTTCTCCTACTGCTCCTTGGGTCAAGACCCCAGGTTCTGTACCAACCAAAGGGAAACTGCAGACACCATATTCAAACTCAGATCTCCCCTAGACGGATAGAGAATTATCAACTGCACAACATCCACTTGTAAATATAGACAGCAACCTCAAGAAGCCCTCTCAGAAAACACAGTGCATAAAAGTAAGGCAAGAAAAGAGAATAAAGTGGAGGATATGGGGCAGGAGCAGGAGCTAAAACTCTCAGAGGAAATATCAGATCAGCAGGAATAAAAAGCATCATGGCAGAGGTAACTGAGGGGGGTTTTCTGGAAGGCAAAATGACCTTATTATGCGGGTAGAAAAGGCTCTCTCATCCCAAGAAAATCCACGAAGAGACCCATCCCAGTTGCCTGCACCACGCTCTGGGGGTTTGTTATCTGGGGTTTACCACTGCAAGACATCATAGCTCGACTTGTGTTTGTTTCTTGGTGTGTAGCCTTTTCTCCTTTACCCGGATTTGAAGGGAGTTTTATTTATCTTTTAAACCTTAGCAGAACGTGCTTTGATGTGGGTCTCTTTTCTCTGCCAAATGAGAGTGAACCAAACTCCTCGGAAGCACTGCTTCCCAAATGTGAGTGTGTGCGTGTGGCCATCTGCACCCCTGGGCAAAACCCAGGCTGCACAGCAGTGGTTGTAGCCATACCAGAGATGCTTCCTTCAAACAAGCCCAGCCGGTGGTGGTGCTGCTGGGCCAGTCAGGGCAGAGGCAGTGCTTGGACAGCCCTGGCCCAACCTCAAAAGCCTGGGCAGGACAGCAAGTGGGGGGACGGGCTGAAAGGCAGTGGATGGACAGTTCTGTACCTTACACAGTGGCACCTGTCTCACGAGTGAGTCCTGTGTCCTCAGAGTCACCAACCACAAACTGAAAATATTTGGAAAGAAAAGATGAATATGGACAGACTTTTTCTTGTCCTTATTCCCCAAACAATGCAGCATAGGAACTACTTACATGTGTTACACAGCATTTACAGTGCATTAGTAGGATGGGCCTAATCTAGGGGTCACTTCAGATACAGCAGCAGGTGTTTCCAGGGAACCAGGCAGTACTGCTTCCTCTAGGGTCTGAGCGGCTGCAGAAGCACACTGGTGGGCAGTGGACTGGAAGAGGTGGCACAGCCTATGTGAGGGATCGGAGAGGCAGCAGTGTGTGAAAGCGCCAAGGTGGCATGTGGAAACTACAAACACAGTCAGAGGACAGAAGCGCAGCCAGACGCCCCGGTGTGTCCACAAAGAAACAGGAGAACTGATCCGGTCGTCAGAAGAAAAAGTGCTGTTTGGGGACTCATTGCGGACACTGGCTTTGGCAGGGACCGCTAGTCACCTCACATTAACTCCCGCTTACAAGCATACCCTCTTTCCCTCTCCTGCCTTCAAATGTGCTGTATCACAATTTTGGTAAATCATTACCTGCTTTTATTTTATTTTATTTTATTATTTTATCAACATAGTATATTCATCCTATTATCCCTGTGAATATTTATTCCTCTTTTCTGGCATTCTAGTTTGTTTTTGCCTTACTCTATCCTTTCACTCATTCAGTAAAAATCAATGTTCCCTTTTCTAGCCTTTAAGACTTTCTTTTTCCTGTATATCGTTCAACAGAATACTGGTTCACTTTACCACTGTGGTCACATAAATGCTGTTCACTGCAAGCAAGCCACATGTCTACAGTGATTCCATTTCTTATATAACTTGCTCTAATTAATATTCAAAATAGCCTCTCACTTTGCTTGCTTTATTTTTACATATACTTTAACTTTTCCAAAATTTCAAGATCTGTCAAAAGAACATTATATATATATATATAAAATCCAAATGTTCAAAACCTCAGGTGACTTATCAATTTATTTCCATTTAGGATACGTTCATTCTCCCAGCTGCTATCCTGGTGATCCAGTCTAGACTACATCTGCTCCTGGCCTGACTTCCTGTTTTGCCTTAACTATTTGTCTTGATTATTTTCAGACTGTATGTGAAAGGTATATTTTTTTAGTCTTTGCACATCTGAAAACTCCACCATCAAATCTGATTATTACCTTGTGTTGAAAGTCATTTTCAACTGGAATTTTGTGGTCATGTCTCTTTCGCCTCAAGTTCTAATATTTCTTAAAATATTGATGCTATTTGAATTTTGAATCATTCACTTATGTTGTTTCCTGCTGTTTCCCACAGTCCCTGAAAGTTTTTGAATCTTTTGCTCTGGTGATATGTTTTGATGTGGTTATCTTTTCATTAATTTTCCTGGGAAGTTTTGATTAAGAGACATACGTCCTTCAGCACTACAAATATTTCATGTATTATTTCCTTAATTATGTTTTTCTGTTCTCTTCTCTGAGTTCTTTATCTTTTTGTTCATATTTTTCAACTCTGATTCTTGGTTCCTACCTCTTGGGAAATTTCCCTGCTTTTATCTTCCAAAAAAAATCTTATTGAGCATTTTAGTTACTGTAACTTTTTTTCTTTGGATTGCTGCTTTTCAGTATCCTGTTCTTTCATCACTATAGTATTTTTATTCTCTTATCTCTCCAAATAGTTTTTAGAGATATGTAGGAGTCTTGTTTGGGTTTTTTATTCAGTGTTTTGTAGTTGTGTTTTGTGTTTTAGTAGTGAGTTACTCCTGGCCTTATATCCTTTCACTCATTCAGTAAAAGCAAATTTTCCCTTTGCTAGCCTTTAAGCCTTTCCTCTCCTGCATATATATTCAAAAGAAGAATCCGTTGTTTAAGAGTGTAGACTAGAATTAGACTTCCCAGCTTGCGTCCAGACTACACCATTTAGTGGTCCTGGGACCTGAAGGGAATTACTATAACCCTTTTGGCAACCTTGTGTGATCTAGGAAATGGGGATATCATGCACATTTATGTTTTATATCTTCTTTCATAAGTCAGTCATTGGCCTCTACATTTTATATTGTATATTATTTTATAAAATTCTTACCTTATTTCTTCTTTAATTTTATAACTTATAAATATTTTTAGTTTGAACCAAAGATGTATCTTGTTTTCCTCATGTTTTTATTTTGCTTCTGTAACTTGAGTTAAGTATTTTTTACTTTTACATTTGTTGTTATTCATTTGATAATCACACCATGGAAGATGATGAATAGTTGTGTATAAAGCTTTGGCTTCACTGCACTCCTTTTGATAAGGAGTTTTTCTTTGCTACCGTATGACAATTATAAGCATTTGGTACTTACAGTTTTGATTTGTGCCTTGCTAGGAAGGCACCACACTAAAATTTCTGCATATTTTAGGATTTCATTTTTATTGTTACTTAATTTATATTTATTGCTTTTGAAAAGAGAATGTGGCCTTCCCTCTAATCCCTCTAATTATGGTTCTTTTTCGGAATATGCTGTGCTTTTTCATTAGACTCTAAGAAATGTCCAATTTTATCATCATTGCATGGAAAGAAATTACATACTCTATGTGATATGAATTTTAATTTGTGTTTATTCTGTCAAACTATTGGCAGTATTATTTAAAGAATTTATTCTTTTTTTTTTCTTTTTCACAATTGGTAAAGTCAAAGACTAAGAAAATTATGTGGCATTTTCCCACTATAATAGCAACAAAATCACGACAATGATATGAGTCTTGAAAGCAGTCAGTGGGCCCAGAGCTTCCTGGAACCCCATGTCAGTAAATTCTCCCAGCTACCCTAGGAAGCAGGTACTGTCATCTCCATTCCTCAGGTAACAGAACTGAGCCATATAAAACTGAAGACACATTTCCATGTCACACAGTTAACAAACAGTAGAGTCAGGATATGAGCCAAAGCTCATTCTCATGAGTTTCTTCTGTCCATTTCCAAAGTTCAATGCTGCATTTACAGCTGCAAATCATATTTGTCTTCCAATCACATCTAGAACATTTACATAAATTAACCATGTCTTGGGCCATGATACCATCTCAAAAAACACTATTGGATAGAATCATACAGCACATGTTATGTAATGAAAATGCAATTCATGCTAGCAATCAATTCTTAAAGCAATAACTAGAACATTCCTATATGTTTGGAAATGAAAACATATACAGTCAATTGATATTCAGCAAAGTTAGTAAAAATAGTCCTGTCAGTAAATGATGCTGCTAAAATTCCACACACAGAAGAATGAATTGCTCACCATATAGAGAGATAAACTCAAAATGCGTTAATGACTTCAACGTACAACTTGAAGCCATAGAACTACTAAAAGAAAGCAGAATGAATGCTTCCAGACACTAGAATGGGCAAGGATTTTTTGTAAGATCCCCAAAGCATAAGAAACAAAAGCAGAAGAGGACAAGTGGAATTACAACAAATAAAAGGCTTCTACACAGCAAGGGAAATGATCACCATCGTGAAGAGACAACTTACAGGATGGGAGAAAGTATTTGCAAGCCATCCATGTAGCAAGGTGTTGACATCTTGAATATATAAGGAACTCAACCAACTCAATAGCAGGTAAACAAACAAAACCCAAAAAGTTTAAAATGATCAGTAGACCAAAAGGGACATTTATCAAAAGTAGACACAAAGATCTGCAGCCAGACAGTGATGTCCACTCTAATTACCTTTATTCAATTAGTTGTAGAAGTTTTAGCCAGGGCCATTAGGCAAGAAAACAAAACCAGAGAGGTACAAATTGGAAAGCAGGAAGTCAAATTCTCCCTGTTTGTGGATGCCTTGATTATTTATACAAGGGAAACAAACTACGCAACTAAGAGATGATTGGAACTTATAAAAGAATTCAGCAAAGTTGCAGGGTATAAAATCATCACACAAAAATCCATAGCATTCTTGTACATCTACAATGATCAAGAAAGAACTTGTAAGAACAGTCCCATTCACAGTAGCTACAAAAAATTAAATAGCATGGATAAATGTAACCAAGGATGTGAGAAATATCTTCAATGAAATTATAAAACAATAATGAAAGTAATAGAAGGCACCAAAAAAATAGGAAAATCTTCCCTAGTCATGGATAGGAAAAATTAATACTATCAAAATGTCTATACTACCCAAAGCAGTTTACACATTCAGTACAGTCCCCACAAAAATTCTAAGGACAATCTTCACAGAACTAGAAAAAAATTCCTAAAATTCATATGGAAACACAAAAGGCCCTAAATAGCTAACAATCTTAAACAGCAAAAATAAAACTGCAGGCATCACAATACCAGATTTAAAGATATATCACAGGGCTATTATAATCAAAATAGCCTGATACTGGCATTAAAAATAAACATGAGACCAAAGGAACAGAATAGACAACCCAGAAATAAATCCATGCATCTACTACTAACTGGTCTTCGAAAAATGTGCTAAAAGCATTTCCTGGAGAAAGGACAGTTTCTTTAACAAATGGTATTGGGAAAATTCAATTTCAACGGCAGAAGATTGAAACAAGACCATACCTTATACCCTTTAAAAATCAACTCAAAATGAATCAAGGATCTAAACTTAAGACCTGAAATTATCAAACTACTATCGCAAAGCATAAGGAAAACACTGCAAGACATTAGCCTAGGCAAAATATTTTTGGGTAAGACTTTATAAGAAACAGGAAATAAAAGCAAAAACAAGCAATGGGATTATATCAAGCTAAGAAGCTTCTGCGCAGCAAAGGAAGCAATTAACCAAGTGAAGAGACAGCTGACAGAATGGGAGGAAGCATTTTCAAACCGTACTTCTGATAAAGGGTTAATATCCAGAATATGCCAGGAGCCCAGGAATCTTAACAACAAAACAAACAATGCAGATAAGAATGGAGCAAGGGATATGAATAGATATTTTTCAAAAGAAGAAATACAAATCACCAATAGATGAATGAAAAGCATGCTCAGGATCACTAGCCATCAGAGATATGAGGGATACCACAATAAGGTATCATCTCACTCCAGTTAGAACAGCTGTCATTCAAAAATCAAAGGTGGTAGAGAAAGGGGTACCCTAAAGCACTGTTGAGAATGCAAATGAGTACAACCAGGGAGATTTCCCAAAAAACTAAAAATGGATTTACCATGTTACCCAGCTACCCCCCATCTGAGAATATATCCAAGGAAGTGAAATCAGCATTGAAAGAGCTATCTGCACTCCCAGGTCCATATCAGCCTAATCATAACAGCAAAGATATAGAATCAACGTAGTGGTCCAGCAGCTGATGACTGGATAAAGAAAATGTGGTGTACATATTCACCTGATAGACTATTACTCAGCCATAAAACAGAATGAAATCTTGACATTTGTTACAAAAAAGATAAAACAGGGGATTTAATAAGTGAATTAAGCTAGACCCAGAGAGACAGATACCACTGGTGTTCTCTTATTTGTGGAAGTTAAGATAAAGTGCAAAAACATCCATTATGAATATGGCTTATTTTCCATATCACCAATCATCAGGGAAATGCAAATCAAGACCACAATTAGATATCATCTCATTCCCGTTAGAACGACTATCATCAACAAAACAGAAGATGACAAGTGCTGAAAAGGATGTGCAAAAGAAAAAGCACTTCCTACTCTGCTGGTGGTAGGATTATAAAGTCGTATGACAATTCTAGAAAGCCATGTGGCTGTTCCCCAACATATTAAATGTGCAGCCACCATATGATTCACATTGTACTACTGGGTATATATATCCAAAGGAGATGAAATCAGTATGTTGAAGACACATCTGCACTCCCATCATTGCTGCAGCACCATTCGCAATTTCCAAGAAGAGGAAATAACACAGTTATCCATCAACTTGATAAACTTGGATATGTAGAGCCACAGTGGAATACTACACAGCCATAAAAGAAGGATGAAATCCTGTCACTTGTGACAACATGAATGGGACGGAAGGTCATTATGCTAAGTGAAACATTCCAGGCACAGAAAGACAAGTGTCACATTCTGTGTGATCGCACTCATGTGGAATCTAAAGCAGTGGACCTCATCTAAGTTGCCAGTACAACAGTTGGTGGTTGCTGCAAGCTGAGGAGAGAGTAGGGAAGAGGAATGAACGGGAAGAGTGGTCAACGGCTGCCAGGTTCCAGTGAGACAGGAGCAGTCAGTTCTAGTACCTTGTTGCATAGTAGGATGACTATGGGTAATGATAATGCATTTGTATTTCTAATAGAGAAGAAAGGATTCTGAATGTTTTTACCACAAACAATAAATGTTTCAGGATATAGATATACTTATCTTCACTTGAACTTATACTACATGTACATGTACTAAACCATTGCGTGCTGCCCGATGAATACTTAACATTTTTATGTGTCAATTTGAAAATTTTAAAACAGATACTTGCAGATAGCCCATGAGTCAAATGAAATTAGGCATATTTTAGTAGTGCAATAAGGAAATGATTACACAAAATCACACATTAAAAATAACCCTACAAAATTACAGAAAAATGTTGCCAAAAATTACATCATGTTCTTTTTTACATATGATGTAACACATTAGAGAAGATATATACCCTTAAATGTGTCTTTCAAAAAGAAAAAAAAAACAGTAAAAATTTTGTCTCAATAAATTATAGAAAGAACAGCAAAAGAAAGAATAAATGCTAGATTAAAACTACAATGTGAAACAACAGAAAATAACCATACAATTGAGGGGATCAAAAGCCAAATGTCTATTAATTCCTTGAAATTACTAATGATTGGTAAATATTTTTGCAGACTTAGAAATGAAAAATGAGAGAAAAGAGAAATAACCAATCTTAGAAATGAAAAAGGGAATGTGTTACACCAATCCTAGGGACATTGGAAATAGCGTGATAGGATATTTTATCCCTAAAAGTTTGAAATTTAATGGCCAAATTTTTAGAAAGCATAAGTGACCAAAACTGACACAAGAAAAACAGAAAATAAGACACAAACACTGATACAGTAATGAAGATAGTAAAGTTAGTAATTAAAATCTCCCACACAAAGATGGCTCAATCCTGTTTCATAGATTCATTGTGCCAAACACTTAGAAAAAAATGATTCAAATCTCTACACATTTTTTCAGATAGTAAAGTCCAATAATATACACTCCAGCTCGTTTTTAAAACTAGTATAATCTTGATACCAAAACCCATAGACATTATAAGAAAGAAAACTTTGGGGCAGGCGCTGTGGCGCAGAGGGTTAACGCCCTGGCCTGAAGTGCTGGCATCCCATATGGGTGCCAGTTCGAAACCCGGTTGTTCCACTTCCAGTCCAGCTCTCTGCTGTGGCCTGGGAAAGCAGTGGAGGATGGTCCAGGTCCTTGTGCCCCTGCACGCACGTGGGAGACCTGGAAGAAGCTCCTGGCCCCTGGCTTCGGACCGGCGCAGCTCTGGCCGTTGCAGCCAATTGGGGAGTGAACCAGCAGATGGAAGAACTCTCTTTCTCTCTCTCTGTCTCTCTCTCTCTCTCTCTGTCTCTCTCTCTCTCCCCCTCTCTGCCTTTCCTCTCTCTGTGTAACTGACTTTCGAATAAATAAATAAATCTTAAAAAAAGGAAAACTTCCAGAACAATCTCAATTACTAACATTCATGAAAAATTTCTGAGCACTATTACTAACCAGTTGACTCATCAAGATATAAAAATGATATTATCTCATGACAAAGTTGGTTTTCATTCAGGAATATAAAATTGCCTTAACATTTAAAAAAAAGGCTATTTACAATATTAGTGGATTAAAGTGTAAAACGCATATGATCATCTTAACAGTGCAAAGCATTCGATAAAATTCAATATCCATTCATGTTTTTAAAAGATACAAAAAATAAAAGGGAATTTCTTTTGTCTGATAAAGGGAATTTTATCAATCACAATAAGATGGGCTATGTTCCAAAAATAATCAATTCCATAAATCTTAGAGGCTTAAAACTATGAGCAATTAGAACAGTAAAGGTCCAATTCTCACGTGGGCAACACGCCTTCCACATGTCAGCACTGTCCCTGGTGGTTGCTGAGGGACCCAGGCAGGTAGATGTTGCTATCACAGAACACAGGAAACCAGAGCTCAGAGGGGTCTCCCCTTGGCCAGGAAATGCTCCATTCTAGAAGTGACAGATTTCCCTTCAACCCACTACTCATTGGCCAGACCTAGCCCAGGGTCCATCCACCTTCAGCAGGGCCACAGAGTACTATCCCACCACAGACATTAGGAATGTGTACTTGGAAGCCTCTGGACTCTGTGATGTTCCTCAGAAGATTGTCAGTTCTAATGCTTGTAAACAGCGCATTAGACACAGACTTCAAACTTCATCTCCCCTGTGGTAGACAATGGCTCCACTTTCACCTTTCAGCTTCCCTTGGCCTACAGGGTCGTGTGTGTGAACTGTTAGAAGTCAGCTAAGGCACAGCTTACAAGCAGATCTTTGATTTATACCGTCTGTAGGTGCCTCACTCCTTGGATCGCCTCATCCAGTTTTTTGTCTGCTCTGCCATTCCAGAACGATCCTGTGATGCCCAGCCCACTTTGCCTGCTGCTTTCCTGTGTCCCAGGCCATGCACTTGAGCTGTTTGACGTGAAAGAAAGCTTTGAGCTCATAAACTTCATGCAGTACACTTCCATGTTTCATAGGCAGTCCTCCCCCATTCCACTAAGGTCTGCCTGCTTTAAATTCTTTACCATAACATTTCAGGATTCCAGTAACTCTCTGGCTGCAGTTATGTTTTCACCTTAATTCCTTGCAATTTCCCTTCATTCACCCCATGATTTATCCAAATTGATTGTGCTGTAGAAGTTCCCTTCTCTTTTAAATTCTGAATCTTTGCTTTCTTTGGGGAATGTCCATTCTCACATCTCAAATGTTTAAAGGTGAAGTGACCTTCAGAGCCACTAAGAAATGTCTGTAGAGCTTCTACTGATCCTCCTCTCCACCCCCTACCCTCAAGTCAGAGCTGTGCCCTCCCAGCCATCACTGCACACCTTTCTCTCTTCTGTCACTTAGAATATGATGTTAGAGAGCAATATATTCCCCCAAAATCTAATGCACTGGCTAGTATACAGCGTATGCATCAACATATCTGCAAAATTATTAAATTTGGGGGTACATAGCTGCTATCCATACCAAAATATCTTTATTTTATTCAAGTTAAACAAGTTTCATGTATTTCATATATACAGATTTAGGAACAGTGATAATCCCCACTCTACACTCCCTCCCTCCCACACCCCAAATTCTTCCTCTCTCTCACATTCCCAGTCATATTCAACAAATAGTATGAAGGAAAAAAAGCTATTCCTCAATGGGAGATACAAGAGCTACAAACAGTCATCAAATCTCAACATGTCTATTTCAATCCAAAACATTACATTTTAGGTACTCCATTAGTTACCTTGAATCAGGGAAAACATATGATATCTGTCTTTTTAGGACTGGCTTATTTCACTAACTATAATGGTTTCCAGTTGCATCCATCTTGTTGCAAAAGACAGAATTCCATTTATTTACAGCTGAGTGGTTCTCCATAGTGTGTGTGTATACCATAATTTCTTTATCCAGTCAACAGTTGATGGATATCTGCATTGATTCCGTATCTTGGCTATTGTGCTGTAGCGAATGTAGGGGTACAGATAACTCTTTCATATGCTGATTTCTTTTGGTTTGGGTAAATTTAAGTTTATTATTTGGGTAAATTTAAATAAAATTAAATTTGCTTGGGGTGAGATTTTGTTGTATAAGATTTATTTAGCTATTCAAGATCTCTTGTGATTCCATATGAATTTTACCATCATTTTTTTCTAGATCTGCAAAGAATGTCATTGATATTTTGATTGGGATTCCATTGAATCTATAAATTGCTTTTTGTAGTATGGACATTTTGATGATGTTGATTCTTCCAATCCATGAACATGGGAGATTTTTCCACTTTGTATTGTTTTCTTCTATTTCTTTCTTTAGTGGTTTTTAATTTTCATCACAGAGTTCTTTGACATCCTTGGTTAAATTTATTCCAAGGTATTTCATTATTTTTGGAGAAATTGTGAATGGGACTGATCTTAAAAGTTCTTTCTCAGCCATGGCACTGTTTGTGTATAAAAAGGCTATTGATTTTTCTGTGTTGACTTTATATCCTACCGCTTTACCAAACTCTCTTATGAGTTCCAGTAGTCTCTCAGTGGAGTCTTTAGGATCCTCTATATGTAGAGTCCTGTCAACTGCAAATAGGGATAGTCTGATTCCCTCCTTTCCAATTTGTATGCCCTTGATTTCTTTTTCTTGCCTCGTGGCTCTGGCTAAAATGTCCAGGACTATGTTAAATACCAATGGTGAGAGTGGGCAACCTTGTCTGATTCCAGATCTCAGGGAGAATGCTTCCAGCTTTTCACCATTCAATAGGATGCTGGGTTTTGTCATAAATTGCCTTGATTGTGTTGAGGAATGTTCCTTCTATACCCAATTTGCTTAAGGTTTTCATCATGAAAGGATATTATTTTTATAAAATGCTTTCTCTATTGAGATAACAAATGATCGCTTCTCGGCCTTTTGGCTAAGATCAAGTGAGATAACATATGATTTTTGTTCCTCAGTTTGTTAATGTGGTTATCACATATATTGATTTGCAAATATTGAACCATCTCTGCATACCAGGGATAAATCCCACTTGGTCCAGGTGAATGATCTTTCTGATATGTTGTTGGATTTGATTAGCTAGTATTTTGTTGAGGATTTTTGCATCTATGTTCATCAGGGATATCGGTATATAGTTCTCTTTCTCTGTTTTCTCTTTTTCTGACTTAGGAATTAACATGATGCAGGCTTCACAGAAGGAGTTTGGGAGGATTCATTCCCTTTCTTCAACTGTTCTGAATTGCTTGAGAAGAACTGGAATTAGTTCTCAAATGTCTGGTGGAGTTCATCACTGCAGCAGTCCAGTGCTGGAATTTTCTTTGTTGGGAGGGTCTTTATTACTGATTCCATATCCATCTTGTTTCCTTACCAAAATTTTTATAGGTGCAATAATCAAACTTGAAGTGGCCATTCAGGGTTGCCACTGTTTTATTACAATATAAAAATAATCTCGTAAGGATGTTTCATATGAAACAGCAAAGAGTAGAAAGATATAATGCTTTGCTTTTATTGAGAGAATTATGTAAATGGTCAGAGTAAATTTGTTTTTGTTCTTCCACACTCTTTTGTGGTTCTTTTGTTCATGAACAGAAGCCTGCATTTATGAGGTGGCCTGCTGTGATCAGGGTGACCCTGGTGGATAAGAATCAAGGAAATATCCATGACCTACTAATAGGAAGGACACAAGACAAAAAAAAAAGACAGTGACCTCATTAGGAAAGCTTGAATGAGTTGAGGTCACCCACCTATAAGGGACAAACATGCCCAGAGCTGAGGAAATGAACAACATTTTTAAAACTAACATCTTAGGAAAATATCCTTGCTAAAGAATATCACATGTGGGAAAAATACAAAGTAATAATAAAATGTGAATTTCATATCAGAATACAAGAAACATTTTGAGAATTCTATTTAATTACAAAGGAGCAAGTACAATTAAATGCATTATCTTTTATTTATTTATCATTTAGTGATTTTTACCTATATACCTTAAAATTCACCATATAAATTATTTTAAAAGTGATTACTAAAAAAGTAATTATTTAAGAACAAATGTAATTTGCTCTGAAATATGATAAAAGGCATATGAGGATTGCTTTGATTATAGATACAAATAGAAAAATGTTTCAAACTGTCTTAAATGCACATAATTGAGAGAACCAGAGGAGCTTCTCATTTCAGGCACCATTTAATCTGGTGACTTGACATTGTCATTCTCTGCCCTGTTCAGTGCATGGTCATCTTGAAGCTGGCTCTCTTCTTGGCTTATGAATGCCCTGAGGAGATCCTGGGACTACATGATTATTTGTTTCCAGAAAAATCTAAAGTCAAAGATTAACTGCGATTGCACCAGCTAGAGAGGGACATATGCCCAGCTGTTTATAAGACTGTGGCCGAAGGGGGTGAAGCACACTGACTTGATCATCTTGGACCATGTAACACAGCCTCGGTACAGGTTAGTTGAAAGAATTGGCTCCTCCAAAATAACATGGATATTTCCTGCACACCAAGCATCCATCTGCTCTCCAGTATTTCTCAGTTATCCTGTAATGAAGAGCCATAGGACCAACTCTGCCAATAGCTGCAGTTGGAAGAAATGTGTATTCCTGGTACCTGGATCATTAGAAAGGAAAATGCACAGGTATCTAAATATTTCTTCTCCTAACTCTCTGTTGACCTAAGTTGGATATGCCCCACGAGTACCACATTTCAGTGGGCCTTTTCAGTGGTAAACCACTGAAATTTTAGGGTTCACCTGATGCTGCAGCAAAATTAGCCAACAGTGAGGCTAATGCAGGTGGCAGCTTTACCTGCTACACCACAATGCCAACAACCCATATGGGTGCCAATTCGAGTTCCAGCTGCTCCACTTCCAATCTAGCTACCTGCAATTGCACCTTGGAAAGCAACAGAAGATGGTCCAAGACTTGGGGCCCTGCAATCATGTGGTAGACCTGGAATAAGCTAGAAGCTCCTGACTTTGGTCTGGCCCAGCCCTGACTGTTGTAGCCATTCGAGGAGTGAAGCAGCAGGTAGAAGATTCATTCTCATTCTCTCTCTCTCTTTTTTTCTCTTTCTCTTTCTCTCTCTGTAATTCTGCCTTTCAAGTAAATAAGAAATATTTTTTTTAATTTAGGCAATAGTGACCAATTCTGATGCCCAAGTGAATGTCCATAGCTTTTAAGGGGAAAGGAACCTGCGATCTTCAAGCTTAAAGCACCCATTTTCTAAGGAAATCACTTCCCCTGAGTGAGCACTCACACTGGGATTAAAGACTCCCTCTCTGTTGAGAATCCATGTGGCTCAGTGGAAAGGCCATGGGCTGGGACCTGAGTCCTAGTGCTGCTTTACCTCTTTGTGTAAATTAGTCCACCTCCTTGAGTTCAGGAGAGGAGCTCTAATCTCTAAAATAGGAAAATGAACACGTACCTCAGAGAGTTGTTCTTATGACGTCAAGCCATGGAAACGCCTGTGTGTGCGCCATCACTGCCAGTGGGGTTTGATATTTGGCTCTCTGATGGCTGCTGTTTCTTCTGCCTTCCTCCCTGTCTCTCTCACATGTCACCTGACCACTACCATGCCCCTTTAATTCCCACCTGAATACAGTCAGAGTCGATCGGCATGGATTCATGTGACAAAAATGGTGTGTCAGTAGAGGTACAGAGATGACAGTCTGAGGCACAGGTTAAAAGTTAGCTGGTCCCCTGCCAGAGGCAAGGTTCTTCCTGTGCCTGGGAGAAGGAATCCAAGTCAGGCCTTCCCTGTGTGACTAGGGGAGACGTGTAAGAGCAATCCAAAGTAAGAATGACAGAGAGCAGAGGTGGGGGCCAGCACTGTAGTGTAGCAGGTAAAGTCTCCACCTACAGTGCCGGCATCATGTATGGGTGCCGGTTCAAGTCCTGGCTCCTCCACTTCTGATTGTGCTCCCTGCTAATGGCCTGGAAATCAGTGAAAGATGGCCCAAGTGCTTGGTTCCCTGTACCCACATGGGCGACCTGGAAGTCTTGGCTCCTGGCTTTGGATCAGCCCAGCTCCAGCCGCTGCAGCCATTTGGGATGTAAACCAGCAGATGAAAGATCCGTCTCTCCCTCTCTGTGTCTGTAACTCTGCCTCTCAAATAAATGAGTAAATCTTTAAAAAGAAAAAGTAGCAGAGGTATGGGAATGCGATTACAGCTATACATGCCTGAAAGGCTCAATAGGATGAAAGAGATAAAAATAGCAAGGTTGCATTTTCAAAGGGAATCTACCATACACTGATAATCCCTCTCCCACTCTCAAATGAGTGAATAAGCACACCGTATCATTTCCCAGCATAAGGGAAAAGGCTCTGAAGTCAGACTGTATGCTCAAAATCCTAGCTTCACTAGGTACCAGCCTTCCAACAAGTTAACCATGTTGAGGCTCAATGTCCTATTTTAAATTTTGAACAATATTGACACCCGACTTGTTGACTTTTCTCAATTGATTAAATAAGCTTTCACATAAGTGTGAGAATGTTGCCATTGCACTAGCACATTGTCACCATCATCATCATTCTCTGCCTTGATAATTACAACATTTTTAGTCACCCCAGCTAAAGCCTCATACAGGGCCTCTGCACCCTTCCTCCCCAGGAGGGCTGAGCCGCACTCAGGGGCAGCCGTGCTGCGGACTCCTGAAGAACAAGATGCTGTCGCTCTGGACCCAGAGGGGCCAGCCTGCCTGCCCCAAAGTCCTTGCTGGAGCTGCTGTTGCTGTGCAGCTTTGAGGTTCTACCTGAACACACTCCAAGTGTAGCCACATTGTGCACAAGGACTTGCAGTGCTGTCCCACTCTTTCCAGATGACCTGAGCCAGGAACCTAGTTCAGAGGACCAAAGTGCTCCAATGAGACAAACTCCACGCTGCAGTGTGTAGATAACTCAGACCCCTGTTAACCACGAGAGGTGATCAGTAGGCATGCAAGCATGCCCAGGCCCAACATCAGCTGCATCAGGATTGAAAAGAACTGTTTTCCATTACAGGGTTCTTCAGTTTGCATTCTTTATGTCTTGAATGTTGTGAGTATAAGATAGGTCCTCGAGACTAGTTTGGTAATTGGATCCTTCCACTTATTTAAACAGTAATAATTACATATTCATCTTTAAAACAAAGTATTTAATGAAAAGAAAGACCAAACACTAACCAAATAGTACATTATATGCTATGGCCCTAAAGTCAGAATATATTTCCCATATGATAAAAAAAATACCTAACCACTGGAAATGACAAAGCTTTGATGAAAAATATGAATTTCACATAAAGATGGTTCCTTTCCAAGTGGGGTGAGAGAAAAATCAACACACACACACACACACACATATATAAAACTTCAAGTAGGAGAAACTTGGAAACAGTGGATTAAAGAAAAGATTGTTACCCTTATGATAGGTTTACGCTGTGTCCACAAAAACTGACCTAAACCACGATGCCCTAACTGGCCAGGAATGCGAGCAAGCAGACCACATCACACTTCCTTGTGTAGTGACTGAGTTCTGTTTTGGAAGGGGAAATTTTTCTACAATATATAAGTCTAGATTTTGTTTGGAAACCCACCTGAATTCATTCTACTCTGTAAATTGGTGAATTGCTGATTAGGTTCCCTCAACTAGCAAAATTCGTATCCATTTCAATCCAATTCAACAAATAGGACTTTGGCCCTGACAACCTCAAATATTAACGAAACATTTTAACTTCAGAAGAAAATTATGCTTAAAATATTTTAAGACATCTATAGTAGGCAAATGCCTAGAGACTGAAAGTAGATGAGAGGTCATCAGGAGCTGGCAGAGGAAGAGACTGTATAGGGGTAGACTTTTGTGGTGGGTGGTAGAAAATTTGGGGGGAAAGACAGTGGTGATATTTGCACAACACGGTGAATGGAATGCATGCCCGAACTGTCCACTTAATAACCGTGGAATCGTTGGGGTGGCGTGGTGGCACAGCGGCTTAGGATGCCTGCATCCCGTATCAGGGTACTGGTTGGAATCCTGGCTACTCTGCTTCCAATGCTCTTTCGTGCTGTAGGTGATGGCTCAAGTGCTTGCGTCCCTGCTATCCACATGAGAGAACCAGATGGAGTTTTGGTCTCCTGGCTTCACTCTGACCAAGCTCTTACTGTTGCAGGTGTTTGGGAAGTGAGTCAGTAAAAGAAACTCTCGCGCGCGTACTTGCTCTCTCTCTCTCTCTTCCCTGTCTCTATCCCCGTCCCTGTCCCTGTCTCTTCCTCTCTTCCTGTCACTCTGGCTTTCAAATATATAAATGGTTAACATATTTTATGCTATGTGTTTTATTAAATGAAAATAAATCTATTAAGGTATTAAAATACCTAAGAATTAGGGTGGGTGTGGTGGTACAACAGGTTAAGCTGCCACTTGGGATGGCCAGGTCCTGTATGGAAGTGTCTGGTTCAAGTCCCAGCTGTGCTGTTTCCAATCCAGCTTCCTACTCTGAGCCTGGGAGGCAACAGATGACAGCCCAAGTGGCCGAAGTGCTTGTTCCCCTGCCTCCCCTGTGGGAGATCCAGATGGAGTTCTGGGTAGCCAACTTCCGCCCACCCCAAACCTGGTTGTTGTAAGCATTTAGGTGGTAAACCAGTGGATAGAACACTGCTCTTCATTATTTTCTCTCTCTCTCTCTCCATTTCCAATAAACTTTAAAAAAAGGAAGACAGGTATATATGAAAAAATTCTTTGAATAAATCTAACAAAATTATGGTCTGAACAAAAACACTGTAAAGTTTTTCCTGAGGGACTTAAAAACAACACAAAGCAGTGGATAGTTCATCGTGTTCCTAATGGGAGGATTTGCAGAGATGACAGTTGTCCCTAAATCTATTCCCTATATTTACCAAAATTTCTATCAGAGTTTCAAGAATTTCTTTAACTCAACCAAATTATTTTAAAGTTTGTCTCAAATACTAAATGGTTTAGAATAATCATGAAAATATTAAACAAGACTAATGAGAGAGGACTTGAATTCTGAAACAGTAAAACATAAAAGAATCATGAAGAATATGGTTTAATAACAGGAGGGAAGTACACAGAGTATATTGATACTTTTTTTAAAAAGTCTTTTTTAAGAGTTCTTTTAGTGAGACCAGCACTTTGGCACAGTAGGCTAAGCCTCTGCCTGCAGCACTGGTATCCCATATGGGTGCTGGCTTCATGTCTTGGCTTCTCCCCTTCCAGTCCAGCTCTCTGCTATAAACTGGGAAATCAGTAGAAGATAGCCCAAGTAGTTGGGCCCCTGCACCTGTGTGGGAGACCCAGAAGAAGCTCCTGGCTCCTGGTTCCTGGCTTCAGATTGGCACAGCTCTGACCACTGTGGCCATTTGGGGAGTGAACCAGCAGATGGAAGCCCACTACCTCTGTCCGTAACTCTACCTCTCAAATAAATATATCTTTTTTTAAAAAAAAAAAAAGTTATTATTCCATTTTAATAAGATAGAATTCTTTAAAAAATCTTTATTTATTTTATTTGAAAGGCAGAGGCAGAGAGAGAGAGAGAGAGAGAGAGAGAGAGAGAGATCTCACATCTGCTGGTTCACTCCTCAAATGGCCACAATGGCTGAACTGGGCTGATCCGAAGCCAGGAGCCAGGAGCTTATTCTGGGTCTCCCACGTGGGTGCAGGGTCCCAAGGACTTGGGCCATCTTCCATTGCTTTCCCAGGCCACAGCAGAGAACTGGATCAGAAGAGGAGCAGCTGGGACCCAAACCAGTGCCCATAAGGGATGCTGGCACTGCAGGAGGCAGCTTCACCCACTATGCCGCAGTGCTGACCCCAAAGAAGAGTTCTTCCAGTGCAGCAAAATCCTGTCTACATATGCCTCTGACAAAGATAATACCTGTAAATAGTGTTATTATCCAAGTTAATAAATTTCTGTTGTGTTTTATTTATAGTCTTTCTATAAAATTAGATCATGACCTATTATAATCTATATCTTTACTCACTTGTATCTTATAAACATTTTCCTATTTTAAAAATATTTTTCCTATTATATGATTACTGATTTTATAATCATTCACTGTGTGGTTAAGCTATATTTTATTTACAGAATCCAATGATTTTGGAACATTCTTTATCTTTTTTTTTTTTTTTTTGGAACATTCTTTATCTTTAACTAGCATTATTACATATAACTCTGTGCATATCTGCATACTTCCTTAGGCTAAAGGTCCACAGTGAGATTGCCAGGTTATGTCTTCTATGCACTTTCATGGCTTTTAGGTGTAGTACTAATGTGTCATATAGAAATGCTGAAATGCTTATAGTATGATAATCTATGAGAATGTTTTTCCAAATCTGTTCCCACTGAGTGTTAAAATTTCAACAAATTTCTGTTACTGTGATATTCGAATTTAGTGTTTTATTTTGTTTGAATACCAATGAATGTGAACATTCTAGGATATTAGCTTCTCATTTATATTTATTAATTTGTATAATATGCATGCATATTCCTTTGCCTACTTTTTGGTTGGAAGATTTAATCATTTATTGGATTGTTAGAGCTAGTTGTATATTTTGGACATTGACATTTATATATTTTTTAAAATTTGTTTACTTTTGCATTTTGTTTGATGTTTCTCGTTCTAGAAGAACTAGTAGAAATGTTTCTGTGTTTTCTGATTTCACAGTAGCAAGTCATATCTAATAGTAGAAAATGTTATCACTTTGCAAAAAAATCATAGTCCTAATGGATTTTATGCTTGAAAAAATCATACATGTAGCTTATAACCATCAAAAATGAATGCGTTTTACTACTTTGATCTTACATTATTTTCCCCTTATTCTTCAGCTGTATCTCTATCTCTAGAAAGTCTGTTTTGTTGATTACTCTTGAAGGCAATAAGCAGTACAATAGAAATTCAATTTTCCGAATAGAAAGGTTCATAATGTCAACAGACTCCTCTTGGTAGACCTTTTTCAAAACCTTAAATCCTGAGTTCAAAGTCCTCACTTACTCTTGACAATAGCTTGCAGACCTATCAACACAAGAATAAACACATTGCTTCTCTTTCAAGCTACAGAATCATAGTCTCTTTATATCTGTTAACACACTTTTTCAAAGGAAAAGAACATTCTTTCAAATAAAAAAACTTTATTCTTTTATTCCTTTGAGACAGTAAGAACAAAAAGCCTTCCATCTTGATGGTATATCTTAATTCCCCGAGAACGAGGAAGAAAAATCCTGGAGTTTAAGTGGAAATGGGCTATATTAAAAATTCCCTCTTGGATGAAGTTCACGGGCTTTTATACTGCATATCCTGGCTTTATTTCACAGCCATGGCAGAGTTGTTAGAGCCATTACCTGGTCATTTAGAAGGACTTAGTGTTCCATTTTAGATGCCATTAAGAGTAATAGTTCAGGCATTTTTCTGACTCAATTCGGTAACATTTATCATACCATGTTAATTCAACAAAGGCCTCATTGAAACTACTTCCTAATGGCTAGGCTCACTATTTATGATGAGAGAGATTATTAATTTATCCCCAAGTGATCAATCAGCTACATAGAGGCATGAACCTAATCAACAAGTTTAATGTATCACATCTATATCTGTATGTGCACACACACTCTGTGTGCGTAGTTAACTTTTCACCAATATGTTCTCTATGGAAACTCTTTAGTATTTGCAGGAGGTGGGCTCCCAGCAGGCTGCTTCATTGCAACTCTTGGCATGCTTGCTCTCACTCTCCAAGAGCACTGTAATGATCCAGCTTCTCACAGCCACTGTGGCCACCATATCTCCTCTGCAGTCACCCCGTTATCCCTTCAAAGGCCGCCCACAAACGCTTCTAATTGTGGCTTTCTAGTGTCAACAGAAAGGCTTTCTTTTTTTTAAGATTGGTTTATTTTTTGCAAGGTAGAGTTATAGACAGAGAAGGAGAGAGGGAGGGAGAGTGGGAAAGAGAGAGAGAGAGAGGAGAGAGAGAGAGAGAATTTTTCATCTTCTGATTCACTCCCCAAATGGCCACAGTGGCCAGAGCCAGGAGCTTCATGTGAGTCTCCCACAAGGGTGCAGGGACCGAGTCATTGGGCCATCTTCCTCTGCTTTCTCAGGTGCATTAGCAGGGAGCTAGATTGGAACTGTAGTGGCCGGAACTCAAATTAGCAAGAAGGGCTTTTTTTTTTTTTTTTTTTTTTTTTTTGGACAGGCAGAGTAGACAGTGAGAGAGAGAGAGAGAGACAGAAAGAAAGGTCTTCCTTTGCCGTTGGTTCACCCTCCAATGGCCGCCGCGGCCGGCGCACTGCAGTCAGTGCACCGCGCTGATCCGATGGCAGAAGCCAGGTACTTATCCTGGTCTCCCATGGGGTGCAGGGCCCAAGCACTTGGGCCATCCTCCACTGCACTCCCGGGCCACAGCAGAGAGCTGGCCTGGAAGAGGGGCAACCGGGACAGAATCCGGCACCCCGACCGGGACTAGAACCTGTGTGCCGGCGCCGCAAGGCGGAGGATTAGCCTAGTGAGCCACGGTGCCTGCGAAAGGCTTTCTTGAAACACACACACACACACACACACACACAGGAATGAGATCTCTATGCACTCAACTGTATATTTACCTTAAGATACAAAAGAATACAAACAACACAAGCATATGGTTTTAACCCCATGTGATTCCTCACTAAGAAATGTATAAAACATTTCTTTAGATATGACTATAAGACTTTTTTTAAGGAGTGGGGTGAGAGGGAGGGATGAGTAGAGAGGAAAGACAGAAACCCAGGATCTCACACATCTAATTGTGTGCAGTTGGTAATGCAAGGTAGGACCTAAGAATCCTCTAGCTTGGGACAGAGTAGCACAGCCTTGGGCTCTTGTTACACACAGCTGCCTACTTCTCACCACTTCAAAGGATCCTGAGAGAGATATCCTCAGATGTAAAGCTGGCTAGGACACCTCTTTACTGTCAGGGGCTTTGGTCCCCAGTTCTTCAGTGGATTCTCACCCGTACAGAGTAGAGCACACCAGGGCTGAAAGGAGGACTCTCTTTGCCTCAATAACATCTCTTCATCTCCAGGATTTGTCCCTGTGACCGGAAACATTACACCTGCACTATACATCCTGTTTCGTCTCCCATACTCCATGATAAACCCCGAAAGGGAGGTACCGTATCAGTCTGTTTCATTTCTGTCTTTCCAAATCCTAAAACAGTAATGGGAACAGAATACACCTTCAATTAATATTTTACAAAAGAACATTAGTGAACTAAATGATAGGAAGTGCTGGGTTTAATCTGTGGCAAAAGAGGCACTCAGTAGCTGTGGGTAGCCACAGATATGTAGAAGTGCTGAAACCGAAGCACACTGGGGGTCATTGATTAGCCTGTGGGAGGATTATCAGCTTCCCACAGTCCCCAGAAGAGCGTGTCTGCCGACTCCCTGTGTTCTGGTCATCTGAGCAGCATCAGTACCCAAGCGTCGGTAGCCCTGCCTTCCTGAAGAGACAAAGCAGCTTTTAGACTGGATGAGACCAGTCAGCCCTACTCCAACTGCATGGCCCTGTGTGTGTCCTGCCTGCGGGACCCTGAAGCCTTGTTCTCCCACATCTCATTACCACAGCTCACAGGCTGCATCAGAGCATTCTATTTTTAGTTGTTTTCCAGAAGATATGGTATGGCCCGCAATGTGTCTAAGTGTTACAGTAATGAGCCATCATGCAATTGAATTCTGTAGTTATATTTGGGGTGGGAGTTGGGAGGCACCGAGTTAAGGCTGAGCCATCTCTCCGCATTTATTTGTGTCTATTTTCAAACCTAACAAGAATACAGTCTTGACTGCACCTAAATTTGTGGGGCTGCCCTGAAATGTTTTCATCCCTAACCCCTAGTTTCTTCCTGGAGGAGGATGAAGCTGACCATACTTTATTCCTAGTGATTCCAGAGGAAATAACTGAAACCACTAAATGATACTTTATATTCCTGGACTTTCGACTAAGGGTTTAGTTTAGCTCAGACTTATGCTTGCCTCCTTGTGCCTTGGACACTTTGTACTTTGCTCTCTCTAGGAGAAGTTGTGGACTCTTTCAGTAGATGGGGGTGGGGGAATGAGCCGACAACTCCAGGAAAGTGAGTCTGTAGCAGTGAGAAAAGACAGGTTTGGGGAGCAAAGACAGAAAACAAAGAGGAGTGCTGAGGGGCCTGTAGTGGTGCAGTGGTAGGACTCCAAGACCAGACCAGGGCAGTAGAGGTGAGGGTGCACACCCAGAACAGGGGAGTGCAGGTGAGCAAAGATTTAGAGACAAAAATGAAGGTACTACAGCGCAGAACCCAAGACTTTGCAGCATGAGAAATGTGGAGTGAGGAGTACGTGTGAGACTGAGTGGGCACTGGCGTGGCATTAGTAAATATGAGTGACATAAGCAACGAGAGGAGGTCTTCAGTGGAAATTTGTCTTTGGAACACAGGCTGAATTTAAAGTGCTAGCAAGATCAAGGCTATTGGAAGTTGGAGGTGGGGTTCTGTTGGAAGTGGAGGTTGTACTGGCTGGAGCACCATCCCCTGTAATACCCTTGCTGCTTTCACCCCTTCCAAAATCAGAACGTGCTTTCAGGTCACAGTCAGCCTCCTTCATCTGAAGGTAGAACACCTTAGAAACGAGAGCCTGGACTTCTTGAAATAGCTGGGGCATCACTCTTTCATTTTTCTATTTAAATCCCAGAACTTTAAGTCAGCCTTGAAAGTAAATAACGGGTTCCCATGACTGAGGAAAGCAGGGACAAGAAGGTGAGTGAGTTGACCAAGTTCACAGTGTCCTGATGCCTCAGCCTCTGCATCCCCCATCCCCCACCCCACCCGCCAGCAGCGCGTGGCACCTTTCCGGGACTGCCGATGGGGGCGGGGTGGGGGTGGGGCCCCAGACATTTCCCTGTCTCTTGTCCTATTGCTGTAGTGCAACTTGCTACTTCGCTCTAAGAACTTTCCTTTTGAACTGTTCTGTATTCCTTTCATCTCCTATAACATATTATAATTGATTCCTTCTAAGTGGGCATTGAAAAGTTTGGGGGCCAGCGCTGTAGCGCAGTGGGTTAAAGCCCCAGCCTGCAGCACTGGCATCCCAAATGGGTGCCAGTTCGAGTCCTGACTGCTCCTCTTCCAATCCAGCTCTCTACTATGGCTTGGGAAAGCAGTGGAGGATGGCCCAAGTGCCTGGGTCCCTGCACCCACGTGGGAGACCAGGAGGAAGCTCCTGGCTCCTGGCTTCGGATCAGCTCAGCTCTGGCCATTGCGGTCATTTGGGAGTGAACCAGCGGAATGGAAGACCTCTCCCTCTCTCTCTGTAACTCTTTAAAATAAATAAAATAATTCTAAAAAAAAAAAAAGAAAAGAAAAGTTTAGCTTTGTTTCTCTACTCTCCTGAGTCTAAACAGAGTCACTGTATGTTCATGTCCACTGAGAATATTCTCAGTGTCTGTAATCATCCTACAGTTCCTCTCCACATTAGCTGTGCTCTGCCTCCTTCCTAAATATGTGGATCCTTCAAAAAGTTCATGATAAATGCATAGTACGCAGAAACTATGCATGGATTTCAACTATTTTTGCACCAAAGTAAACTTACTTTAAATTCCATTTTCCATATTGTTTTGAGGTGCCTTGTTGATGTTTGTTTGCTGGGAACGACTTTAAGAATAGCATGAGTTGCTAACTGAAGGAGAAGGTTGCATAAAAATGTGTGTCTGCTGTTAACCTCAGACACTCCCTCAACTACAGTGACACTGAGTAACCTTCTGTCTCCCATCCCACCAACTTCCTTCTATCCAAGGCCACCAAACACTTCTAGGAATAGACATGAGCGGCATTCATAGGGTGGGTGAGGAACCAACACAAATGATAGAATCAGTAGTAATCAACCAAGATCCTGTTTGTAGCTTTGGGACTGCAAATGTGGCACCAAAGCCGCAGTAATAAAGCCCCATTGGCTATCCCCAGCTGTGCAGTTTTGATTAAATGTGTCCACAGGAGAGCTTCCCCTTAACACTGAATGAATGCTTTGTCTTTTCTGCTTGGCCCCTCTCCTCCTGTCTAGACGCCTTGAACCTCCGAAATCGACAGGTCATCTGTGTCACACTCAAAGTCCTCCAGCATCTGGTCGTGTCGGCTGAGATGGTGGGTGAGGCTTTGGTACCCTACTACCGTCAAATCCTCCCCATCATGAACATCTTTAAGAATATGAATGGTGAGTTATCCCAGGAATCAAGTTGTTTTCTGTGCTCTAAAAAGGGAGGAGTGGTTTGAAATAGTTAATTAGCAACACTTTCAGGATTTATCCTTGCATTTAAACCACCGCCCATTTGGAGATCTAAGTAGTAGACTCCCACTCCTTCCCCTGCTACTCCCTGGGGAAACAGTAAAATTAACAATTTCACTTATTAGTTCTCACATGTACAGCTTTGTACTCAGTTCAGAAGCACTGAAGCAGTTCTATAAGTTTCCAATAATTAAATTGTAAAGTTTTGTTTAATAGTCTGTTGAATATATTAGTAGGTTTTTAGTTCTTTTTCTTAGTGGTAATTCTACCTTTAGATACTTCCTGTTAAAAAATCAATCTTTTTTGATTGCTTTAAGATGAAGTTTTTTTTAAAGCACTGTTATTAAAATCTGGTAAGCACTTGGAACAGTTTTAATATATGTTCTCCTATTCTAAAAAAATAGGAATATAATTTTTTTTATAGTTACTAATTATTTAAGAACTTGTCATTTTGTTGAGGGTAAGTACTGACTACAACTATGTATGCTGATCTATTTATTTTTAAAATATATTATTCTATAAGCTTTGAACTCAGATGAGCCTATGTCTCCCTAACAAACGTATGAGCTAGCAGAGGTTGGTGATGTCTGGCAGGCAGTGAGTACACATCTATCTGCTCATTAAGAGTGTGATTGTCTTGAAGTTAGTGAACCTGATTTTCTTTTGTGGTGCTGACTTTGAAATTTCATACTTCACATATGTGGCACAAGGTCAACATTTAACCTATTTATTTCTGACAACCTATTTATTTCTGACAGTCATGTAAGCAAATTAGTAGGTAAGTGGGAAACTGCATGAAAATGTTACCTCATGATCCGGTTGAACATACAGAAAAAAACAAACAAGAAGCTGAGTGTGTGGCAGTTGCCATCATAAATAAGCCCTTTGGCATCACTATGTTTGACATTAGGTGTATTTACATAACTGCTATCAAATCTACTTCAAGACTGTAAGCCTAGGTTATTTGGGAAACCAGGGATTTCTCAGAAGATCTTTAATTGTCTTTCCATACTGATCTACACTGATGTTTAATATTATGCATATTTAGTAAAAAGAGATCAAACTGGGGTTATGGGAGCTTCAGAATGCTTGTGATGGGGGCTGGGAGACGTTGATATCCATTCCACATTATCTGAATGTGAACATTTAGGCAAGGTGGTTACTCTTTGAGCAAAGTAAAAACTAGGCTTTAGTAGTTGCGTCTCTTTTTTTTTTTTTTTCAAATTTAATGTATTATTAATGGCATTCCCATTCTGTGGAAAATACTTATTTAAATATTCTTCATTTGTAATTCATGCTTTTACCATACAGCAGCATCGGCTATCCATGGTGTTATAGAATAACTCTATATGTGCACATTGTTTAATTCAGGTTCATAATAGAAACTCTTAAGTTCATTCATTGTATTCATCTATTTATTTTTCCATGCAATTCTGATTTCCTGCCACTGCTCAAGGTTATTGTTTTCAGCTAGAAATATTTTATTTACAGTCTACAAACATACATTTCATACATACAAATTTAGGAACATAGTGATTCTTCCCACCCTACCCTCTCTCCTACCCCCACCCTCACCCCTCTTCCTCCTCCCTCTTCTATTCCCATTCTTATTTTTTACTAAGATCTATTTTAAATTAACTTTATGCACCTAGGATTAACTGTATACTAAGTAAAGAGTTCAGTGAATAGTATGAAAAACATTATCCTTGAGGGAGATAGAGACACAGGTTGAAATGCTAGCAATAGAGATACTAGAGACAGGCATAGAGGTGCTAGAGACAGAAGTGGAGATGAGAGAGAGAAATGAAACAGAAGGAGATGAGCAAGGAGATCGAGATACAGACATGTTAAAGAAACGGAAGAGCTAGGGAGCAAAGCTTTTGCTGTGAATGATTCACAAGTATTTCCTCAGGAGTCCTCACAGAAATGGATGATTTGTCCACCATTTCCATTTCATGGCTGTAAAAGTTGCCTCTGTGCTTTCCCCTGGTAGAAATACTTACTCTGTATTTGATACTCATGGAAGATGTGCCTTAATGCTCTCCCCTCCACTGGTGGAGGATCCAGGGGTATGTAGCTGCTACAACACTAAATTAGTGCTTTTGTTGTCTCACAGTAAAATCTGGAACTAAAATCTAAGCATCATTTTGTGTCTTTGTATAGAAGAATAAAATCAGTGATGTTCAAAAGACAATTAGAATCTCCCTTATCCTCAAGGAAACCTATAAAAAAGATAAATATAGCTGCCAACAGAGACAGATAAATCTCATTGGGCACTCTAGACTATTAACAAAACAGTTGGTTTCTACTGCTTCCTCGTTATGGTTTTTCTTTAACTCTTGCACTCACAAATGTTCAAATACCTAAAGACGCAGGAGAGGCTGGTTTTGGAATCATATCCCTGTTGGGATGCTATCCATGGAGAAAATTTGCAGTCGATACTATAGTCCTTAATTCTTTTGCAACATTTCTATATACACTCATCAGAATTTCTACAGACTATTTTATGCTTAATATTTTTCTGACATTTCAGGAGGAAAACATCAGTTTCAGCCTCATTTTCTACTTACCTTAGAAACCTGTCACTACAATGCCAGATTTCCGTGTTTCCAGAGGGTCCCATTAGAAACTTGGAGTGTTCTAACTACAGAAACTAACAACTATTCTTCAAAGTGGCTGGGCTACCATATATCCAATTCTGCCCAAGAAGCCTGTCACTGGATTTCCAGTGTTGCATTCTCACTAGGAAAATGCTGAGCCTTCATAGGGTTTGAATAAACTCTGCTTTATGATTATAGAAGTTTTATCTATGCTCACAATACCATATACACATTTTATTTAAGCCAGTGTCTTCAATAATAGATATAATTATTTGCAACTGAAAGTATCTTAGAAATTTACAGTATGCAGCATTAGGAAAAAACTCATCCTAAATTTTAATGTATTTGAGTTTTGCACATTTCTATATATCCTCTTTTCTCTAGTTGTCAAATATGTAAATCAATGTCTTGTTAAAGTCAAGTTCAAATATATTTAAGTCCCACTAGAAAATTATTTTTAGAATGAAACAAGATATAACTTTAAAAGTGGGGGTATTGTTTCAAATACAATGATCCTGCCCCTCTGCCTGTTCCCCTCAAAGCACAAACTTTAGCTAATGCTACCGTCTGATATTTTTAGAATCTTGTCCTCTCTTGATGTTACATGAATTACCTCTGGGATGAACAGTAGGTGCTGAGAAGCCAGGGAGCTGGGTGAGCATTTTAGCACTTGCCTGGATGGGGAGCCCCAGCCTTCTAGTCTTTCGGGTGACCCGTTGGAAATAACAAGGCAGGGGTGAATGAATGGCACTCAGGGCACTGACTCATCCACCCTCGCAGAGGTGCAAAATCTTACAAGCACCCCTTCTTGAGGGTAACTTTGTGTTTTTATTTATGACTAATATTGTAAAGTATTTACTTAGGGCATAATTAACAACAGACAAATTTAAGAGTAATATTTTGAACCCAGAAGAGATGTGACATTCAGAAAATCATTTAACTTCTCTGCTCTAACATTTCTTGATCTGTATAAACTATGTCGAATGTCGACTTTTTGTTAGGATTGCATGACAATTACAAGTAATATGTACATTACCTCTTCTTGTGGAGCCTGTTCCTGACTGGATATTAAATAAGGCAGCCATTCTTATTATTATACAGCATTAGATACATGTACAATATCATAGACATATCTTGTTATCTGATCTTATATAAAACACAGTAAGGCATTCAGTTATTATGTAACAACATAATGAGGTGGTTGAAAGTACTGTGGGTGACCCGTAACTCTCCGAGTCTGGGAACCATGGCCTTGGCACTTCTGTGAACCGTGAACAAGGTGCGGCTCCTGGTCTCACTGCCCGCGGCAGGCCCTTTGCTTCCAGGGATACATCTTGCCTCTGATTGGTCAAAGCCAGGTGAGTAGCCAGGTCATTTAAGGACCCTGGATTGATACAAGGAAAAGTACGTTTCAAGTCTGTCCTTTCTTGGCATCATTTTTTGAGTTCAAATATGTGAGCGTCGCCCATTGCTGCGGGAAGCACCATGTTGAAGTAAAAGAGGTCTGAGTGAGACAGACAAGGGAAACCTGGGTCAGGGTCCTCCTTGGATGACCCATGCTGGCATCCAAGCCTTTGAGTTCATGTCCCTGGAGTTAGACAAAGAGTTCTGGATGTCTTAGACATGCTGTCTTTCCAGGGACTGCTCTGAAGTGAAACAGAAAGAGGAGCTTCCGTAAAATATTCCTAGAATGCATCTGTCATACAGCCAACAGCAACTTCTTTCCCACGTTCTTTCACAAACGTCATTAAAGGTTATGGAAAATTAAGACAATGCAAATGTTCAATTTAGAGCTTTCAGAGACGAAACTACAGATTAATGATGCAGTATCTTACACTTGAGGAACATGAGTCAATAACTGGCATTAAAACCTTTACAGTTGAAAGCAGACCCTGCGGGCAGGTCGGGGCTCCCCAGTGACCCTGGCTTCCTGATTCTGTTTCCTTGGCTACCTGCACCAATCATCGGGAAACAGCCCATACCTGAAATAGTTCGGACGGCAGGTATCAAAGACTAATACCCTGAGTCTATGTTCTAGAATGTGCATAACTAAATGTAATGATGAAATATCACATTCCTACGTTTAAGACAACTCTAGAAGTCTACCACAAGAGAATAATAAGGATCTGTGAAAACAGACTGGAGCTTTTTATTTCACATCAAAAGACAGAGGTAATGAGAACACGTTAAAATTGCTAAATTTTAGGATATTTGTACAGGATTTTAACTCTGAAATTTAAGTGGCTTCTAAAAAACAGAAATGAATTTCAATCTGGGAGTCTTTCAAAGAGACTTCTAATGAGAACCTAAGGACCCGCAGTCAAGCTGAGTCATACCCACTTGGCTCCCTCGTGAGCTCTGTGGGACCTGTTCTCGCAATCCTTGAAAATGTTGATGAGTCTTTGGGAGCTGATTTTGTTTACCAAAAAATAATCTTCAGTTTTTCTGTCCCATTGATTTGCATAAAGGTAATTTCTCTTAACATAGGTCTCAATTTAGTTTTGGAATTTAGGATTTGCTCCCTATGGAATTATGAACAACTTGAGTCCATGATGTACATTTAAGAAAGCTGCTTCAAAGAGCCTTTGAAATCACAGTTGTATTAGATTTGGAAGCACTGGATCGTCCTAAATTTGTTGAAATTATGAGAACTGGTACCTCCAAATTTCTGGAAGTTAGATTTGCAATTGCCGTGTACCCATCTAGTCTCTCTGAGCACTTCCGCGTGCAGGTTTAACTCATAAATCTAAAGGGAATGCTAGGATCATGACAAAGCCAGGGAATATGTGTGGGGGCTTTTGATCCAGGTGGCTCTGCAGTTTACTGAACTTAAGACCATTTGTTCCGCAAAGGAAAAATGTTTGCACTGGGCTTTCTTTTCCCTCTGTGGAGTGATTGGGGCATAGCTAGTAGAGTTAGATGCTTGTATTGCATCTGTATGGAATTCATCCATTAACCCAGCCTACATGGCCAATACCTTTTGATTCTTTCTTGTCCTAAGTCGCTTTACCACTGCATGAGGCAAACCCTTGTAACTCCAAAGACAGAGACACATCCTATATTGGAATGAGATCTATGCCTAGTATTTCTCTGGCTTATGTCTTTAGCTTAAACTACACAGTTCTGCGTATAATCCCTTTTCTAAATAGTACGCCCTCAAGAAATTGCAGAAGGCATTTCTTCTCCCTCAATCTTTGCTTCTTCAAGTTCTAAGCATTATTCTCTACTCCTAAGCATTATTCATAAGCCAAGTTTCCATATGTACAAGAGAAGAACATCCCCAGGGATGGGGAAGGGAATGGTGGGAGGAGGGGAGGGCACATGCCAGCAGAAAGCAAGAGTTGCGCAATGTTCTTCAAAAGCTGTCCCGGGAAAACACTTGGTCCTGGGAATAGCCAGGGTGGTGTCTCACACACAGTCAGCCCGAAAGATCTCTTTCCTATTATGAAATCCATACGTGCGAACTACATAAAACAGATTTCCTCTTTACCCAGACTGCTTCGTTTGAGTTTGTTTTCAACCCAGGTTTGCTGGTAAGGAACCCTGGTGGGCACAGGGTCGCATCCTGTCACCTACCTCTGTAGACTTCCTGGGCAGCATCTGCCCAGAGAGGATGGCTCTTCTGCATCTAGGGACACATGACTGCAAGAGTGATGACAAAGCAAAGTGCAGCGTGGACTCCTCCTCTGAAAGCTGTGCACTGATGTCCTGTGGCTGCCGTAGCAGAGTACCGTATGCCCGGTGGCTCAAGCCACGGAAGTGCACCGTTTCACCCTCCTGTAGGCCAGGGGCTTCTGATCAGGGCTCCAACAGGAGCAGGCTCTCCTGAGAGCCCCCCAGCAGCCTCCTTGCCTCTTCCAGCTCCTGCGGGTGCCAGCAGTCCTTGCAGTCCTTGGCCGGTCGTCGCATCCTTCTGGTCTCTGCCTCTGTCCTCACAAGGGTTTCTCCCAAATGTCTGTGTCTCTACATCTCTTCTCCTCTTATAAGGGCATCAGCCTTCTTAAGGCTTGGACTAAAGACCCGCTCTTCCAGTCTGACCTCATCTTAACCAACTACATTGGTAACAACCCTGTTTCCAGATAAGGCCTCTTATGAGATTCTGGAAAGGACACGGATGTCGGGGGACACAATTCCACCCCGTAGAGACTATGCCTCTTACCACAGAGTGTGGGGCTAAAATCCCTCCTGGATAAGTAAAGTTAGAGAGTGAGGGTTCCATTTACTCCCCGACCCCCAGCACCAGCTGCTGGGAGTGGGCTTCACGGCAAGGCCAGTGGGAACTGCCTTCTCCCCCGCAACAGAAATCCCTTCCTTTTCCTTTGAGCAGTGAAAAGATCTAGATCAGTTTTGTTTAGGAGAGATGGCAGAAAATATACTCTATTTGTCTTCAGTAATACTGCAAACTAACCAAAGAGGGACGCAAATGCTTTCTATACCTGGGTGTGTGCTGGGGACCCCACAGGTGCCCAGGGCACTGCTGTAGCCAGTCTTCCAAGGGATCCCAGGGACCAGTCAGGACAGAGGACTGGTTCACCTGAGTCCATTCCTGCCCAAACCAGCTAAGCAAGGGGTTCAGACGCTCCGTGCCTCAGGGAGGGCTTGGACCAGTAAACACTGGTTTACCTGGTGGACAGGCAGGGAATTTGCTTTGGAGAGGTGGAATAGCATGTGAGAACACAAGACATGGGGCAGAGTGTGCAGCAGATGAGCACAGCCTGGAAGAGAGGTTGTGGCGTCAGATGTTCTGGCTTGCAGTTGCGCTTCTCCAGCTGTGGGACCTTTGATGGGTTGCGTAACAACTGTGTGCACCAGCCTCCGTGATTTAACAGCCAGCTGTGAGGAGCATTAAAGAAACAAATTGACCTTCAGGGAACTATGAGTAACTAGGTCATTTTGTAGGAGCGTCAACTTGCAGACACCAAGGGGGAATGAATTACGGAATGTGAGTGGAATGGCTTTGCAGATGACCATGTTAGGTGTCAGGTGTCAGTATTACCTGCCTGTGAGGGTGTGGAGAAAATTGGATGTGTGTTTTATGTGGTCTTTCCAAGAATGCTAGTGAAATCCATTAGAATTAATGATATTTTAGTAAGGTGATTAAATGCAAAATAAATGTTCATGAATCAATATCGTTACTATATCCCAGCAATCAGATATGCAATGCAACATTTGTTTTCTAGATGTTGATAATTCACACTTGCACAAATATCCCATCATAGACAAACTGTTAGAGCTTATCTCTCCCTCCCTACAGAAGATAGTTTTAACTGCCTCCTTGGAGCCCTCACTTCCCTTCAGAGCAGTGCTGAAGAACCTCTTTCATCAAGGTCTGATGGGGAATTCACCAAGTATTGCATACCCCAATGGCATGTTGAAATTCCTGCCTCTGTCTAAGATAGCCATTCCATTCAGCATAATGCAAGTGGCTCTTGGAGATTCAGGTTCTCTGCAGAAAACTTGCATGCTGCAGCATCCACATCTTCTCCCCTGCCTTGGTCCATCATCCTGGTCTCACCTCTGATCCACTCAGGACACTCTCCCCGAAGGGGGCAGGCTGGCTGGAGAACAAAGACGTCAGTCACAGTGCAGGTGCAGCTCAGTAGTGTCCACGCAAATGGGCAGGGTGCTTGCCAGGAACGTCCTGCTTACAGTTCCTGAAGCCACAGCGAAAGGTCAACCTTGAGTGTGAACAGAGGCTGCAGATGGGACAGAGCCCAGCGTCTGTGCCCCGTCACCGTTGGTCGAGTAGGCCACGTGACCTCGCGCCCTGCCTCTTGGCCTTGTGTGCCCATCCTAATGCCCGGCCCCAGAACCCCACACCTTAGGACACAGTCTTCTATTTCTGCCAAATCCCAGCCCTAATGTCATGTCCTCCCCGTCATGTCCTCCCCGTACGTGCTCTGTCACACTCACACCAGGGGAGTGAGTGTTCGTCTCACCTGGACGCCCAGCCTCTCTTACCCTGCAAAGTCCTGCATCTGCGTCAGACCCCTCATCAGACAGGGCAGGCCCAGATGCTGGGAGAGCGTTGGGACAGGCAGCCGTGGCTCAGCCTGATTGCAAAGCCATGTTCAGAGTGTGAACCTCACTCAACACCTTCCTTACCGCTCCGAGGTGCCCAGCAAGCACCAGCTGACAAAATCATTGTGTTCCACTCGTTCCTGAGCCTTGGCCACCCCTACTGCTCACTGGAAACTGGCACATTTCTTGATCAGAGATTTCCCCCAGTTCAGCTAAGGTCTTTAAGAAGCGCCCAGAGAAATCTGCATACTGTGCTCTACCGCATGTAAAAGCCCAAGCTGGGTCCGGAATGAGCAGCCTGCAGACGCTCACCCAGGAGAAAACATTGTGTTCTTCTGTGTGTGCAACAGAAATTTCACTTCCTCAAGGCAAGAAAGCAAATGGAAATTTCTAAAGCTTTAATTCAAGGAGGCTTCCGCATTCAGTCAGGTCATGGTTTGTACATTTTAAATCACCTACCATATCTAGACTTGTTGATAATGAAGTTCACATCATTTTTTTGTGTGCAAGTCTTTCATGAGCACCAACAAAGAGTTGTTAAAGGTCTGTTTGTGAACATTGCAGAGAAAATAAGAGCATCACCAGACTCACCAAACGAGACTGTGATGTTGGGTAGTCACTGTTCTTTCCTGATCAATCAAAGGCAAGTCTAAGAGTTGGTTTGGAAGGGCCAACTTCAGTGCAGGTGGCTTTCCCCATCACTGCATGAGATTTTGCAGGCCCACTTGTCCTGCCCACTTGTAAGTTAGCCCCACAGCACTGCAGATCACGCTCACAGCTCCAGAGACTGATCACAACCCTGAACTTGACTCGCCCTCCGTATTCTCTCCTGGCCCTGCTTGGGCCTGCTCTGGCCTGGAAGCTTGCCCTGGGAAAGCTCGGCTGCACCTCTAGTTCTCTGCCTTTGCTTGGCATTTCCCCACCGCAAGCCTGACTGTGGCTCCCCTGGCAGTGTCAGGGCGGAGGAGGTGGGGAGCAAGGCGACCTTACTCACAGCTGCCTCCTGAATGGGCTGGCAGGGGTTTAGGGCCAGCTTATGCTAAGCAACCTGCACTCTGGGCTGCCCCTCTCCTCAGGCCCCGTTGACTTCGTGGATGCATTCTCCAGCCTGGACTTGTCCCATGACTCCTTCCTTGTCCCCTCGTGGGTCCCCGCATTTGCCACCCCTCCGCTTGTTCCTTGGAATCCCTCTGTCCTTCAAGGAATCCCTCATACTGACCTCTACAAGCAAAATAGACTCCCTCCCTACCCTCCACCTCCAGGTCCCAAACGCTGCAGGCCTGCAGGCCCAGACCACCAACCCTGCTGCCACCCGGGCCCCTCCCTCTCTCTCCATGAGACAGAGCCAGAGCAGTGCCCAGGCAGGACAGGGAGCAGTGCCTGGTGAGGGCGCCCTCTGTGGAGCGTCCCCAGCAGTGCAGTGTCTGTTGCGTCACCAGCACTGCTGGGGCTCTGCAGCTTCCACAGGCACTGGGACCCCACGGTCCACCAGGGTCTGGGGAGCCCCCCCTCCCCTCTCTGCCACGCTGGTTTTGGTTCACGTTGACCACACAATCTGCTGCAGGAGGAGATCTCCTCTTCGTGGGAAATCAGCTCTCCATTTCTACTGCCTTTCCTAAAAATCTGTATTTGTCACCTTGATGGAATGGAATGGAAACAGCTCAGCATAATAACCATCAATGAAGGTGGAATTGAAAAACACATGGACATACTCCCTAGAAAAAAACAGCAGATAGTATTGATATTTCCTTGCTCGCCTGCTTTCTGTATTAGATTCTCATGTACATCTTGAATTAATGTTCCAAGTAATAAAGAAAAAAGTAATGGTGGCAATGTCTTTATGACTAAGCTCTCTTTGGAGCCCTCCAAGATCAATTTACTTTTTGTGCTTTTAAATGCAGTACTTTAATGTGAGTTTTTTGTGAGCACGTTGATATCTATGACTGCACAATGAAAGAAAAAAAATCATTCCCCATTCAGCAACTTTTAACTCAGATTTTGCATATCTATTACATCTCTGCCTCTGTTTCCCACAAGTAAACCTTATGTTTGCTCTTGGAATTTATTCCTTGAAGTTATCTTTATCACAACCTAAAAAACTAATGATACAATATTGAAATTTTGAAAACAAGACGGTTATTCGACCACAATAATAGAATTACCACCCAGTACTCTTGGAGTTTTAAGCTTTCTTTTGACCAGTAGGCAAACTGGGTACTTATTTATCTACACCAAGAGTTCTGAGGCATTTGTAGTTCTTCTAACAGGAATTATTAAATATTAAATGTGCTTGTATTTCTGTTTATTTATTGTAACTATGGTTATAGTAAACCAAGTGGCTTAGATACAGTTCTCTCTGGAAGCAATAGAACAAATGCTGTCCTTTCAGAATTTCTTATAGGTAGTGAATATAGAATAGTAACATACAAAGAGTAGCAATGCAATATTTACCTTTTGGGATGATAAACTACGATTTCTAAAAGAATATCTGTTAAGACTTCAGGCCACAGTGAGTGAGGAGATGGTGTGGTGTCAGGCACGCTGGTGTCTTGCTCGCTGTCTCCCTTTATACACTTACTCAACTGGTTCTCATTTGCCATGGAACCTGGGCCTTCTAGCTTTTTCCTTAAAGATACTTTTACCCCAGCCACCAAGACCAGTGCACCAGGTTAACTCCAGAAACACTACAGAGCAAGGTGGGTTTGCCAAAGTTTTGAGGGGCAGTTCCAAAAAAGGATCACACAGTATGCAATTCATTGATTCACTTTAAAGAAAGAAGGGAGGGAGGAAAGAAAGGAAGAAAAGAAAAGAATTTGTTGAGTGCACACCATGGGCCAACCGTGCACAGCTCCCTAAAATGCCTTCAAGAGTTAAACCATGCTGTCACACTCTCATTTTCCATTCACTAAATCCATCAAAGGCTTTCGTACAGCTTTTCTCCGTGTAAATAAACCAGTGCAGCGCCCTCAGCGGTCAAGGCGACTCCACCCCCACCAGGAAGGAACAAAGCAGATTTAGAAAAGGGTGGATACGCTGACCAACGTGGACACCACTCTGCAGCTTCATGTTCCTTCTAAGCACACACCCTCAGCTTCTATTCCACTCTTCAGTAGCTTGTCAGGCCTGGAACTTGTAACAGTAAAAATACAGACTTTATGGAAGACTTGTTGAGAATATTAAATGGGAAAAATAGTGTTGCTTAGCTTTGATAAATCTTCGCAAATGAGATAGTGTAGAAATGTAGTAAAGGCTCAAAGGTGCCACCATTACCATGATCTTCTGGTAGAATATTAGGAACGCCAGCTTCATCTGCCCTAGCTCCATGCTGTTCACCCTTCAGACATCTGAGAAGACCCCCCTTTTGTGGACTCTTCCAAATGCTGTTAACCAAGTGTCACAGGATCTCAATGAGCAATGCTGTCAAATCTTTGCTGAGCACTCCACTGTACATAATTTTTGCTTAACCTCTGTTAAGAACTGTATCGTGATATGGATGCTGTGTGTACCAATCCAAAGAGCTTTTGGAGCCAGTAATCCTAAAGCTACCAACCAATTTGAGGGTCTACCTGGATGCGTATGATATACAGTCAGGGAGGACAATATGATGTCTGGCGCATTCTCATCGCCATGGCTGCCTGAGAGATCCAGCCTGATTCTAATCTTGCTGTGAATCCAAACAGCAATGCGCTACATCTAGAGTTTGGATAATATCAGATATAATCACTAGAACATAAATTCCATGAAAGCTGGAATTTTTGTCTTCTGTTCACTATTTTATCATCAACTGAAGAATAATTCCTGGAACTTCGTAGAAGTTCTTGTTATCAACAAAGGTTTGCTTAACTGGGTGCGTGGACGGACAGGGCTTTGATTTTTCTATTGCCACAATTGTTGTCACTTAAGATGACACCCATATATCATCTCATAGTCCTGTAGATCAGAAACCTAGAGGGTGAACAAAGCCACCCTGTGTTGCTCTGAGAGACTCTGGAGAAGGATCTCCTTCCAGACTTAGCCTGGCTGTTGTTCCAGTGGTTGTAGCACTGAAGGCGCATTTCTTAGCTGGTTGTCGGCAGGAGGTAGCTCCATCGTCCATGCTGCCCCAGTGTGAAGACGTTCATTCTCAAAACCACCAAGAGCAGGTCCAGTCCTTGCCAGGCTTCCAAATTCTCTGACCTCCCCTCTGACTGTTTTTATCTGCTTCTAAGGGCTCATGTGGTTGTCCTGGATCCACTCGGACAGTCTACGATGACCTTCCTCTTTGAAGATCAGCATAGTTACTTTAATGTCATCAACAAAGTCCTTTCATAGCAATATCTTTATTAGTGTTTGAATAACAAGAGACAGCATTATCTAAAACCCCACAGTCCAGGGGGACATCTTTAGAATTGTGTTTTTTGGGTAAAGTCATCTGAAAGCTGACAACTGGATACCATGACTGGGAGCTTGAACTACATTTTCAAAAGGGTACAAAATCATTCTCCAACATTTACTAGAGGGAGCATAGCTCTGCCCTCCTGTGATAAATTCAGAGAAGACTTAAGACTGTGGTTGTGTAAAATCTTCAACAGGCGTGACAAGACATGGAGGTTTTAATTGCCACTTCAGAGTTGAAACCACATTATCTGATGATTCAATGGTTTATATGTAAATGGAAAAAAAAATCAACAAGCTCATCATGTCTTCCAAAAGGTTAGCACAGTCATCACACAACGCCAAACAAAGCAGAATTCCGTTAAGTCTATTAGCCGGTGGTGGTTTCTGTCCCGCTGTGTGGCTTCCCATCACAGACACAATATGTTTCCAAAGTAATTTCATCAGCGTCACCTAAAATCCCACAGGCCAGCGCTAGAAAGGACAGGGAGTATTACGTTTGGACTTGCTTTCCTTACTTTACAGATGAAGAACTGGAGAATCGGATCGAATGACTTGCCCGAGGTCACATGGCAGAAATGAGCCAAAGCCAACACCAGGAAAATAAATAGATTCTGCAACCAAACCTGAGTGACAAACGCCCTGGAAATGTAAATTCTCTTGCCAAGAGTATCATCTCTGAGCCGGCGCCGTGGCTCAATAGGCTAATCCTCCACCTTGCGGTGCCGGCACACCGGGTTCTAGTCCCGGTTGGGGCGCCGGATTCTGTCCCGGTTGCCCCTCTTCCAGGCCAGCTCTCTGCTATGGCCAGGGAGTGCAGTGGAGGATGGCCCAGGTGCTTGGGCCCTGCACCCCATGGGAGACCAGGAAAAGCACCTGGCTCCTGGCTCCTGCCAGGATCAGCGCGGTGCGCCGGCTGCAGCGGCGGCCATTGGAGGGTGAACCAACGGCAAAGGAAGACCTTTCTCTCTCTGTCTCTCTCTCTCACTGTCCACTCTGCCTGTCAAAAAAAAAAAAAAAAAAAAAAAAAAGAGTATCATCTCTGGCAACTCTGATCAACAGGCTTCTTCTCTTTAATGTGCTGAGGTAAATGGAAGTCTCATTGATCCACTTTAACAACTGTTATAAGCTGCAGATCAAAGCAGCTGCTGCTGATCTCCTCAAGTTCTTGTGCATTATGAAACCAAGACATTTTCATATCATCAATTTCTATTGTACAGTAGTGATCGATAATAACTGCAGAAAACTCTGGACACAGACAAGCAGCAAGTTCACCTAATTATAAACATCAGAGAGAGTATTAACTGACTCCCCAATGTAGCTCCACTCTTCTAGAAGCAGGTAACTATATGGAGTGCCCTAGAATGTTTTTTAATCACAACCAAATTCTTCTCATAATTATGGATAAGACTGGTGTACAGAGTATAATCAGCTTGTGGAGCAAGTCTTCCTACAAGAAAGTTATTCACTAGTATGCACTTACTGTATTCCATTGAATCTAAGGCACAATATATAAGGATATTTATATATATATATATATATATTTTACAGGCAGAGTGGACAGTGAGAGAGAGAGACAGAGAGAAAGGTCTTCCTTTGCTGTTGGTTCACCCTCCAAAGGCCACCGCGGCTGGCATGCTGCGGCCGGCGCACCGCGCTGATCCGATGGCAGGAGCCAGGTGCTTTTCCTGGTCTCCCATGGGGTGCAGGGCCCAAGCACTTGGGCCATCCTCCACTGCACTCCCTGGCCACAGCAGAGAGCTGGCCTGGAAGAGGGGCAACCAGGACAGAATCCGGCGCCCCAACAGGGACTAGAACCCGGTGTGCCAGCGCCACTAGGCGGAGGATTAGCCTATTGAGCCGCGGCGCCGGCCAGGATATTTTATATTTTATGTAGTACTGAGAAACTATAATGCATCATCAACATCCTGATTCAGAAATATATAAATGTGGATGCTGCAACTTAGTGAAACATATTACTCGAGTCAATAATAATAGATGAGTGAGGCATCAACTCTCTCAATATGGAAAATAAACTCCCATGAATAGAGTGAAAACCCATCACATTCATTCTCTTTGTGATATTCCTGGGAATCAACTTACCTCATCTCCGTAGCCCACTCAGAAAATGAGTATTAAAATCAATTTACAGGCATGGAAATTCAACCCAAAACATTGTAATGCTTTGCCCAAAGTATCCCGAGGGCGGTGAGGATTCAGAGCTAAATTAGCTTGATTGAAAATGAACTCACTTTGTTTTCTAAAAGGAGTGGAGTCACTCGTCTTCCTGCTTGCCGTTACTGAGCAGTGTATCTACCCATTTCGGGGGCATGAGTCAGTGTGCTAAAGGAAGAAGAGGCCAGCAAAGACTGTTTCAGAATCCTTGGTACATCATAAACCAGCATCCATCAGAAATGTAGAGCTGAGAGATAAATAGGATCTGCAATACCATATGAATTTTTTAATGTAAATAAATTATTTGGGATATATAAATGTATAGAAAAAAATGGATGTGCCCAATTTCTGTGCAGTTTTCTCTACAAAACACCAATAGTCAATAACTTAACATTGGACAGCCAACTATAGGCTTTAGTTTTCAAAATTAACTATTTTTTTCCAGAAAGAGCCACTCTCCAGAATAATGAATTTTAAATTATGATTATAAATGTGCAGCAGAACTTTAGTTCTTCTTTACAGAAGTGGCACAGAGTAATATGAGTATTATAAGAAGTTAGGAGAGTAGAATAAAATAGAGATTATAAGAATATTTTAACTACATGCATGAGAATAGAAAAAGTAAAATCATTTAGTCTTCACATGACAGATTGTTTGGTTACTTACCTGTATATGTAACTGATGTTCAATAATTTTCAACTCATAATTCCAAAAATTTCATTGATGAACTTGCATTTTTAATTGCTGTTGGTATTTCCTGTTTACTTCAAAACTACTAGATAGAGAAAGTCAAAATAATAAATATCATGTGGTTGCTTTGGACAAATTTTACAAGATATGGAGCAAGATTAAATCTTACTCTTTTAGGCAATGTAGTCTGTACAGTGTTTTTGTTTCTAAACACGATTCTTTATGAAAAGACCATTTGTTTTAGGTGGAACAGTTCCTAATGTCTTCATCCTGACTAATCACATGGCTCCCCCAATAATTCTCCCAAATGCAGTTGGTTTGTAGACTAAATGTTGTTCTTGCTATCTAGTCATTTATTTTGCCAAATCGATATTTTGAGTTCAGCACAGTTGTGGATTATACAGAAGACACTGTTCTGCTGATCTTGATAATAACTCAAAGAACATGTATCTTTTTTTTTTGAGATTTATGTATTTATTTGAAAGTAAGTGGGGCAGGGAGAGGAAGAGGCAGAGAGATCTTCCATCTGCTGGTTCACTTGCCCAAATGTCTACAATGGCTGGAGATGGGCCAGACCAGAGACAGGAGCCAGGAGCTTCTACTGGGTCTCCTTTGTGGGTGCATCGGCCCTAGGACTTGGGGGACTTTCCAGACCTTTTGCAGGGAGCTGGATTGGAAGTGGAGCAATGGGACTTGAACCAGCGCCCATATGGGATGCCGGCACTTACCTGCTACACCGCGGTGCTGGCCTCCACAAATATTCTTATACTAGCTGTCAAGTAGATGAAAACATGGCATTCGTCTACATGGATCAGTGCACCAGGGAGAAGCACTTTCGTTTCTGTAAAGCGATCTTTTCCTTACAATTTTCCAACTACTTCTACTAAAAATCCCATATATCATGAAATCTCCCTGAATTTCCCAAACTTTAAAAACGAAACATAATTTATTCCAAATAAACTTTTCCAGAGTAACAATCACTTAGCATATAAATGATTTTAGTGTTATATAGCTGAGTCTATCTGAATAAATAGTTTCCATACCCAACACATAGTGTTTAAAATATGATAGTTATATGATATTTTTTCAGTGTGAGAATTTCCATTATAAAAACCTGTGAGATACAATATAACACATTTAAGGAGTTCACACCCTTAGATTGAAATTGGAAGATAAGCCCTAATTGCTATTTAATTTCTTGTTTGAAACTGTTTGGCATGTATAATATAAAATTGACTCTGAATTTATGCAATTAATACTTTTACCACTTAGCTATTACTTTTGAAACCACGATGGCTTAATTTGTTTGGCTTAAAAAAAAATCCCAACCAGGAAAATAATGCTTAAAGTCTGGAAAATGTAAAAAGTGGTCATTAATATAGTTTAATCTATGATCAGCCATCACCCATTTAACCCTGGGCCACTGGGGAAAAAAATGATAGTCTATAAAAGTAATGTGCTTAGGTGCTTTAGACATGGAAGATACACCCTTTTTCGGATTCTCTTATCAAGGCAATGAATTCATATGTAATGTTGTGTCATTCCCTTTGATCTTTGGAAAACAGAGATCTCTCCCCTTAAGTATGGATGTGTTCTTCTAATCGATTACTTCATGCCTAAACTATGTTTTTCAAAATAGAAAGCTTGACATTCTTCAACCAATTATATTACTCTGGTAGATTTTTTTTCCTAAATTTTTTAATTTTTGATGAGATTATTGACATTAATAGGGCCCAAGATTTTTGTGTGATTTATCTGTTTTTAACAAAGGCTAACACTTATTTACTGCTTTTTATACACCAGATACTGAGTTAAGCTCTTTTCATGAATCATATCATTTAATCCTCACAAACCCAAGAGGAGGAAAATACAGTGTGTCTAATCGAACAAAAGAGAAAATGAATGCAGAGGCTAAGTAATCTGCATACTGTTAATCAGTAGGTAAAAAGGCACTGATGGCATTACTCAAATGGAAAAAGAAATGTAAAAACTTCTATAGTTTTCTGTTTCTTGAGTGTTGGGAGTTTCAACTGCATCAAATTGGGCATCTCATTACAATATATTACACAAGTCATCCAGATACATTGATTTTGTCTTTGTGTTTAAACCAGTGATGTCTAAGCAATACTCCTAAACTTGCAGCTTGTTCCAAAGCTGTTTTTCTTTCATTCTTATTACTAACTGAAAAGGAGTAGCATTCGATCCTATTTACTATCGTCTGTTTCATAAAAATATCATGCGTGGTGTTGATCTTGAACAAAAGTTGCACTTAAATTCAGCATTATGAAATATCATGAAATTTTTGGACAAGATGTACCTTTTTTGTTGTTGGATTTCAAATATACTACAACTCGTTATTACTTGTGTCCTTATGTTGAAATTTCAGACAGCATTGATTTCCTGTACTATATTTCTCTTTGCTTCTCCCGCTCTTTATAAATTTCTCTAATATCATATTTGGTTTTTTCCTCTTATACAAGTTTCCATTTGAAATTATATTACACCCTAGGTGTACTGTACAGAAACTCTGTTTTCCTCAAAATATGTAAAAAATAATAATTGTGGATAGACCCTCAGTTGCTGAAGTTTGAGACTTAGCATAAGTAATATTGTTTGCAGCCAAGTCTGTCCATACACATTTAATAAATGGGGATCCCTTGTGTCTACAGCGTGAAACTTTAGCTCACTGCTCTGGCCTGAAAGCAGAAGGCCACCTTGGTGGAACTTGGTGTCAACACTTCAGCAGCCATGCTGACATCTTGATTGTTCCCTGCTCTCTTGCCTAGTATCATTTTATTGGACCTGGCGTAGCTCAGCTGGCCGGCTCAGTGACATGTGCCAGATCGCCCAAGAAGATCTGTGATGCTGTGTAAGATTTCTCTACCAGGCACCTTTTAAGAAGATTCTGACAGTGTAATCTTCCAGTATTCTTTCCCTTGCACCCCCAAATTCAGTCGCTTGTCAATCTTACTACTTTTTCATTTTCAACTTTATTAACACCCACCGTTGCCAGCGGCCCCTGTTGCACTATTCTAACTCAGGGCATCTGTAACAGGAAGTGTTTCCTGGCGCTCCACTCAGCACAAGGAAAAATTGTGTGTGCTGTCCCATCTGAAACTGGAAAACCTCTTTGCCATTCTAGGAACATGCAGCCTAAAGATGGCTAGACAAAAATGTGATAGTAGTTCGTGGTTTCCTTTTGTTTATTTTAAAATATTCCTTTCTTCGTAATTTCATGAGTTCATCTTAGTTCGATTCCAACCTCCTAAGCATATCGCTCTGTCAGTGCAGGGAAGGCTCTGCAGGGGTCCTCCTGGGACCAGTGACACTCTTGTTAGATAAGTCACAGTCACGGATGAAGTCAACTTGACTGACAGTTGGGAGATCAACATGAAGAGTCCTAATTTACAGAAAAAAATAACTTTGTCACGATTCTCACGACCGCTTCCTCAGTGATGCTGTGGAACCTGTTTATGAGCCATATTCAAGGGGAGGAACACAGCTCTGCCTCCTCCACTGGGAAACGGAGAAGGAGGCAGAGACTGAAGCGATTTGGTGAGCAGAAATGTCTGATGAGCACCCGTTTAATTAGATGGCAGAAGAGTGTGGGTGACGTCCAGGGTGGAGACGATATGCCATGGTAGGGGTTGTGAGAAGGCATGTTTGGGGGTGCGGGGGGCCAGACAATCAAAAGCAGCAGGCCTGTCGTCATAGACTCCGGCTGAGGAAGGGCGGCGGGAGCTGCTGAGTGTCTCCTGAGGGTGACAAGGCCCTTACTTACCTCAGCTCTCTGCATGCAGCTGTGCAGCCGGTGCAGGAGGCATGGAGGCATGGAGGCATGGAGGCATGGAGGCAAGGAGGCAAGGAGGCAAGGAGGCAAGGAGGCAAGGAGGCAAGGAGGCAAGAGGGATGGAGGGAAGGAGGCAAGGAGGGAAGGAGGCAAGGAGGCATGGAGGCAAGGAGGCAAGGAGGCATGGAGGCAAGGAGGCATGGAGGCAAGGAGGCAAGGAGGCAAGGAGGCAAGGAGGCATGGAGGCAGGGAGGGATGGAGGCAAGAGGGATGGAGGGAAGGAGGCAAGGAGGGAAGGAGGCAAGGAGGCAAGGAGGCATCCCCTCCTGGAACCTGCTGCAGGCAGAGCACACCTTCCTCTAGCACATGCCGTCTGTTGACTCTGACTCCAGGATTTCTCATGGATCATCTTCCACGTGCGAAGCCCTGTGCCAAGCACCACGCAGAGAACGGTGAACTTAGACAACGAAAAGCATAAATAAATAATGACACAGGTCATCGATGATGCTGATGATGACGGTAGCAGCCAGGAGTTACAGATCGCTCATTGCACACTAAGTGCCTTGACATGTTAGCCAAAGAAGCCTCAAGCCAGGCTGGAGGACACTGTCCGGTTTGCTTGGTTCTTGCCTGAGAGGCCAGGTAACACAGGGGCAAGGGTTGAGGCAGCCTCGGGCAGGCACTGTGGCAGCCCTCACACGTGTCACCCTGAAGCCAGCCACCGGAGCTAGATTAGAAGTGAGGGAAGCACAGCCTCTTAAGGGAGTCATTTACAGCTGAGAGGAGAACGGCACCCAGTTTCTACTCTGTTTAAGGGGCTTGCGTGAACCCAAATGACTCACTCCATCTCTTGTATCCCTTCAGCAAGCACATGGTGAGGATAAATACATCCTCTTAAATATCCAGTCCGACTGGTTCCTGCCTCTTGCAGGTGCGCATTCTCTGTTGTCTACGAAGACTCGCTCCCATCTGTCTGCCTTCTCTTCCACTTTGGAAGAGTGCTGAGCAGTCCACCCCCAGTCTAGTGCAGATCCTTGCCCTCCAGAACCTGCCCCAGAACAGACAGGCTCAGTTCCCGCCGCAGACACTCTGGTCTCGCCCATCTCCCCTGGTGACGACTCCCAGTTGCCCAGCTCTGTCTCCCGCCTGAGATGATGAAACCAACAGTTTGAATTTTGAGCTCCTCTGGCAAAATCAGTAACATTTCCTTTCCAGAGAGGGAGACACACTGTAGCAGACACTCTTGATAATGAGTCCCGTTCACAAGTGCAAGGTAAACACAGGGAGTTCCAACTGCTTTTATGCATAATGAGGCATTTACACAAACAACATCCACACAGCTAGCTGAACTGCCTGGGGCAAAAATAATATTCCACCTTCGAGCTTAATTACTGCCGAAACTGGGAGCTGGTAGGAAGCTTTCTGCTCCAGTTTTGAAGTGCTGATTAACTGTGTTCAGGAGGTTGCTTTCGCTTTGTTGTGTTGTGAACCCCCTTGCTTGGAAGCCCTTTGTGGTCGGTGGCAGAGACAGGGTGTCTGTCTTAACCTGCCATTGTAAGAGAACTGGTCCAGTGACTTGGCATTTCTTTCACGCAGTAACCTGTGTTCCTTGGCAATAGTTTGTGAGATTTCATACTAAGTACTGCACTCGTTCTTTGCTATTTTTACTCTGAGTGTGTTTAACCAATTCTCTTTGATGAATGTGCTTGCAAGCTTGGTGGTATCTCACTTTGTCTAACAAATGCGTTCTTGGCATGTGGTATGTAAATTGCATTCTAACCCATCGAATCATATATGCAAATACCTGAGGGATACTCTTTTTAAGAAATGAATCACATTCTGCATTTGAAGTGGATTCATATGCCCCTAAATTTTCTTTCCTGATAATCTAGGCTTTTCCTTGGTTTGCTTGATTTAGGTAGTACTTACATCAGATTGTTAAATTCGTTGAGGAGTTTTAAAAAGCCAAGAGGATTCTGGGAGGAGGTGGACTAGGGAGCACCAGGAATCTGTCTCCCCGCACAAAGGACAGTGGCACCGGCAGAGTCCATCTGGTGTCAGTCTTCTGGAACTTGGGAGCCTGTACTCAGGTTTGCGATTTAACTTTCAGGGTAAGACGTGGAAGGTCAACAGTCGACCAAATCCCTTACATAGAACTAGAAAACATGGATCTCATAGAATTAACATTTAAAGAATGCCTACGTGTGCTGTACCTGACTTGCAAGGGCAAAGAGGATGTAGGCTCATTGTGCCGGGGTGGGCACTGCCTGGACTGTGGGGAGCAATAGAGCAATCCTCCCTGCTCCCAGTGATGCCACAGTAGCCCAGAGATGGAGCTGTCTTTGCCGTATAAGCATGTAGTAGTTCATCAGAAAAACATCCTAAGAGTGACAGGCTTGAACAAATTGTCATCGCATATAATGAATGAGGGGAACCAGTCCACAGTCTCCCCTGTGCCCGCTAACCAGAAGGAGAGGTTGAGTGGCAAATCGCGCGTGAGGGAGATAGCAACAGGGCCAGGGTTGAAGGCAGCAAACCTTGCCGTGAGTAATTTGAGTTGAAAATAAAAAATAAGCAGAATGTGGGTACAGGTGCATAGTGAAGTCTGCACATGTCCACCTGCATCTTCCTCAGACTCAGCCACTTTCAGACGCAGGCCAGCCCCCCTTCCCTCCACGCCACAGTCCATTCTGCCCTGGAGAACAGCAAGGAACAGAAATCCGGTTCTCCTTCCTCAGTCCCCGCCTCAGCAACTTCCGTAATCACACTGCAGCCTCTCCCTGTGTCCACATCCTGAGAGCAAGCCCATGCCCACACCTGTTCCATGGCCCAGGAGGCAGCAGTGTATTCTGATGTTGGAAGAAAACTCTCTGTGGGTTTCTGGGGCCTTCCTTAAAGGCTGACTCTAGGACCCAAGTCCCCTCACACCCCCGCAACCCGAGGTACAGGCTCGCTCCTGCCGGTCCCAGAAAGTCACGATGGGAGCTGACGTGTCGGGGTAGGAGTCGTCCGCCCGTTGCCTGTTTGAGGTAATGAGCCATCTGGACATCAGAACAGCACGGCGTGTGACATGCCCGGGGGCATACAAGAGCAGAGGGCGGCAACGGCGGCCCAGGCCAGAGGAAACAGAGATGGGAGCTGTGGCTTCGCAGGGGCCTTCTGAAAGGGATGCTGAGAGTAGGTGTTTGCTCCTCGCACGGACTGTATCATTTAGGTCACGTGGACTTGCACCAAGAGAATGGAGGAGGTTAAAGCTTGAGGGTTGGCGCTTGAAAAATCAGCAGGACTTGGCAAACTCAGTATGGAGATGCAGAGTAAAGGATGGCTCAGAACTGAGAAGCCTGGGTGACGGGGGGGGGGGGGGGGGGGGGGGTAGTGGCGCATGCTCAGGAGTGGAGAGCCCCGAGAAGCCGGAGGGGAAGGCCAGGAGCTCAGCTCAGTCCTGCCCGAGGGGAGCTGGAGCTGTTGCCAGGGCCTCCAGGAGAGCACGCTCAGCAGAAGTGGAAGGGCAGACCCTCCAGCCTACCTCCTGCCCAGCTTCCCCTCCACGCCTGCGATCCAGGACTGGGTGAGAAGGCCAAGGCAGAGCATGCAACATGAGAGAGAAGGAAGTCAGAGGATGACTCAGGAAACCCTCATCCAAGCGCATTCTAGAACTTCCAGCCTCCCCCCAAACCCTCTGGGAAGCCAGATCAGTCTCACTCCCAATCACAGTTGTGCACACGGGAGCCCTCACAGTGCCAGGGACAAATGAAGGAGGTAGTGGGAGGCACCCAGAATGCGGGGTGCGTCCTATGAAGAAGGGAGGCAAGGCCAACACATGGGGCCACAAAACAGGACTTCAGCCTTGTTCGGCTGCAGAGAGGAGAACAAGGTTCCAGAGTTCCCAAGGGAATGAGACTCCCACAGGCTGTTTGATCTGCGGAGTGGAGTCTGTGGGCAGAAAGTAGCCAGCCCGTGTGGTCTTGCCAGTGCATATGACCTTGATGTGAGAATAAGGTTCAAGAGAAGGAGCCCATTAGCATACGAAGGCTGAGACAGGCGTCCACTCTTACCTACAACGTGGAGAAGCTCTGGCCTGCTACTGACTGTCAGTAACTCATTACACAGCATTGTATATGGTCTCTGTGCATTGGGGGAAAACAGTAATTATTTACTCAGAGCATTCCGACTGCCAAGGTATTTATACTCGGCACAACAGAGAGAAAAATAATAATTGCCACCTACCTACCCATTAGGAGTGCCGTCTGGAGAGAGGTTTCATGCTTGGATGAGAGGGTGTGCAGATAGCAGGGTGTCAGCTGCTTCTGATCCGTCCCCTCTTGGAGTAAACCCGCGGCCCGGGGCAGTGGTGCCGCTGCTTGTTGACATTGCTGATGGCAGATTTCCTCCCAGGGTGGCTGGAAGGGAAGTGAGCATGCACTCCCCATGGTCTCGCCGAGCATTACCGAGGTCTGCTCTTCAAATGAAAATCAAAAACCAAGTTACTGCATGGCCAACCCCCAGTTTACTTACAAAACCTCATTTCTAAGTTGCTTAGAGAAAAATTGTCTTTCATCTCAGGGTGATTGTACCTTACCTATTTCATTTGCTAACTTAGTAAAGAAGAACTAGTTTTAAAAATTCAGAGGGTGTCATATTTATTTTCTATACATCTTGTCACTTACTGTGTATGTTTGTAAACAAATATGTTCCGTTTTCTAGGAGACATATGGTTTCTAACTCGCTTGACTTAATAAGGTAACAGAAGTTCCATGTTAAATCTGCCTCTCCGGGTTGCATTCTCCTGGTGATTTACTGCTTCAGAGAGTGTTTGCTTCAAGGGCACTGCCTGACTCTCTGTCCCTCTCCTCTCCTCTCCACCTCCCCTGCCCTTCCCAGACATGTGGGACAGTGACCCAAGCAAAGAGAGGCAGGAAAAGTCTAAAAACAGAACACACAAGGCCTTGGGGTATTTTCAACAAGCCACTCCTATCCTGCCCTTTACTTGGAAAAGTTCAGCAAACATAGTTCATTCTATGGGTCACCTTCTAGCTCCTAGCACCTTCTCTCCTAGCTCAAGCTAGGAGAGCCACTAAGGGGCTAACTCCCAGGGGGCTGCGCCCATTGTAACCTTGGGTTCAGCTTAACCAAAGCCCTCAAGGGGCTCTTTCAGGTGTGGGCAGAAAAACGCGGCTCCAGCAGGCTCCTCTCTGAGAGCACTCATTGTTGTCATTTAACCTGGGGGACCCCTGCGACTCCAGCTCTGCAGCCAGACTCCTCCTGGCAGGGGCCGTGCACGTGAGCAAGCCGCTTAACGTCCTGCAGCTCCATTCCCTTGCTGTGAAAGCAGGGTATGGATAGCACTCTGCTCACAGGTTTGTTTGCAGGGTTGCACTAATATTAGCTAAGCACTCAGGACGTCGCCTGGCACCTCGTGAGTGCCAGAAAATGGTGAAACACTGGGCTGCTCCTGGCGCTGTGACCAAGTGACCGGCGCCCGACTGTCCCAGCTGGACTTGTCCTCGGAAGGCAGGGGAGAAAGCCAACAGGGATGGCTCAGAGCAACTGGACACCACGACGGCTTCAGCTCATCTTGGAGTAATGAAGTCCTAATAGGTTACCTATTTTTTAAAAGTTGTAAACCCTGAACAGGCACAGGAAAGTGACTGTAACCGCAACTCAGAGAGGCATAAAAACCATTGCTACTGACAAAAACCTGCCCCCCAAAACTTGTTTTAGTTGTAATGTCAGCATCATTTTATGGTTTTGTTCTCTTTCTTTGTTTGTTTGTTTCAGAGCTTTAAACGCTGGGCTTATATTTCAGGGCTCCTGGTTCAAATAAAACGTCTGGCCTCGTTGGCTTTCTCTTTCCACGTTCGGCAGGTCTAGCGTGGCTTCAGCCTCTGGCTCCCTTTCTAAGATGCATTTTTGTGGGGTATCCGTCTTCCCATTCGTGGCCTGAGAAAAATATTATGCTCATTTTTTCTAATAGAGCAGTGATATGAAATTTCTTCCAGAATAGGTAGAGTTTTAGGGAAAGGCTGTGTGTGGCCCAGGCAGGAATCACGTCAAGGAAAAGAAGAGGTAAAACTGAAGTGAGGACTGGCCCAGAATGCAACTATTTTTGGGAAGAGTTCTGCGTGCTGTAACTGCCACTGGCCTGCCAGAACATCAGCTGCACCTCGCCGCAAGTCTTAGCAAATCGCCTTCTGCTCCTGCACACGTCTGCCCCGTAAGTAGACCACGCACATGTCACGCGGTCACCTGCTCCCTGCCCCCAGCAATCCTCCCATCTCCCATTTGTGCAATGCCCGTGCTGGGGTGAGACGCCTTAGCTCCCAAAGGCCTGACAGCTGCGTGTCACCAACACGTTTGTCCCCAGGCTAGCAGGACAGGAGACAGTTGAAACAGTTGGCCAAGAAGGTGCAGAAAGAGCAACAGACATTCATCCATCCAACTTTCAGCTCCTGTGTGTGAGGCAGAATCCATCCTCTGCTTCCGCCTCCTCTTCCACCAAACTACTTCTGCTTTCATTTTTGCTTCGTTTTTAACATGCTGTGGACAGCTGCACAGGACTATCTTGGGGCAGTTTTGCAACTGAGCAGTCTGAAGGGGCCAGTCTCCATGACCTCCCCACATGAGTTCTGGTAGTGAAGGTGCTGAGAGAGTCCCCTCATTCCCAGGCCCTCCCATGCCTGGCTTTGTCCCCGTGACATGAGAACCAGGCCACACTGCAGTAGACCCTGGCTACACTTCACATTGGCCAGATGCCAGGCAGCCCCTGACACCCACAGTTCAAGAACAGAGGTGTTACTTAGGAATACACTGGAAACTGTCCTAAATTCACACACTATGAGGTATAAAAAACATGATCACTGCAAATTTCAGAAATGGCTACACTTACCCACACCTGGCCCGATAGATACTTTCTGGAATGAATGTATGGATGCTTGAAATGTAATTTTTGGTTCATATATTTTTATCTCACCAAACCTCAGTTTCTTCATCACACAATAAAAATAATAATGATTTTGTTGTTGAAGATCAAATGTGACGAGGTACTTTGAAAATTGCAAACACTATACAAGGTTATTAATTTTCTTTCTTTTCCTTTCCTTGGGCAAGACTCCACTGTGTTGCAGCAGCCCTATATTCCAGGGCCGTGGAGTGCTTTTATATCTTTGCTGAACATTTCAAGTCTTTTACTGGCAAATCCTCATAGTTCACTTCTATCCAATGGACATCTGGCTGCCAGGGCTCCCGTGATGCGTGCAGCCATGGGCCCAGTCCCTCCTCACAGTTTCTCCTGTGCCTCTCCCTTCCTGCCCATGCAAGGGTATTGTGGTCTGTCTTCTGTGTTTGCTCTTACGCACACCACGTATGTGAATTTCACATCATTTTTATCATGAAATGTCTCCATCAGGAGCTCGTTTCCTTAAGTGTGTTTGTTTTCCGTGTCTAGAACGTACACTTCATTCCTCTTGGTCATCTCTCTGTTGCTGTATTAACTTTTCAGCACTGAAATGAAACACTTGGGAAGTTTGTTCTGAAGTAAGATCAAGTGGCCGCGTTGGTTTGGCCTCTGACGGGCATGCCAGTAGCAGTGGTGCAGTAGGTGGGAAGGCAGGATCGCATATGAGCCAGGAAGCGGGGAGAAGGCATTTCTAGCAACCCTCTCCCAGGAACATTCTTCCAAGGACAGGTCCCCTGCCACACACGACCTCCCACCGGGCACACCTCCTAACCTTCATGACTGAATTAACGTTCTACCTTCCTAGCAGCATTAACTGTAATTTTAGGGCTTAAACTTCAGCATGAGGTCTTGGCCTCTCCTAGTCAAACTGTAGCTACTGGGTGTTGCAAGGCGAACAGGTGCTTTGTTACTGGTGTTTTCACATTATTAAGTACCAACAGCAGACACTTACCCTGGCCTGTATTTTCACTAAAAAGAAAAAAATTTTTCTGGTATAAACATGCTCAGGACATTTAAATATCTTAGGAGAATGGAAGAGACAGGCGTATGTTTTTCTGTGACTTAACGATGTATTTCTGACTGCTGCCACATCTGTGTTCCCCATCTTCATCCTACTCTAACCAGAACTTTTACAAAAAACACATTTTTATTTTGTATTCTATTTTTCCAAATTTCAGTGGGATATAACTAGCATGAAGATGCATCAAAAACTTTTGTAAAATTTGCAGTAAAAGATGTTTGTTTCGGTGCAACAATGTTTTGAACTTCATGCTGTGCGTTCGGCATGAACTTTTGAAGGCTCCTACCACATCTGCACATTGTTCACGCATACCTTGTGGTGAGTTTGGACACACATTCATGTTACCATCACCACAAGCGAGGTAGGAAACACATCCACCAACTCCTACATCACTTAACATGAGCTGTAACCTGTAATAGATTCCTCTGTGCAGTCACTTGTTGTTCACACTGGGCTGTACTGCAGGTCTCCGGTGTGCCCTCCTCATTTCAGACAGCTGTAGCTTTACACCCCCAGAGCAGACACTCGCCCTGTCCCTGCTGACCGCCATTCTAGCTTCTACTTCCATATGGTCTTAAGTGAGGAGTCACGTGATATTTGTCTCTCTGTGACTGTAAGGTCCACCCACACTGTCACACATGGCAAGATTTTCTTCTTTAAGGCTGAATAACATTTCAATGTATGTAAATACCATATTTTCTGTATCCACTCATCTGCCAATGAACACTGTGGTTGTTTGTCTATCTGGGCTGGTGTGACCAATGTGGCAGTGAACACGGGGTGCAGGATATCTCTCCCAAATCCTGATCTCCGTTCTCGGCTGTATATGCAGGGGGTGAGGTTGCTGGATCGTCTGGTAGCTCTTTCATTTGCTTTTTTACAAAAACCTCTGTAATGTTTTTCATAGTCACGGTACCAATTTACCTTCCAGCCAACCGTACAGTATACTAGCATTCCCACTTCTCCAACAACCTCTCTAACACTTGTCTTTTTTCCAACTTTTTTCTTTTAAAATTTTTTTAATTTTAATTTTTAATTAGTATTTAACAGATTCCATGTGATTTGTAAGTACAATTCTAAGAACATAATGATATTCCCTTCCTCCCTCCTCCCTTCCCACTTCTCCCTCCCACTCTCCTTCATTTTCCCTTTCTTAAATAATGGCCGTCCTAGCAGGTGAAAGGTGATTTAGATTTCCATTTCCCTGATGGTTAGTTGCGTTGGATGCTTTTTCACATATTTGTGTTATTGACCATCTGTATGTCTTCCGTGGAGAAATTTCTATTCAAGTACTTTCTCCAGGTTGCCTTTGGGTTGTTTGGGTTTTGTCTTTTGAGCTGTAAGAGTTACTTATATATTTTGGAAATTAACCCTATGTGGGATATGTGGTTTGTAAAATGTTCTCCCAGTGCATAGGTTGACTTTTGACTCTGTTGACTGTTTCCTTTGCTGTGCAGGAATAGATGAGAATGGATAAAAGGGAAAAGGATAGACAAACCTCAAGACGATTTGATTAGGCTTTTGCTTATTTTTTTAAATAGACAAAAAATATAGAATAAGTTATGACTTTATAAAGAATAATTAGTTAAGAGCTTGTTTGTTGGCTGAAATTCCTGGATTCTAGAGCTAATCATATAACTTTGAGCATGTTAACCTAAGTTAGAGCAAAACCTTTCTAATTATAGAACCTGATGTCCAACAGTTATGGAAATTATCACAAATACTACCTTTATTAAGTCCTTAAATTAACTATTTAAAACTTAATTTACTAGATCATAGTCTAACCAAATATAAAGTAATTTGGCCTTATTTTTCTTAAGAACTCCTTGGAAAAGAGACTGAGGAGATTAAGGGAAAGATTTCTGAGTCTGGGAAAAAACAGGCAGTTCCTCTGGAATTGGACCTGCATGAGAACAGAAGCCGGGGCGGGCAGTGGGGAGCAAGGAGGAGGCTGAGGCCCCATGTCCCTGAGGGAGATAATGACTCATGTTCATTGGAGCCCTCAGGAGGCTGCGCGTGTGTTTGGATGTGTACCAGTAGTGACACCTGCTCCACCATGTTTACTGCAGTGCCGTTCACAGTACCCAAGACAGGGAATTGCCCGAGATGTCCGTCATCAGATGACTGTATGAAGAAAATGTGGTATATATACACAATGGATGGAAAGGATGAAATCCTGTCATTTGCAGCAAAATAGATGGACCTAGAGGGCACCATGTTTAGTGAAATAAATCAGACAGAGAAAGAGAAATACCACATGTTCTGTGGGAGCTTAAAAAAAAACACAATATGAACACAGAATGTTGAATACTAAAGGCTGGGATGGGTAAGAAGGATACAGCAAGTTTGGATTTTAAAAAATGTGGGAAGTAGGGCGTGGTTTATGAATGTGATCTATATACTAATAAAAGATGTTAATCTAGAGGAAGCTGGGTGTGGGGTGCACAGAAACTCTTTGTACAACTCTACAATTTTGTTTTTCAAATTAAAGACCATCCTGAAATTAAAATTTCTTTTAAAAAGGAGGCAGCATGACTATAGGAGGCACTGCCTTGGGCAGCCATGATAATTCATAATATGGCTGTAAATTTTGAACAGCTGTCATTCCAAAATAATCCCATCCTACAGGGACAGCCTGTAAATTTTTAAAAAATGTCTTACCTCCCTGTATTCCAAAATGTGTAGTCTCATGTATTATAGTCTCCTGAAAAAAAGGAAGTGAAATATTCAAAATTCTAAAGAAGGAAGAAGAGGTGACAAAGAGGAAAATAGTTGCCTTTCTCAAAATAAAACAGTGCAGGGGCTGAAAGATAAATCAGTAGAAAACAGGGGACAGTAAGGAGCAAACCCACCTACATGTGGTAATATAAATATTCAATAAAAGTGATAATTAAAATCAATAGGGAAAGTCTGCATTATTCAATTCATATTGAACTCATTAGCGTTCCATTTGGAGACAGCAACGTCAGAATGTGTGCTTCACAGCCCTCCTCATATAATTTTCAAATGGTTTCAGGATTGAAGTGTAAAAATATTAGAACCACAAAAGAACTAGAAGAAAATAGAAAACAATTTTGTTAAGAAATGAGTTATTGAAAAGGGTTTTTTTTTTTACCACAACACAAAATGTGGGAAGCATCAAGAAAATGGTCGATGAATCTGACTTTATAAAACTAAAAATCCATGTAAAACAAAAACCCCAACATAGACTTGCACAGCAAATAGTAAATTGGAAGGAAATAATTTCAATACATGTGATAGTAAAGATTAATTCCCCAGAGGAACAAAAAGCTACTGAACAGCAATAAGAAAAAGACAACACAAAAAACAACAGCAATCAGAGAAGAAACATGGTCAAAAACAGCGAACACATGATCAACCTCACTGATGAAGTCATTAAAGTCATAAAGCCAACTGACTCCCAGGTCTGACGAAATGCTGAGAAAATGGACATTCTTATTAATGGCTGAAGAGGGCAGATATGCACAATGCTTTTGAAAGATGATTTAATACTTTCTATTATTTCTGATCTCTAGAAAATCTATTTTTTTTATTTTTCCCCCAGAAACCTTTTATTTAAAGAATACAAACTTCGTACATTTCATAAGTACAACTTTAGGAACATGGTGATTCTTCCCAACCATACTTGCCCTCCCACCCACTCTCCCAATACTCCCCCTCCTCCCTCTCCTATTCCCATTCTTATTTTCTACTAAGATCTATTTTCAATTAACTTTATACACATATGATTAACTCTGTGTTAAGTAAAGAGTTCAACAAATAGTATGAAAAAAAAGTTCCTCAACAGTCAGGACAAGGGTTTTTCAAAGTCTTTGTTTCTCTAAGTGTCAATTTCACTTCTATAGATTGTCTTTTAGGTGCTCTATTAGTTATCATAGGTCAAGAAGAACATATGGTATTTGTCCTTTTGGGACTGGCTTATTTCATTAAGTATGATGTGGGGTTTTTTTGTTGTTTTTGTTGAAGATTTATTTATTTATTTGAAAGGCAAAGAGTTATAGAGAGGCAGAGGTAGAAAGAAAGAGATGTCTTCCATCTGCTGGTTCAATCCCCAGACGACCACAACAACCAGAGCTGCGCAGATCCGGAGCCAGGAGCTTCTTCCAGGTCTCCCACCCAGGTACAGGGGCCCAAGGACTGGGGCCATCTTCTACTGCCTTCCCCGGCCATAGCAGAGAGCTAGATCAGAAATGGAACAGCTGGGACTCGAACCGATGCCCATATGGGATGCCAGCATTGAGGCAGCAGCTTTACCCGCTACATCACAGTGCCAGCCCCAACTAAGTATGATGTTTTCCAGTTTCATCCATTTTGTTGCAAATGACTGGATTTCTTTTTTTACTGCTGTATAGTATTCCATGGTGTACATATCCCATAATTTCTTTATCCAGTCTTCAGTGGATGGGCATTTGGGTTGATTCCATATCTTAGGTGTTGTGAATTGAGCTGCAATAAACATGGGGGTACAGATAACTCTTTCCTATGCTGGTTAATTTCCCTTGGGTAAATTCCCAGGAGTGGGATGGATGGCTAGGTCATATGGCAGGTCTATATTCAAATTTCTGAGATAGCTCCATACTGTCTTCCACAGTGGCCTTATCAGCTTACAATCCCACCAGCAGTGGATTAGGCTATCTTTTCCCCCACATCCTCACCAGCATTTGTTGTTTGTTGATTTTTGTATGAAAGCCATTCTAACCTCTTTGTGTTTTTGATTTGCATTTCCCTGATCTTGAGCATTTTTTCACGTCTTTTGGCCATTTGGGTTTCCTCTTTTGAAAAATGTCTAAGTCTTTTGCCCATTTCTTAACTAGGTTGCTTGTTTTGTTGTTGTGGATTTTCTTGTTCTCCTTATGTATTCTGGGTATTAATCCTTTATCAATTGAATAGTTCGCAGACAATTTCTCCCATTCTGTTGGTTGCTTCATCACTTTGCTGAGTGTTTCTTTTGCAGTATAGAAGCATCTCAATTTGATGTAATCCAATTTGTTGATTTTGGCTTTGATTGCTTGTGCCTCTGGGGTCTTTTCCAAGAACTCTTTGCCTATGCCAATGTCATGCAGGGTTCCCACAATGTTCTCTAATAATTTGATGATATTGGGTCATAGATGTAGGTTTTTATTCCATTTTGAGTGGATTTCTGTGTAAGGTGTGTTGGTTTTTGTGTTGGTTCATGCTTCTGCATGTGGACATCCAGTTTTCCCAGCATCAGTTGTTAAAGAGACTTCCTTGCTCCAGGGATTGGTTGTTAGCTCCTTTGTCAAAGGTAAGTTGGTTTTCGAGGCATGGATTGATTTTTGGAATTTCTATTCTGTTTCATTAGTCTATCTATCTGTTTTTGTACCAGTACCAGGCTCTTTTGATTATAACTGCCCTGTAGTATGTCTTGAAATCTGGCATTGTGATGCCTCTGGCTTTGTTTTTGTTGTATAAGATTGCTTTAGGTATTTGGGGTCTCCTGTGTTTCCATATAAATTTCAGCATCATTTTTTCTATGTCTGAAAAGAATGTCCTTGGTATTTTAATTGGTATCACATTGAATCTGTAAATTGCTTTCAGTAGTATGGACATTTTAATGATATAGATTCTTCTAATCCATGAACATGAAAGATTTTTCCATTTTTTTGTATCTTCTTCTAGTTCTTCAGTGTTTTATAATTTTCATTGTAGAGATCTTTGACATCCTTGGTTAAATTTATTCCAAGGTATTTGATTTTTTTGTAGCTATTATGAATGGGATTGATCTTAGAAGTTCTTTCTCAGCCATTAATACATTCTATGAACATGAAGTATGCATTCATTTGTCCCCTAAATTCTCTTCCTAGGAAATAATCCTGCAAGAAAAACTGCAGAGATGTTCCAACAGTGAAAAATCCAGAAAAGTCTAAGTGTCCATCTGTAGGAGAATGGCTGATACTCAGCATCTTGATAAAATGATATACATGAGGGTGCTTCAAAAAGTTCATGGAAAAAGATGGAAGCCAAAGATTAGTTTGGGGTGGGCATTTGGAGTAGCCGATATGAAGCCACGTAGGACATCCCCTCCCATATCAGAGTACCTGGGTGCAATGCCCACTTCCACCTCCCAATTCTGACTTCCTGCTGGCGCAGATCCTGGGGGGCAGTAGCGATGGCTCAGCTAGTTCATGTCTTTGTGCAAACTAACACCAACAGAGTGGGTTCCTGCCAACAATGTGGGCCACCCAGATTGAGTTCCCAGTTCCCAGCTCTGGCTTGGGCCCAGCCTTAGGGGTCAAGCACTTTCGGGGTGGGAGCCCGCAGCTGGGAGCTCTCTTTCTCTCTCTTTCTGAGCCTGCCTCTGCTCTTTGTTTCTGCTCCTCTCAAATAAATAAATGAATAAATAATTTTTAAAATAGAAAGATTTTGATGTAAAGGTGTTTCAAACAGTTTTTAAGTAATACATATTTTCCATGAAATTTTTGAAGAACCCTCATATGTTCTGCCTGGTGGGAAAAAGAGCACAGTCCACACAACGTAGAACATGCACAACATGCATGCACAAATGCACACACTGCACACCATGGAGAGTTCTGTTGTATCTGACGGAGCAGCCATGTATGTGCGGGTATACATACTGCTAAATTAAAATACGCGACTGAGTAAACAGGCAGCTAGCTGTGAAGAGTACTTTTGGAGGCTAGGGGCTTGGTGGGATGAGACGTTTTTATTTATTTTGAATAAAATATGCCAAATGATGCTTTCATTTACAAGGTGCCAGAACACAGCAGCACTCAATGTCACTCAAGTAGCAAGTGCAAAGCTCCATCTCATTAGCCCTGCGCCGGCCTCATACCATTTGCTGTATGGCTGACCTTGAGACAGTACCCGAGAACCCACAAGGAGCACACCTGCTGAATACGTTCAGCCCCTCCAGACAAGTCCTTCCACTTCTGTTCATTTTACGGAACTAATTTCTGTGACATTTTATTTTCACACAGCATTGAAACCAAGATTGTCTTCAGTATTTACGAGGGCATTTACAAAAGGAACAGAGCAAATGCCATTTAGACAGGTCACAATAATTCTCCCTGTCCTTCTGACATCCAGTGTTTCAAACCTCACCTTCCTTCTGCACATCTCCAATTAAATCAAAGTACAGCACATAAAGCCACGGCGAAGACTCTGAAAGGGCACAGCAGAGGTGAAAACAAAATAACGTCATATAAAGCATTCCTTTTAGGAGGAATCTGTTTAGATTTCGTTACAATGAAAAGCCCAGGATAATTATCAAAGCAAAATGGCACAAAGACAAAAAGGACAAGAAAAGGAGGGTGGCAGGAAGTCAACGAGGCCCAGCACTCGTGGGCTCTTGCTTCTCTGATCCCTGAGCTGCGGAGCAGGCTCTGCAGTGGACAAGGGGAGCCGAAGGCTGCACCGTGACTGTGCTGCTGGCTGCTTCCCGGACAGGAGCCCAGGGACCGCCCGCAGTAGCATGGACTCACAGCACAGCGCACCCCGTACCCCTCCATCCCCTCATCCCCTCGTCTTCACCTGGCCAGGGACTGTGCAGCACGAAACACATTAGCAGCACACTGACAAGTCGTCTTATTTTAACCATAATGATGCATCTCATGTCTTTATGCAAACTAATACCAACAGAGTTAAGTGAAATGGATGATGCCATTTCTGACATTTAGCAAAAGCGCTGTGATTTCCAAAGCGCTGACTGGCCCTTCTGCTTCAGGGTCTAGAAAGAAAAATAGAAAAATTCTCCCAGACATGGTATTTCACACAGTTATTTCCCAATGATGATACCTTGTGAGATTGTGAAGTTTGAAGAGCAGATTGCTTTAGCCTACACAGCTTGAGCCTTTTCATGCTGTTTGTAAAAAAAATAACCTGTGCTTTTAATTGGTGGGTTTGACTGTCAACCCTTCGGGGGTCCTACTTGTAACTTCCTTCTACTGCATCTTCAAGCCCACGCAGGAGGGACTCATGTGTTTGGTCCTCTACTTCTCCAAGCACCACCCACCTGCAAAGAATGGGTCTTCCAGATTCGTCCTTGCTGGATAAGAATCTTCAGATCCCTTTATAACTACATGAATGTACTTCAAAAATGTTGAGGAAAAATGGATAAATTTACTTTGGTGCAAAAAATTTTTGCAACCCATATGTAACTTTTTCATAATTAACACACCTTTCATTTCTGTGAGCTCTTTGAAGACCCCTCTTACACATGGATTCCAAGGATGTGTGTTCCCAAACAGGTTTATCTTCTCATTCTCTTGACAGACTTCTTGAATTACACACACACACACACACACACACACACATATATCCTTGCTTGATTTAATTTTTTAAAAGATTTATTTATTTACTTGAAAGAGTTACACAGAGAGAGGAGAGGCAGAGAGGCAGAGAGAGAGAGAGAGAGAGAGAGAGGTCCTCCATCCGCTGGCTGCTGGTTCACTCCCCAAATGGCCGCAACACTGGAGCTGCGCTGATCCGAAGCCAGAAGCCAGGACCGTCTTCCAGGTCTCCTACCCGAGTTCAGGGGCCCAGGGACTTGGACCATCTTCTACTGCCTTCCCAGGCCATAGCAGAGAGCTGGATCAGATTTAATTTTTATTCGTTTCATTCTTTATGGCTATGGACACTTAAGTTGATATAGACACATATATATCTTCTCTATAATTTATCTCATTATCTCAGCAGTTTTAGTTTACAGCAACAACTTCTCGGGCCAGCGTTGTCACATGGATTGGGCCGTGTCATTTGGACACCACATGCCCATACCTATAAAAGCACACTTGATGTACAGCACAACCTGATTAAACCCTGCTGCTGATTTTTAAATTAATAGAATCGATTGAAATCTTATGTCTTATTTTAGCAGAAATGCAATATATACATTTAACTATGTCTCACTTGCTTTTAGAATCCATCTTGTAACATGAAATTTAAAGTATATACTCCGTGTTTTTTAATATTTCTTTGTTCCTTGATTATAGCTTATTATTTTTCAAAGAGCTTTGAAATTTCCAATTTTCAGGAGGTTTTTGAATGTAAAGTGTAATTGTTTTAAAATAACAAAATTGGTGAGATTATCTGAAGAAGATGATTCTCTATACCCAGGAAAGCCACTTAAAATTGGATGAAATTGAGGAAGTGGAGCAAAAGCTTAATTCTCAGGATATTAATCTAGTCTTTCTTTGGAACAAGAAACAGGGCTGAAAAATTGCCCTCTGTTGGAAATGGAGAATGAGTTTAAACATCCTCCTAAAGAATTATAATTGAGTTCCAGTCAGGAGTAGCTGGGAAAGAGAAAACTGAATTACTCAACGGCATTAAATATATTAGGAAAAAGAAATACCAATGCCTTCAGCCAGGGCAGCCTGCATGGTCTGACTGTTCAAGGCCTGAGTCCTGATGGAAACCGATAGGCTCTATTATGGGTGTCCATCAAGTAGAAAATGAATTTAGGGTGCCTTGGTCGTCTTTCTTGTCTGTAGACTGAACGTTAAAAAAAAGGGGGCTGTATTCATGCAAGCTATATAACTGAGTTTGCTGCTGCAATGGAACACAGGGTGGGTAGCCCCATGCTACACGGCCTCAGAGGCTTTCCTGCACTGCATTATTTACATGAATTGTGGCTGGTTCGAAGGCTGCACACCATCATCATAATCCCAGGCAGCGACCCCCACCAACCCTTAGCCACACTGTGCACTCACTGTGCAGGGAATGACTCACCCCCTGTTGGCAACTAATGGGAAAGTTCCCAAATGAATCAGGATTGGAGGCACATTTACCTCAAAGAAAGCTGTTTTCAATCCCTCTCCTCTAGTCTCAAGAAGGAATCGCTATGTTCTACAGAATTTGGAATCTAAAAAATAATAATAGAATTTGATAGACATCTGTCATACCATCTGTTATTTCAGTAGAAACCTAGATGGTATTATTAAATGGTAAACTAAGAGAATTCTAAATATTTAAGAATAATTCAAAATGTCAAGGAAAACACCTAGGATCTATAGATGGTAGTGGTAGCTCAGGCTCAAACAGTGTTTCTGGAAGTGGGTCCTTTGGAAAAAGTGGGTTAGAATCTCCATGTTTGTCTTCTAGTGGCATGTCCTAGACTTAGCCCATTCTTCAAAAACAAAAAACTCACATGGGGGTAGAGGCATCTGGAATTTACCATTTAGCAAATTCTCCATGCGATTGTTGTGTGTGCTCAAATTCAAGAACCAACACTTTGGGATTAGAATGTTAATAATTTTGGAGCCAAATTCACACCCATCACAGGAAGCTGTCAAATTATTGGTGCCTAATTTTTTTGTGGATTCAGCCTCTGGGTGGCCTATATTATGCCATGGGACCAAACAATGCCAGATGAGGGACACTAGAGGGATCCTGTGGCTGTCACCACCAAGATGCAAACACACCAGTCTCCCGTTTCCTCATGCATGACTCCGTTCTTCATGTGTTGCCCAGTCTGGATAATGCCTACATTTCACAGTTGTGGCTGCTCCGGTTGGCAAACCCTACCCCCACACTAATCACAGCTGACCCTTCCTCTGACCCACCATGGGTCCTTGTCCAAGGATATCCAACTTCAGATTTTTCATCTCCAAAATTAGGGCAACAGTACCTTCAAGGATGACAATTACATGGGTTTATATTTATAGAAGACTTAAAAACACAGCTCAACAATTGTAAGTGCTCATTTGGGAAAAAAAAAAAAAAAGGTGACTCATCCCAGAAAATGAGGAGCCAAGAGAAAAATGGAGAGATTAACACGAGCCTGGAATAGGCAATGTCCTCTCAGGAAAAGTGCATATGATGAGTCTCTCTGAGCTCCTAGGGACATCATGGAACAAAGAACTAAGACAAGAAATGCAAAAGAAAAAAAGTGATGCTTGAAGAGAAAACATGGGGCTGTGGGCAGTAGAGTGGCATGTGCACCTCCACAGCCACAGAGCTCCTGGGTTTGGAGCATGTCTTGATTGCATTTATCTCACTGGTGGCTGTATTTAGCAGCTTCTGCAAATGGAGGCTAGTGAACAAAGTTAGCACGTACCATTAGATGTCATGCCCAACTGAGCTCTGTCTGCACTAGACCCCAACATGTGACTATTCCACTTTCTTTTTCCTCCTCCTTCGATCTTAAGTCAAGGGATGCTGTCTGGCACAGCAAGTTAAGCCACTGCCTTGACACCATCATCCATTATGGATACCAGTTGGTGTCCTGGCTGTTCTACTTCCAGTCCAGCTCCCTGCTAATGCACCTGGAAGATCAGTGGAAGAGGGACCCTGCCACCCACATGGGAGATCCAGATGGAGTTCCAAGATCCTGGCTTCAGCCTGGTCCAGCCTCAGCCATTAAAGACTGGGAAGTGAACCAGCCATTGGAAGACTTCCCTTCTCTCTCTCTCTCTCTCTCTCTCTCTCTCTCTGTGTGTGTGTGTGTATAACTCTACCCTTCAAATAAACAAATATAACCTAAAAAAAAGAAAGATTAAGTCCATAGCTAGTTTCTATCCGTTCTTTGTTTCCTGTGCCATTGTTCTTCGCACTTTTCTGATATTCCATTTCAGATGCTTGTCACCTTGTACCTCAACTAGCTTAGCAAATCCTCACGATTCTTTAACAGCATCTTACAGGCCCACCACCTCTACCCTTTTTCTGTTCAAAACCCTGTAATCAGCCCCTACAAAAAAAATCTAGACTTTATTCAGTGGATTTCAGTGTTTCCCCCACTCGTGTCGCAGCTGTCCCTTCCAGCATCGTCTCCCACCACGGTCCCTCACCTCTCACCTGTGTCCTAAGTCTCCAGCCCCACCAGCCGTGCTCCAGCTGCACTCAGCCACATCCAGCACTCCCACCTCCTCTCAACTTGGCATGGGATTCCATCTGACCGCAGTGAGTGTGGCTAAGGAAGCGTAACCGAGCCAGAGGCATTGCAAGTGGGTGCTGGAGTTAGAGTGCCCTGCAGCCCAGGTCCTTCCCAGGATCCCAGAACTGGACCTTCTTTGGACATAGGGTTGTGCAGCTATAATTAGTTCAGAGGAGGTCTCAGTAGTGTAGAGGGGACCTTAGCAGTATAGGAGAAGATGTGAACAGATGCACAAAGGAGGGTGTGGCGGAGACAGGCACACACAGGGAGGCAGCTATGTGACAACAGAGGCAGAAATGGGAGCAAAGTGTCTCCAAGCCATGGAACAGCAGCGACTGCTGGCAACCACCAGGATGCAGAGAGAGGCATGAATCAGACTCCTCCCTTAGCCTTCAGCAAGAAAAAAAAAAACCCTTGCTGGCACCTTGATTTTAGGCTGTTTTAAGTCACCATAATTGCAGCCCTAGGAAACTAGTATCATGGCTTTTGAATGAGACATGCCAGCCTTCTTACCTCAGGAAAGCGTTGTGGGAGCAAATAGGGTTAGACGTGTGAGCAGGTTACTAGACCAGGAAAATCCTACACAGGCATCATGGAAAAGACTTACTTTCTCAACTCCTTCTCATTTCTATGCATAATGCCTGGCACAGTACCTTGTCCACAGAATGTCAGTGAGCACTTGTTTAATGTTTTGTTTTAATCTATCCATCCTCTATAGTACATTGGTTTTATCTTAAAGGACCCAAAGCACAGATACAAAGAACAAGGCTCATGTTCAGATTACAGTCAGGCCATTTATTGAAGTACAGCTTTTACTGCATATAATGTTATTTCAGAAGGACGTGATTTGATTTGTCTAGCTGAATATAAATAATACATTACATTATAATATCACTATATCATATATTAATTTTTAATGTACTAATGAAGTTATGGATTTAAAAATAAGATTTATTTAAGGTTAAAATTATTGAATTTATTTTTTTCCACAAATATGCCTTGCTTTATTGATGCTACTTAATAAAAATCCAATAAAAGCATATTCTATTTAAAATGACTACTTAATTCCCTCAAATATACTCATCAGTAAATTTAATCAACTGTCTATTTGGGCTGTAGCACAAACTTTCTAGTCCTGGCACAATAAAATGATTTCCTGCAAGGAAAAAAAGAAAACTCAGAATTCCAGGAATCATTATTTATAGAGTGAATGAGAACAAATTTCCCTTTGACATCTAACTTCTACTTAAAATGAAGCAACAAAAATGTTATTCTTTCTGTATTACTTTTCCTCTCAGAGTCTTTAAGCAGTTGGTACATGCCCTGCGGCTAACCCAGCCTTGCCAAAACCCAGTGAAGCTGATGGCAGTGCTGCTTAGGGAGGGGAAATAGAGACCATGACAGTTGCAAGCCAGCAGTCCGCTGACCCTGGAAGAGAACTTGAGACTTCCAGCACCACTGGCTCCAGCCCCTCTCTGGCAGGGACTATACGCCATGGATTTCCTCTGGGCTGTTAATGCATTTGTGAAGTCAAGAAGAAAAACACCTAAAACTCTTATGTTTAACATAAAAAAGAGATGACTTCCTGGGAGTGGGGGCCAAAGTTTTATGTCACTTACAAGTGGGCTTCAACGGCCATCAATTGCATGTGCACCAGGAAAATATAATTTTCAAAGTTGTTCTCCAGGATTGGTGGAGAGCAAAGGTGATATGAATTAAGGAGAGCGTTTTCTGGATCATTTTTCTTGGCTGCTTATGGCAGTATGACATTTTTGTGAAGGCTTAGTTAGGCTAAGCTAGGCTATGCCAAAGGAACAGAATATAACACCCTCAGCGGGTCCAGGGTCAGGAGGTTTGTTTTGCAGACTAATGGGCCAATGTGGAGAAGAAGAGGACCCACCCAGTGCAGTTGTGGGGACCTAGGCTGGCAGTGGCTTTGTCCTATTCAACTTGCAGCCTCACAGTCCTCGCCTTGTACCAGAGGTCTCACCAGCCAGTCTGAAAGAGGCACACCGCATTTACTCAGTCACACGGCCAGAGCTCACTGCACAGGAGTCTGGGAAATGTAGTCCATCAGAGACCCAGGAACGGGAGGAAAGGAATTCTGATTGATAGCTAGCAATCTCTGCAACAAGAAAATATGTCCTGATGTTCTTCACGGAAGAAGTGTGTGTGTAATCCCAAAGCAAAAGAAGTTTGATTCAGGTTTGCTCTTAAAACAGTAGGTCGTTTGCAGAAGATGTTACTAGAGAGAAGTTGAGCTTTATTTTCCTAGTTTATTCTGCTGGAAGGTGGTGCATTCCTGCTTACTCTGAGTCTGTGCCACTGGCAGAGAGATGCTGTGCAGGCTGCCAGTAAAGCAAGGCTGGCTACGACGTGTGTGGGGCCCAGTGCACAATAGGAACATGTCCAAAGTCGGGATAAAAGTGCCCCAACTCAAACACAGAGCATTTCCCTCTCTTCCCAATTTGTCATGGTGTGTTTTATTTACTATTTAATTGCATTCTAAGCCAAGAAAAATTAAATTTTTAAACTATTGGTACTATCATTCCTCATTATACTGTGCAATTCCAAGTTTGCATACGATGGTCAGGCCATCTAATTTATGTGAGTATGTGAAACCAATGAAAGTACACAATTTGTATTCCGTAATTCGTAGGCACCTGTACTTTATTACTGCAAGAACCGTGGAAATACTGCACAAAACTAACCCGCCTGTTTTTAATTCACTTCCTGAGATCTATTTACCTTCTACAAACAGCCTTTCTCTAGCTTACTGGTGAGAAAGGATAAGACTGCAAGGAAAAGGAACTGTGCGCTCCCCTCTCTTCAATTTGTTCTTCGTCACCATTTCAGCCCCAGTTGCTGGCCTAAACAGGGAAGTGCAGGAGGAAGACCACACAGGCAGGTCCACTAGCGTCCTGTTCCCTACGCCAGCACCAGCAACGGGGTTCCAGTGACTTTGCCTGTCTCCTCTGCACACCTGTGTGCTCTTCGGCTGCCTTTCTTCTACCCCTGCCTGGCTCTTCCATTGTGACAAATATGAAGATCACATTATTGAGAGTTTCAAGATAGCCGTGTCAGAGCATTTAACCAAGCCCAGGGCCCTTCTGAGGAAGGCCGCCCAGCATCCCAGGTCGCACAATCCGGAGACCAACCCTGCTTTGGAGAGTCTCCTCCATGGTTTTGGGGAAGAGAACTGACAGCTGGAAGCAGCAAGATACCTGATTCATTAATCCATCCCTTACACTACCAAACAGACATGTTTAGATCAAGGGTAACACAAAACAACCCTAACACCTAAACCACCAAGAAGTGCATACATTCCATAAATCTTGTAGAGACACTAAAGCAGAAAACGCTCTATTCACGTACCTCCTGATTGTAAGGTGCATCCTAATTTCAGAAACTCTAAAATGGGGAAGGGGGCTTTCAACTCATGGAATTGCAATCCAGCATTCTTTGTCTTGTCATATAATGAACAATAATTAATGTGTACATTAAATATTTCAAACGTCCAGAAAAATACAGAAACTGACATATCTTGACAGTTTTCCTTATTTGCTTCACAAAATTCTAAAAGGAAAACACATTTTACATAATACCCAACCTGTAGACCCCTTCCCTCCTCAAATGTAATGAATTTCCTGAAATTATTGACTATTGACATGCATTTCTCTACCATGAGTATTTGTACCTGAAACTATACTCGATCCATTTGTCACGTGTCCAAGTTTTACATCCACCAGTATAATAGTACTACACATATCATTCTTCAAACATGCTTTCTCACACACCGTTATTATTTTGAGATCTATATTGCTAAACGTGATTCCAGTTAACTCATTTCACTTAATGAAGATCGTGTATTATGTGAATGTTCCTCATCTTATCTGTTTAATTGATCGTGATTTTAAGTGTTTTTGATTTTTCTTTGTCATAAACAATGATTCAGGTGATCTTTCTCCTGGTGCGTGTGAGCTGGAGAATGGTGGAGTGTATACCCAGAAGTGGGAACCCCAGTTAAAAGGTTTATTCCATCTTTAACTTTGCTCAATGCTGCCAGGTTCTCTAATGCACACACGCATGGGTACTGTGTAAGAGATGGAACCCTCCATGTGCTGGCTGACTTTGGAGCAGTCAAATGTTTTGATTCTTGCTAAGCAACTGGCTGTAAAATCGTATCCTTCATTTTGTGGTTTCCTAATGGCTGGTGAAGTCCAGCATCTTTATTCATCTTAGTTCATCAAATTTCTCTTCAAAGAATTGCCTGTTTAAATGTGTCGCTCATTTTCTTTTGGGGTTGTTTATCTATTTCTTATCAGTTTGTAGCATTTTATTCATTTTAGACATGGCTCCTTTGCTACTCATGTTTCCAGACTTTAGTCTAACTTTCTCCCCATATTTATAGGGTCTCAATTGCAAAATTGCTGCGTTAGTGGTTTCAAGGTTCTGACCTTGAACAAGACATGATAGTGTCCTAGTGCTGTTTTCCATGACCACATGCTCCATCTTTAACTCACTCATTTGCATCTCATACATGTGAAGTTGCCATTTAGGCATGCATGCTCCCTGCCTCTTGTTCCAGCCATAAGAGTCATACAAATCCACCTCTTCAAAATTATCTGACGTGTTCTTTGCCCTTTGTTCTTTTACTTGAGCTTGAGGATCAGGTGCTCAAATCTGTGAGAAATCTTGCTGGAATCATTTTTTTGGAATTACTTTGAATTATAGACTTATTTGTGGAAAACTGGCATGTTTAAGAGATTGAACTTCCCCATTCATAATCAAATTGCAGATCTGTTAGTTTGGATCGTTTTGTACTTCATTCATGTTTTAAATTTTGATTATGTAAGTGCACAGCTTTTGTTAGTTTCAGGGACTATTTCTAAAGTATACCTTGTTATTTCTTACAATCCTTAGATTTCCTCTATAAGATAATCTCTTAAATTTATTCATAGTTATAACTGAAACTGTTGTACTACGCCTTGATTTTTTGCCAATTTAGGGATTATTCAATGAACTAATTTGAAATTCATTTTATGCCGATCTATATGCTTGATTTTGAATAATTTAACTAAATACTGTATAAAGAAAATGCACTGAACTAAAATACATTGGAAACGCTCCTGTTTTGTTTTCATTCAAAATGCACACTAAATGTGTTAACAACATAGGAAGAGTCTAGGTTGTAACTACGAGCTTCCTCGATTATGAAGACCGAATGCATCACTGTTTCAAAAGATGAATCATTTAAATGGTACTCCTGTTAACTGCCACGTTTCCAAATGTGTTTCTTACTTGCACTATCTGGAGAGATAAAAATTAGCAGAGAGCTTTCACGATCGCTTCTCAGCTCACAATATTTCAGAAACACACAACGGGAGGCTGGTCGGGAAGAGCCCAGCCGCCGCAGCGCACATCTGAAAGCACGGCTGCTTAATGAGCTCCGCTTCATGCTCTCTGCTTGTGCCTTATTCCTCAGCCCCCCATTCTTCGCGGTGCCACACAGACTTTGGAGATGAATTTAAATTTCATCGTTATCCATGACCTACAATGTGTGCATTGACCATAATATATTTTCCCTTTTTGAATATATTCCAAGCACTGGACCGCCCTGTTCTGCTTTATTGTTTGCCTGCCAGCCCTCGGCGTCATTTTATTCCTCCGGCATTTTAAACACAATAAAGATTCAGTCTGATTCCAAGGCAGCCACTGAATTAGCCCAACAAAATCCTCAGAAAAATCCCCTCGATTCAGAGGACAGCCCCAAGATTCTAACGTGAAAAATGCAGAACTGACATGCAAATCCCTCTGCCCCCTCCTCCCCCCCCCCCCCGGTCCCCTCGGCTCCCCAGAACGCCATCAGTCTTCCTTTCAATGTGGGCTCTAGAACTGCTGCAAGTCAGTGTCTGTCCCCTCCCCCCCCCCCCGCCACGCCATAAATAATGACGACAGCAATCGCTAATGTTTATAAAGCACCTCCAAAGTGCCGGATGCCGCACGTGTACACTCAGTGAATCCTCACAACCTAAGCACCGGAGCACAGTTTGCAGATGAGGGAGCTGTGCAGCTGACAAAAGGAGCTGGGCCCAAACCCAGACGCCAGCTTCAGCTTGCTTCTCGCCACAGTCCCGGAAGGCACATGCTGTTTGGCCATTTGACAGGCGAGGAAGCCATGGCCCGACGACATCAGTGTTTCCAGCCCTGGCGCACAGATCTCCCGGAGCACAGCCTGGCACAGAGGCCTGGAGTGACGGGAGACATGAAGATGCCGGAGAGCTTGGTGCAGCAGCCACGGGCACGGGCGTTAGCATTTCAGAGTTCCAGATACTGTAGATTTCACACCGATCACTCTCCCATCATTAATTTGACAGTAACGTTTTACAAGTGTACATTATAAACTGTGTGTGGTTACTTACCTGAATTATAAAGCAATTCAAATATTACCTCAGTTGGGACTTGGAAGTTTTTCGAAGTTAGCAATAACATAACAAATGGGCTCCTGAAGGAGACACGGAAACTGTGTTGTTCACACCTGTAGATGAGCCCCGACAGCTCTGCTCCACATGGACAAGGGAAATCATCAATCGTGTGATCCATCTCCTGGAAAAGTATTATTTCTAGAGCCATACTTCTTTAGCCCTGCCTGTTCCTTGTACCACCGAATGATCATGTGGCTGAAGCGTTAGCTATGATGCATATACATCCAAATATTGGCTTGTACTTGAGTGGTTTTGGCTAAGCCTCCTGAAGCATCTCACTGCTCTAGCTTTGTCTTGTTTTGTTCTGTTCCTTGCATCGTTTCTAGAATAGTCATCAAAAAAAACAACATAATTCCATAGAGTATTGGCAAGCACCTCATTCTGGAGGCACATTGACTGGTCACAACCTGACTCAATCTTTTACTACCCAAATTAGTTTCCCATGGCTATTCTGACAAATGACAGCAAAGTTGATGGTTTAAAACAGCAGAATGCACTCCCTTGCATTTCTGGAGGGCAGACGTTCAAGGTCATCCTCAATCAGCTGTGGCAGAGCCTTGCTTCTTCCTAGCGATTCCATGAAGAATCCGTCCTTGCCTCTTCCAGGGTCTGCTGGCTGCTGACATCCATGTTCTTGTGCCACATCACTCCGTTCTCTGCCACTGTCTTCATGTGGCTGCTGCCTCTTCTGTGTAGAGCAAGTCTCCTCGTGCTCTCTCTCGTAAGGAACGTCTGTGATGAGATCTAAGGCCCACCTGTATAGTCCCAGATCATCTCCCTGGCTCACAATTCTTGATTTAGGAACTTTGGCCAAGACCCTATTTCTCATAAAGTAATAGCTACAGGTTCTGGGAATTAGAGCCTGCTCCCTTTCTGACCACTAATTAGACCATGTGATCTCAGATGATTTACCTGGATCATACCAGCCTATCCATCGAGTGGCTTGAGCCCCACATGAGATAATTTACTGAGGCACTTAGCTCAGGACTTGAGAAACAGAGCTTTCAGTAACTAACAGCTACTCATTCTGTTTGCTTTGGGTCACAATCCCAACCTTATTCTGGAAATCACGTATGTCCATCATCTGGTCCCAATAATTTTCCAACTAGTTTTGTTTGCTTACTAGTCTCTCAACTTGCTCTTCTTCTCTTTCCACATTGTGCCTTCAGTATTTGACTCTCCTTATCTGTGATGCTGGACCCTTCCTCTGTGCCTGTCCAAACCCTGTCCATCCGGCCAGGAACAGCTCAATTCTCATCCGCAGACTTTCTCCCATCCACTCTTCCTCACTCCCTTTGAGGACGTCAGGACTGCTCTCAATGATGCCCTATCACCTGTCACCAGGGTGCTCTGTACATTTATGCCAGCTGCATACAACGCAGGCTGAGCACCAGCGTCTAACAATAAAGGGTTAAACATGAAGAGAGAGGAACCAAGAAAAGCACATCTGAACTCAAAGACTACATTACCGTCTCCATAGACCAGAAACAGAACAGAAATACTAGGCAGTAAGTGCACCTGAAGCCACAGGCCTCCTAAGATGCCATTCACCAAGCGAGCAATGGTGGCTGGGAGCCTGACTTCTGTGTGGTCATGTGGCGTAAGGGCCTCCCTGTAGGATGGAGCTTGAGGACCAGGCTTAGTGCTGACCTCCGGAGGCCAGAGGGGAGGCGTCCACCAAAAGTAGGTAAGTAAAGATAAGCATCTGCTGCCCGTGTGGCCTAGTGCGAGACTGAGGGCCCTGGGAGAGAGGGGACAACCACAAAACCACCAGACAGGAGTGGAGGACACAGGCTGGGAAGGAGTGAGAGAAATGGGGAGGAAAAATCCCTACCCCTGTACTTACATTAGCCTGCAGATAAAATGCTGTTACCCATGCAGAAATCAAACTGTTAAGAAGACAACAAACGAAATACAAATTTGGAACATGTGTTCATTCTGACTTAGATTATGTAATGGTATGAACAGGACTGATAGAAGTATATTCTGGATGCACAACCAAATAAACAAGATAAACCCATATAAATAAAAAGAAAGTATTACTTTATTAGTTGACTTAATATATGGTACATATTGATGGGGCAAAATGTTATGATTTGCTACAGACACACAATGTATAATGATCAAATCAAATACTGTGCTGTAGAACATCAGGACTTACTCCTCTATCACTGGACTTTGGTACCTGTTATCCCAGCTCCCTCTATCCCTCCAACCCCTATACTTTGCAGCTCTTTGAACACGAAGCTGTTCTCTTCTACTGTGAAAGCAGCTTTTCTGAACTTCTACATAGGAGAGAGAACATGCACTGTTTGTCTTCCCGTGCTTGGTCTCCAGTTTCATATATGTTGCCATAAATAACAAGATTTGCAGCTGGATAATATTTACCATATGTACGTATGCATTCAACTGGTGAATGGATAAAGAAAAATGTAGTGTATGTTTTGTGTTACAACATATGGTCTATCCTGGAGAATGTTTTGTAAGTTGGAATAATGTACTCATATATTCTGTAGCCACTGGATGAAGTGTTCTATAAATAACTGTTAGGTCCATTCAGTCTGTAGTATAGACTGATACTTCTTTATTGATTTTTTGGCAGGGGTTGGGTCTGGATCATCTACCCATTGTTGAAAGTGGGATGTTGCATATATATTTACAACCATTATTTCCTTGTGTTGTGTTGATCCATGTCTCATTATGTAATGACCTTCCTTACCACTTATTACAGTTTTCTACTTAAATTCTACTTTATCTGATGTAACATTGCTACTCCTGCTTGCTTTTGGTTTCCATTTGGTTGGAATATCTTGTTCCATTCCTTTGCTTTCAATCTATGTGTAACTTTACCAGTGAAGTGAATTTCCTGTTGAAAAAGCATATTGTTGGGTCTCTTCTTTCAAACATTCACCTAGTATAAATCTTTTAATTACAGAATTTAGTCCACTTACATTTAAGATTTTTAAAGGATTTATTTGTTATGTCCTTATTTATTTGAAAGGCAGTGTGACCAAAAGAGAGGGAAAGAGAAAGGGAGATTTTACATATGCTGATTGACATCCCAAATGGCCACAGCAGCCAGGGCTGGTCCAGGCCAAAGCCAAGAGCCTAGAACTCTGTCCAGGTCTCCCACATGGGTGTCAGGGGCCCAAGCACTTGGGTCTTCTCCCACTGCTTTCCCTGGCACATCAGCAGTGAGCCAGACTGGGAGGAGAGCAGCTGGAATCTGGACCAGTGCTCGGATAGGGGATGCTAGGGACACCAGCTGTGGCTTAGCCGATTGTGCCACAATGCTGAACCCTGGATTTCTTTCTTTGTGTTTACTTTTGACTATTTGACTCTGAGATGCCTTGGAGAGAGTCGTTTTCATCAGATCTGTTTGGGATCCTTTGAACTTCCTTCACTTGGACATCTGTATCTTTCCCAAGATTTGGAAAGTATTCAGCTGTTAGCTTGTTCAATGGTTTTCTTTGCCTTTTTCCTTCTGTGTTCCTAATGTAATCCTCCATAATGCAAATATTTGTTTATTTGCTGGTGTCTCTTAAGCCTTGTAGGCTTTCTTCTTTCATTTTCATTTTCTTCTTATTTTACTGGGTCATTTCAAAAGACCTGTCTTCAAGCTTGCGAATTCTCCTTTCTACTTGATCTAGTCTGTTACTGAGGATTTCAACTCCATTTTTTTTCATTTATTGGTTTCTTAAACATCAGAAATTCTATTCAGTTATGTTTTATGATCTCTGTCTCTTTGTAGAACTTCTCATTCAGATCATGAATTGTCTTCCCAATTTCATTGAATTATCTGTTTGTATTCTCTTGTATTCTTTTAGGGAACCTGATAAGGTTTAATGAAACCCTATAAGGTTTCCTTAAAATCATTATTTTGAATGTTTTTCAAGCAGTTCAGTAATTTTCTTTTCTCTGAGGTCTGTTGCTAGGTAGCTTTGTGTTCCTTTAGGGACATGATGTTATGTTGCTTTTTCAGGCTTCTGTGCCCCTGTGTTGATATTTGCAGACTTGGTGGATCAGTTGCCTCTGCTGGTTTTGCAGGGTGCCTCTTGCAGAAGACTTTCCTCTAGAGATGTGGCCTAGGGTGTCGGTTGGTTAGACTGTGTTGCCTTAGGTTCTAGATGGACATAGCAGTGTTGTGTCCATGTAGCATCTTCAGTTGTAATCAATGTTGTTCATGCCTGAGATGTCTCAGTGGTTAGGCTGCAAGGGATCATGGGATTCCTCTGCCATCCAGCATGCAGCTCTCTCAGGTTGTGCAGGTTCACCTGCATCTCCGCATGCAGTGGTTACAGTCTGTCTGTTCCCATGAGTCACACAGTGGCAGGGCCATTCTGTTGGGCCTGAGCAGTCAAGGTGCAATGGGCATGGTAGTAGAGACAGGGTGCCTATCAGTGTCTGAGGACTCCACTGGAGCAAGTCACACTTGCGGGCCAGGAGGGTATGGCACAGCATGCTGGTGTATAGAAGATGCTGTCAGTTTTAGCTAGGCCACAGCAATGGACCCAGGCACAATGCCAGTCCCTGTCCAAACGCTATATTTTGCTTCTCAAGGCCTAGAGGGGCAAGCAACTCAGGTTAAGCTGTCCAGCTGCTTCCCAGGGGCCACAGTCACCAAGCCACCCAAGGTGGGCCACTCAGTCGCTACCCAGCCAAGGGTTTGTGGATGAGGTCATCCATCTGCCTTCTAGGTCTGTGGGAGGGTAGGCGGTGCCAGTTGGCTGATTCCTAGGCTCAGTGGGATGAGCTCTGCAGGTAAAGCTTCCCTTTCACTTCCTGGGCCTGAGAGTAGATCCGTGAGGCCACGCAGCTGTTTCCTGAATGCTCTGATTGACCAACCCATTCAGGGTGGGCCAGGGTGCTTCCCAGGGCACGGAAGGGTGTGCAGGGCAACCCAGCTTGTTCACAGGACCAGGTCAGCCTCACTGCTGGAGGAAGCTGCCCAGGTGCCTCACAGGACCCTGGGTGATGGGTCTCAGGATGACACCTCGCAGCAGGAACCCAAGGTGGAGCCCACAAGAGGGCTGGGCTCTTTCTCCAGGGCAGTGCACCAGCTGGGGTCCCTGGTGGCTCCCCCAAATTGACTCAAGACCTGTGAGTACTGCAGGCTTCTCTAACAGCCAATACCTCAGGCGTTCACGGAGTTAATGGGGCCTCCTGCTTACTCTTTCCTCTGTGTGCCACCCCTCTAGGTTGGGTGATCTCAACCGGAGAGATGAAATGATAGACGCTGTGAGTCTGGTTCCCTTCTTTGTAAGGCCATGGAGGTCTCCGTGCTCGTCAACAGCTTTGCACATCCTCACGTAACTCTGCCCCAACACTGCAGTCGAGCATCAGCTGTTTGTTCTTTCTTTTGTTCCGTTTTGTGGACAGAAACTTGCATGAGAGGCACTTGTAATCAGCCATCTTGCTGACGTCAACTCAAGAAATTATTTTTTTGCAAAAGGAATGGAAATGTTCATGTGAGAACAACTGGATATGTGGGGGAACAATCTATAAATTTTTGTTAAGGGAGAGCTGCACATGGAAGATGAATATTATATAGAACTTTAAAAGAGAGACTAGTGAGTTGTGTGTTAGTACCCTGGAAAAGTACACTCAACTAAGAAAGATTAAATATGTAAATCTGATCCTAGCCATATTGTGACAAAACTGGACAATGCTGAAGACAACAAGAGAATACACAGAACAGCCAGAGAGAGGGGCAGCCTTCCATAAAGAAAGAATTTTACTGACACTGAATTTTGAGCTATAAAATATATGAGAGAGTGTGCTAAGAAAAAAATAACAGTGCCGGCGCCATGGCTCACTAGGCTAATCCTCTGCTTTGCGGCGCCGGCACACCAGGTTCTAGTCCCGGTCAGGGCGCCGGATTCTGTCCCGGTTGCCCCTCTTCCAGGCCAGCCCTCTGCTGTGGCCAGGGAGTGCAGTGGAGGATGGCCCAAGTGCTTGGGCCCTGCACCCCATGGGAGACCAGGATAAATACCTGGCTCCTGCCATCGGATCAGCACAGTGCGCCGGCCGCAGCGTGCCGGCCGCGGCGGCCATTGGAGGGTGAACCAACGGCAAAGGAAGACCTTTCTCTCTGTCTCTCTCTCTCACTGTCCACTCTGCCTGTCAAAAAAAAAAAAAAAAAAAAAAGGAAAAAAATAACAGTGGCTATCTAGAATTATATACTGAATATATATATCATGTGCTATACATATATATGTGTGTATGTGTATTATATATAGCTAAAATACCATTCAGAAGGGAGGGCAAAGTGCCAGCATCTGGACACAGCAGGTTAAACCACCACTTGTGATGCCTGCATCCTGTATCAGAGTTCCAGTTCCAGTCCTGGGTGCTCCATTTCCAATCCAGTTCCTGCTAATAAGCCCGAGATGGCAGCAGATTACCCAAGTACTCGAACCCTTTCACCTAAGGACACCAGAATAAAGTTCCTGACTCCTGGCTTCAACCTGGCCAGTCCTGAGTTTTGTAGCCATTTGGGGAGTGAACCACCAAATAAAAAATATCTCTCTCTCTCCCTCTCTCTCTCTCTCTCCCTGACACTCTACCTTTCAAATAAGTATATATGTACATAAATGCCTTACCAAAAGAGTGAGGGTAAAATAAAGACAATTTCAGACATAAAAGATGGAGAGTTTTCCCACTCTACATAACCCTAAGTAAAAGTACTACCAAAGTAAATGCAACAGCAACAGGAATAACCTGAAAGCTAAAATTTAAATGCCAGAAATAATAGCAAGTCCAAAACTGATGAAATTTATTGAATTTTATTCATAATTTTATAATTTATAAATACATAATTATAACTTATAAAATATATTTTTATAATTTATTAAAGATATATATATCCAGAACTAAAACTAAAGTTAAGAATGACAGGATATTAGTTAAGTCATGCTCTTATATTTACTTAATATAAGCTGAAAATCTAGAAAACAAAAATTTACAGAACACTGACAAATCTATAAAGTAGTAGCTCTTGATTTTAATAAACTGATGAAATAGATTTAAAAATTGTTGAGGACACAGACTATTTTAAGCAATTTTAACAGGTGAATTTTGATAAATAGACTAGAACTCTACACCCAGAAAATACATTCTTTTCTATATACATAGAACATACATATATGTTCCAAAGGGACCATAAGGAAAATTACAATCTCAAAAATTTTACAAGAATCTATATTATTTAAATGATATTCTCTATTAATAACACAGCTTAAATGTTTTAAATGAATTCACAGTTCAGAAGATAAAGTTTCATATTGAAAAATAAATGTAAACCACTCAATATATGAGAATCAGAAAATAAAAAACAATTAAACTCAACAAAACCAGAGGAGAGGATCAAAAATTAATGAAATTGATGTTAAAGAAATAGTACAAAAAATTTGTAAAGCTCTACCGGTTCTTTGAAATGAGCAATAAAATAGCCAAGACTGAGTGCAGGAATAAAGGCTTAAATAAGCAGGGACTCAAAGGGGAGTAGGGCAGGCATTTTACCATAAACTATTGTTAATCAATTTAGTTAAAAGAAATTAAATTGATTTGAAAGAATTAGTTTGTTAGGAAAATATAAATTACCAAATTTATTCGAGGAAAATAAAAATGCGGAATAAATCAATAAATATTAAAGAAACAGAATAAGCAAACAAAATCTGTCTCCCTCTAAAATGAGTCAACATCACTAAGTCATTTTACAGTCAATATTTTCCAAATCTTCAAATGATATTACTCCTTCCCCTCATACAAACTGTTCGAGAGACCTGAGAAAGGGAACCAAAGAACAAGGTAGCTGTTGATGGTGAAACTGGAAGAAGATAGTGCCATGAAGAGCATCAGGCCAGGCTCATGTGCAAGCGTAGATGCAAAAACCCTAAATAACCTTGTTGTCCTGCAGACAGTGCAACGCTACATCAGGGTTAACAGGGCTGGCCTTACGACAGATGGTAAAACTTAGATTCATAGCCCTGATGCAGTGTTCTGAGAAGGCCATGCTGCACCCCATAGAGTCTGTCCCATGAAAATAAAACCTCAGTTTCTTGTTGAGGGAAAACATCAAACAAGCACCAACAGAGGAAAGTCTACAACATACCTGACCAGTATCCCCCAGACTGTTCAGATCATGAGATGAGACGCAGAAGCTGCCCGACAGCCGGGGAGCGGATGCCGAGTGGTTCGATGGTGGGGTCCTGAAACAGAAAGATGTTCCAGGGAAAGCCGGTGATGTTCAGATGCGTAGAGCGTAGTTTGGCTTCTGAGTTTTGACAGATGCAAGATGACTATGTAAGACGTTAGCATTAGAGGGAACCAGGTGAGGGATACAGAAAACTCGCTGTCCTGTCTTCGCGACTTTCCAGTCAATCTATGAGTAAAGGAAGAACAGGCCCCAGACTCGGGCTTCGCAAGGAGGAAATCTCTAAGCTGTATCCTAAGAGGCAAACATGAATTAATCCAAAGGCACTGTAGGCTAAGACAGAGAGGAAGAAGAGAGCTGGTTCAACCATGGCTGGGTGTGGGGTGGCTACAGCCAGGGCAGGGAGGGAGGCGGTTCCCAGGGTGGGAGGGAGAGGGGCCAGATGAGGCCGGGGAGGCAGCCAAGGGCTCAGGCAGGCAGAGAACTCACAGCCCCCACGACTCTTCTTGGAGCATCAGTGGGGCACTGAAGGGGCTTTTGCCTTGAAAGTAGGTCATTCCTATTGAGTTGTAAGGAAAGAATCAGAGAGCTGGATCTGAGGCGCAGGTGGGTTAGGAGTGCCCTGCTGCAGGAGGTGATGGGGGCTGGGGGAATCCAATAAGAGGCATCCGCAGCCTGGGAGAGCTGTGTCCCTGAGAGGTGAGGGAGAGGGAAGGATCCACCTGCGGCGGTGCTGCCAGGCCGGGCTCTCAGGAGAGTGGGGCATGCGGAGCAAAGAGATCCTGAGGGGAGGCGGGAAGGCACAGCCAAGCGGTCAGCATGGACGTTGGCCGAGTTAGAGGTAGCTGATGTTTCTGAGTGGATATGGTTAGAAGCTGCATAGTGTTTTTAGGAAAAATAGTAGTTAAATCTTTTGATTGACGGTGTACTCCATCAGTTAAAAAACAATTGTGCGCAAGAAACCAACACACACAGATATTCTATATATAGGTATATGTATTATTGTAATATATAATACTGACATAGAATATGTTATTATACTAATATTTGTGTATAATAAAAATTGTAAATGATGATATCAAAAGCAAATATGGATACAAGTCTTTTTCTCCCTGTACCCTGTATATTTAGTGAGTTCAAAGCAGTAATACCTGGTTCAGGTGTAAGGCTGAGGCAGAGAGGAGTGGGGCTCCAAAGGATGACTCTCTTTCCCAACAGGGCTAGAGCAGGTGCACAGATGGGGACCCCCCTCCCCACCCTCAACCTATTTTTCTCTTTCCCTCCCCATCCACTGGAGTTGAAAAATGACTGATGCTCGCACTTCAGCTCTGGCTTTGCTGCTGTTGCCATGACGGCTCAATGGCTTCTGGCTAAGAATCTCTGCTCCTACTCCACCTGCCATGACAATTTGGAGGAAGAACCTAAATCCGTTCGATTCTGGTCTCAACCTCTTTCTGGCTAATTCTTAGATCTCAGACAAATCACCTCACCCACTCCAAGCCTTGACTTTCCCATATAAACAAAAACTTATACATTTTTCACAGTCTAATGAAGATTAAATGAGACAATGTGTATAAGTGAGTAGTGAGCTAAAATTAGTATTTTCCCATAATGCCAGGCGCTGCACCAGCTCATATTGTTGCTTTTGTATAACAAACCTTAGCCATGCAGTCTACATTTTCTGTCTACATCTTCCATCAAGTGTAATTACAATGTGTCACACTTCCCCTAAGCCCAGGAGCAGCACTGACTCTTTGCAAAAATTAAGTAAGCTTTTCCCATCCTATCTAGGGCCCTGGTTTGCAACCTGAAATGATTTTCTTTCCCAGGGGACATGTCTGGTTGCTCCCCAAGAGGGTCGGGGCATAGTACCAACGCAAAGAGTGCTGTGGTTTGCACCCGACTTTGCGTTGCCAAGCCATCCTCCCAAGGTTACTTTGTGGGGTAGAATCTGATTGTGTGTATGTGAGAGGGGAAAGAAACTGACGGGGATGAAGAGGACGGCGTTTCACTCGCTGGTCTTTGCGGTTGAGCTGAAGTTGTTTCTGTTGAAGGAGGCCTGAAGCTGAAGGAGGCCTGCCCCTGGATGCTGTGTAGGGCAGACACTGACCTCTCCTGGATCTGGGGGTCAGGGCAGGGGGCAAGGAGAAGGAGAGCTACTCGGTCAGGAGAGAGGGCAGCTTGTTTGATCTTCACTCAGGAATGGTATCTTGTTCATTTGTGTTAAATCTCCAGTGAAAACCTTGACTTGTTGAATTTCAATTTCTTATAAACAGCAGTAACATTTCCTTATAAACAACACCGTTTTACTGCTTTCCCTCCCCTCTGTTCCATTCTTCTGACTCTTTAAACCCACATTTACTCATCGACATTTCTGTAAAGTCCCAAAACCATTGTGTACCTTCTGTGAAATCCAAAAAGCCTTGTGTGTTATCCTGAAGTCCCTCTTCCTGTCATCCTTTCTTTTACAAATCTGTATGTGTAGCACCCATTAATGACCAGGAGATGTCATCCGTAGCCTTGTCTCCATTTTCAGAATTGCAAGACTTAGCCTCTACCACCATTTCCTGACCACAGCAAATAATCAGTTACCAAAGGCAACTGGAATACTTTCATCCCTCACCCTTGGTCACTTACCCTGATGACTTCTGTTGATTTCCAAAACCAGAAATCAATCTGATCATCCAAACTGGGAATTATTCAGTCTAATGGCTTGGAAATTAGTAAGACAAAGTACCATCTGTCTCAAAGTTATCTTCTTGTAGATGTTTATCAAGCTAAGAAACTTGCCATATGTGGAGCATATTGTCTGAAGGGAAAGAAACTACTTTTTTCTGGAAAATCCTGACATTTTATAATATGTTTTTGTTCCAAGTTGCTGGATGGCCTTCTCTTCCTGTCACAGGTAAATTCACCGACTGCACCGCACTCATCTCTCTCGTATTAGCCCTTCCAAACTGTACTTCTGAATGGTTTGTGTTTACACGGGGTGTTCAACCTCATTCCACAAAGGATCTGACAACATCTTTTAGGTCCAGTCTGTTGTTGTATTTCGCCTTACAAACTGGCACGTTTTTAAAATGCCTTTTCAGAAATTATAGACTTGAGTTTTTCTCACAGTGGCTTTTGTCCAAACATCTTTAATTGTTTTGCAGATAATATCCCATTCATTTGCACAATATTCCTCCGAACATGGAGACAATATTACGCCACCTTGCACATGGTCAAGCCACAGCATATGGGACTTGATTAACTCCCTTTTTGCCGTGCTTCTTAATCACTCATCCCTTTCACTTGCTGTCAGCCCAAGGAATGTGATCCATTCTCTTCTGTACACCCTTTGCAGTTACTGAATAGCCCTGATGAAGCTTATCACTCTCAATGCCCAGGAAAGTGACTTGAGAACGTCTTGTCTTCCTTCACTAGCCTGTAGGTTTCACATGCTTGTCTGCTTGATCTATGACTGCACACCGAACTGAGCACAGTATAATCAACCCAATTCAATGTACAGGATCACAAGAGTGTGCAACCCAGGTGAAAGGAAGGAGTGCAAACATTATAAACAGATGCGTAGAGGCCGGCTCCGTAGAGTAGCAGGTAAAGCCTGCAGTACCGGCATCCCATATGGGCGCTGGTTCGAGTCCCGACTGCTCCACTTCCAATCCAGTCTCTCTGCTATGGCCTGGGAAAGCAGTAGAAGATGACTCAAGTGCTTGGGCCCCTGCATCCACCTGGGAAACCTGAAAGAAGCTCCTGGCTTCTGGCTCCTGACTTTGGATCAGCACAGCTCTGGCCATTGTAAGCATTTGAAAGGGAGTGAACCAGCGAATGGAAGATTTTCTCTCTCTCTCTCTCTGCCTCTACCTCCCTAAGTCTGCCTTTCAAATAAATAAATAAATCTTTAAAAATAAATAAATAAATGGATGCATTGTTCAGCATACCACAAAGACACAGTTACATATTTATATCTTGAATATTGAAAAATGAAAATGTAGCATTTTATAGGATGATAAGTAAATTTGTTCTTCACTACACTTTTGTTATTTATCTAATCCTCATGGCAATCGTGTTATTAGAGTAAACTAAGGGACAGGTCGGGTTGCTATCCCAACACCTGCAGCACAGTCAGGAATGCAGCACTCCCACCCAGGCACAGCACCACTGGGCACTCCTGCCTCCTATTCCCTCTAGAACATGTTCTCCAGGCTCCCACTCACCAGTCTTGCTCATGTCCACTTTCCTTGTCTCAGACCTCTAAATCTGCATTCTTACATCTCTCCTCCTAAATCACCACCAGTTGTCAGTTGTCCTGCGGAAGAAATTAGAAAGCATGGAGCCCGTCAGTGAAGGACTTTCACAGCAGAACTGGAGTTCTGACGTCCTGCACTTGCCTCTACACTGTGGTCTGTTCACAGCCCTGGATGTGCATCCCCGTCACAGCCTCGGAGAAGCCAGTGCCCCGTCTGCAGTGCCTGCTCTCTACCAGAAAAGCCGGCTGTGCCCGGCAAGGCCCGGCCAAAAATCCCACCAGCACTCTATTCTTAACAGTCAGAATAGAAACAGGCTTGCGCCTTCATTTAAGTTGCGTTTTCTGCACTTGGTAAGCATTTTACACATTTATTCTATCCCCACGATGCCTGAAACAGTGTCTTCTACATGGTAGAAACTTGGTTAACATTCATTGTTTGGTTGATCCCATTGGAAATTGGAAATTTAGCAGAAAAACTTCCCCTTGGAGGAGAAAAGATGTGTAATAGTCCACGTGCCGTGTTAGAAACTTGCACCCAGTCACAGGCGCCGTAGTAGGAGCGGCTTTAACCTGACCGGATTTTTCTCAGTGCTGCAGCTGGACAGGTTTGAGTGTCTCCAACGATCAGAAGAGGCAGCGTGTGGGGGCGGTTTTCAAGGCAGTCATCTTGGTGCCCTTCCGCTGAGTGCAGAACTGCCTGGCATATTTTATGTGTACAATTAATACTTTCAAATTTTTCTTCCATTGTATAACTCATTTAAATTCAATATACAAGTATGAAGGAATGGATCCAATGCAAATTTTCAAGACAAAGGTTGTCCTGGAGCTTGGTTGAATGTGTGGGAGCCAAATCAGTCCCTCACGGGCTGGTTAGTGCCTCACATAGAAGACATCTCTGTTCCGTCTGGAGGCTTGTCTCCAAGCCCACTGCTTTTCTCTCTGAAGCACACTGCTTTTGACAAGAACTCAACAAGAATTTACAAATTTACAAACCCCAAATCCACACATTCCTCTTAAGGTTCAAGTGGTGGCATGCCCAATATTTACCTACATACGGTACGACACTCAGAATATGGAAAGTAGATTCTAGCAACACAGCTTTGCTTTGCTTAGAGCAATCTCCTCTCCAACTCTTTTCCATCTGGCTTCCACTTTGCACGTTATTTGTGTTTGGAACAGAACGTACAAGACCACATAACACATAGAACTCAAGGTTGACACTGAAACTGTTTTATATCCTCACGGATGTGGTTTGTCTGTGCATTGTCATTGGATATTACAGTGTCACGGGTGACATATTTGGCACCAAACCAGAATTGGCATCGGCAGAACCGCCTGCAGATGTGTCCACTACATTCTTACAGAAGTCGATGAATGAAAAGTCTGTGGCACATCGACTCCCCTGCTGTCATACTGGAGACTGCCCAGCACCACTGGAGGAAGTTGTGCAACTGCTGATGGGCTTCGTTGGGAAGGAATGGTTTCGACCTCCGCTGGGCCCTGGCGGCTTCCTTCCCCTTCCCCTGCTCCTTCCCCAGTGTGCCTGTTCAGCTCAGCAGTGTCCCTCCCGGCACCCCAAGCCCCCAGGCGGGCCTCTGTCTTCCTGCCCTGCCTTCCCTCCCTCCCGCACAGAGGCAGCAGAGGGGTGCTTCTTCCCGAGGCAGCACCTCCGAGTGGGAGAGCAGCCCTCTCCCCAGCCCGTTCTCCCTGGAGGGCCCCACCCGGGCGCCCCATCGATTCCCCTCCTGCACTCCGTGTTCATGTCTCAATTTGCAAATTTTAAAAAGGAGAAAGCTAAAGCCCTCCTCTGCCTTCGGCCTCAACTTCCTTCCCTGCTGACCTTGTAGAAAACAAGCGTCCTCCCTTCCGCTCAGCTCTTCAGCCCACCACAAGCAGAACGCTTCGCTGGAACTTCCCTCGTAAGGCAAGCAGTGGCCTCCTGGTTCCCTGGATTCTCTCCTTGCCCGGCTCCTCGACACCCACAGGCTCCTTCTCTCCCCTGCACCTCGTCATCCCCTTGCTCAGCCTCCGCCCCTGCGTGTTCCCTGGGCTAGCTACATCCAGATCTGCAGCTCCAGCCAAACTCCTGCGGCGGTCCCCGAGCTGCCTGGCCCCTCTGCAGACCTGCGGGAGGCACTGGCCCCAGCACGTCCGGACTCACAGAGTGCTGGCCTTCATGCCGAGTGCTTCCCCACGCGGTCCTAACGGGTCCCCTGGCTCACAGAAAACGCGCCCTCATTTCTCTAGAACGTCCAGGGGTGTCTGGGACTCCTCCCTCCCCAGGACTCCCCACTCTCAGAGGATAACAAGCTGCAAATTGCAGCTTTTTCCTTGTTTCCTCGCCTTCCCTGAGGACTTTTCTAGGCACGCCCTGCCGGTTCAGCCCTTCTGTGGCTGGCCTCCTCCTCCCTGGCACTGACAGTGTCCCCAGACACATCCATCATCCCGCGCTTCTTGCAGGCAATGGAAGCCCACCGCCTCTGTGACACTGGACATGCCACTCTGTCTGTTCCTCAGTTTCGTCATCTGTAACAAGTGGGCCGTCACAGAGCCCTCTGCATAGCGTTACGAGCATTCAGGAAGCTGACATACGTTCTGACCTGAGGAGGCTGCTTGGCCCAGGACGCAGCCGGTCCATGAGCCTTGGCGTCGTCATCACCACTCGCGAACACCTAGAACACCAGTGCCAACTCCAGCTGGCCCCATCTAGTCTGCAGGCCAGTTCCTGTGCCCTTTGCCCTCTCAGGCCCCGCTTGTGCCCACACCTGACCACTGCAGACCTCCATTCCCTGGTCATCCATGCCAGGAGAGCCCGCCCTCCCGTCTCCACCAGCTGGACTGCAAGGTCAATTCAGTATCACCTTCTTCAGGAATCTTCTCAGGCTCTAGTCAGCCTCCTTCCCCTTCCCCAAAAGTAGAACCGGCAGAAGTGGCCGTTCCTTCTGATTTCCAGCCAGCACTCAGGCCATGGTTTCCGCCAGCCCTTGCAGGAGCCCATTGTCCTTCTTCCTGTTTGATGGTGACCGCCTTGACCGTTGGAATCTGCAACCGTCTGTCTTGAAATTCCCTAGTCCAGTGAATGGCAAATAAATCCTGGGTGAACTAGAAGTTCAAATTTTAAATTTAGTGGAACTCATGGGCCAGGAAGATGGTTTTTCTGTGCCGAGTTTGGTTTGTCACTATTGGTTTCAGGGGTTTCTTCCTTGAAATTTTCAAAACCAGTTTCAGACCTTCTCCAAAAACAATCATTTTAAAAGCAAATCTGTCACTTAAAATTTAAATACATCAAATTGCTTTAATTTCTATGACGGATCTTAGGTTTATAGTATATGGAGTTTTAGAATTGCTACATCTCAAAAAATGCATGAAACTAAAAAATGCTGAATTTGCTTTAACATGGCTACAATTTGATAAATATTTTGGACGTTTATTTGCAAAGGAGTATAAAGAACCTTTATTTTAAAGACTTGTTTAGTGGAGCTGAAATATCGCCATTGTACTCCACTAGAATGAAACATTTGTTGTACTGGATTTTTGTGTGTGTCTTTTTTTTTTTTTTAAATTCTTTGCTCTTTAGACTGTTGTTTAAAATCTTATGTTTTTTAATGTGTTACCAAGGAGAAAATGTGATGGCAGATTCCATAGTGTAGAATGGTATGCCTCCCTCCCCTCCCCAGCAGCACACTCATAATGATGTCTGCATGCATTCTCACCCACATCAACAGACTTTTGTTCCAGACCTGAAAAAGACAGCCTCCCACTAAACAAATAAGCTCTCCAAAGGATGTGTTTTCTTTGGTGTTCCTGCAAATTAGCACAATCCTATGCTGTGCTGTGTGGGATTTCAGAGAAGCATTTCGTTATTTGTCCTCAACAGAAAAATGTGCAAAAGCTTGGTTTGCTTATTTCTCATGCAGTTCGTTCACTTTTATTTCAATCAGTATCACCGTTTATGGATTCAGTCACATGAATGACTATGCTCTTCAAGTCGAGTTGAATCTGTCCTCTGAAACTTATCCTTTGGTCCAAGGAAACTGATGTATGCAGCCTTAACTTTTTAAAATTGAACCTGAATATTATCAAAGCCGTGTTTGAGAGTGAGGTTTGAAATGAAATCAGGTGTGTTACATGGCAATGTACTTCCTAATACCACTTGGAAAGCCTTATTTATAACTTGGGCCCTGAGAATCTACCCTGAATATGTCTTTGAAACATGCTGTTTTTCTTTTCTTCTTGATTTCAGTTTACTTGGTCTAATGATAGCGAGTGAACATAAATGCCAAATTGGATGGCACTTTCCAGCTGTGAACAGAACTTTATACTTTAAGTACCAATTTGTGATGAAAGACTGCGTCTAGCTCAATTCTCATCAGCATTAGAGGTTTTAGCAATTGCCAATTATTTTTCCAAATTACCTATTTTAATTAAGTAAAATATTGTGAATTTAAGATTATGAAGTGTTCAAGCATTATTTTATCTTTAACTAATTAGTGAGGGAAATGGAAATAATATTTGGGGACATTAAGTGGCTATTTATGGAGCAACATGCTTCTGTGGTTTCAGCGCTGGCATTTAAGGGGAACACGCACTTTTCTTCTCCTATTACATGTGGAGCGTTTGCTGGAGCATATCCCGGGCCAGTGCTTTGTTCTCACAACGTAAATCTGTGCATTAATTGAGCCGAGACGTTCAGGGCACTGAGGATCCCTCAGTGCCCCTTCCAGGCCACACTCTCTGGACCAGACCTCAGCCTGCAGCTCAGGCGGGACACTGATTCCCACCCACAGAGACGACTGCTACCTGTGGTTCAGTTTTGCGATTTCTGCCCTAAGCTCCAGACAAGAGATGCGTACAGACCAAGGAAAACTGGCCCGGCAGCTTACTGCAAGTTGGAAGACACTGAAAGCCATTATTAACTGACATGGGCAACGTGATTTTGAAAAATCTTCCTTTTATATTTCAGCGCAGACTCTGGGAATCCCTCGACCGTTGCTTCAAGGCAGAGATCACAAACCCTTTTCAGAGCCGTGAATCCCCAGCATTCCTCCTGCCGCGCACGGCCCATTAACAGTGGAAGCTCCAGAGGGGACAGGGTGAGCCAGGAGTTCTGCTTGGCTGCTTCAGGGAGAGCCAGTGTTTTGCAGTCTAGCGAACTAATTGCGCACTCCTGATGAGATCATTAGAGGACAATAAAGGAAAATGGAAACAGTTTGCAATATGTGTAGGCAAATTTCCATATAGGATCATTTTTGTTTTGCTTAAATGCTGGGTACAGACTTTCTGTCATGAGCTGGGTTCGTTCTGATTTTTAATGTGCAGCTTGCAGCTTAACCTTCAAGCACACAGTGAGTCAGGCTGGTTTGTGCCTGTGCGCACACAGGCGATAGTGACAGTGTGCTGCTCACACAGGAGAGAGGGTGCTGGGACTCCTGCCCCATGTGTTTCCTTCATCCACCTAATTCTGGAAAATCACGCGAGAGAGTTCTATTTTACCTGCATTTTTGTATTAAGTTGCTGCTTTCAGAATTGTTTCAATTTACTCAGCAGGCAATTTTAGGTAATATATTTTAAAATACAAAAATAATGAATTTTGTCATGGTTTCCAGTGTAGTCATATGAATTCTAGGAGTTTCTAGGAGGGGAGCTTTGTGCATCAGTTTGGATCCCGTATCACTTTGGCAATCTGAAGCACCCAAAATGAATCAGACAACCTGGATGGATGACTCCAATTAAATACAAGGGAAGTCAATAAAGATAAATGCAAGCTACCGTGTTGAACAGTAATAATCCTATAAATACACAATAAGAAAGAAAACCAATCACATCTGGTATGGGGGAAAGATGAGGAGTTCTGATAAGTGAAAACTGAGTGCAATTGGGAAAACAGCCAACTGCTTTCTAACCTATCAGTACAATTGCTATCGAGCATAAGGTGCCTGGAGTAATTCTGCCTCAAAACAGCAAGCCCTCAGCTACAGCACAAGGCTCCAAACACTGAACACAACTTAGGGGAAAAGAACTGATTTCTAACGATGGTCAACCCCAAAAGGCCTTGGGTGGCAGAACAGCGGAGACTGTTGGCACCGCATGAATCCATTTTTCATTACTCTGATGAAATCCCTAGGCAGCCTGCTGTATAGAGAGCAAATTATTTTGATCACGGATCCAGAGGCATAAGGTGTATGGCCCTCTTGCTGGAAGGGTCCCAAAGGAACACAGGCATCATGTGGCAAGAGACAGGAGGTGCACAAGTGCCCCTCTGCTAGGAGGCCCCCAGGAGTTGAGCATGAGGGCTGCACCCTGATGATGTCATCTGACCCCAAAATACCCCACATCCAAGCACCACAGCCAAATGGTTTCCATCAACATAAAACTTTAGGGACTAAGCTCCTTCCTAAGGTCAGGGAGAAAGCCATATCAAACTACAGCGGCAGTACCCAATGGCAAAACTTCTCTGAGAGCAGGCAGGCAGTTCAAGGACTCTGTGGAAGGAGCATTTTAACGTCTCGCCTGCCCAGCAGTGGCGACCCAGCTTGGCTCTGGGAGCACCCCTGGAGTCAGGAAGACCTGAAAGGGGTGCCCTTGACCCCCTGCCGTGGCCCAGCCTCCTCCGTGGGAGCCGTGCTGAGTGCTGCTAAAGCCGAAGCAGCCCTGGATGTCTCAGCCAAACAGGCCTAGGTTCAGCATGGAAGGCACCCAGCGTGGCCACAGCAGTCCTCCTGGAGGGGCCGTGGTCAGGCCCTCACTGGTGCCTTGCCACGGACAGCATGGAAAAGGTCAGCGTCTGATATTTAGGTTCAGCTTCAGAAAGACCATGTGGTGGCCCAGGGACATGATCTGATAGGTCCTCCTTGACTTCCTGCCTGTAATGCTAAGTGGGGAATCCTTTCACCTCCAGGATTGAGGCAGGCAAAGGATCGTAAAACCCAGGAGGGAAAGGAAGAACTGGGTAAGCACACTGATTAGCCAGAAATCACTGTTCTCAGGCCTGCATGTTGCCTGGGCTCACACGCTACCCAGGCTTGCCAGCTGTCACAGATGAGATACAGGATGCCCAGCCACTTTGAATTTCAGATGAACTACACATAATTTTTGTCAATATGTGTCATGCAATTCTTAAGGTGTGCTTATACTAAAAATTATTTTGCTATTTATGTGAAATGTAGAGTCCACTGGACATGCTGTGTTTTATCTGACAACCACGGCATCAACCATGTGCCTGGCACATACATGGCCCATGTCCCACGGTCACCTGCAGGAGTCCTAGCCGACATCTGAAGCTACCACATGACAAAGCAAGCCCAAAGCCCCTGTCTCTGAAACACGGGAGTTTAAGGTACTGGGTACAGTCACTACCCCGGAGGAAACTGACACAGATGTTACTGTTTTCTTGAGTTTTTTTTTTTTTTAAGTTTTATTTTATTTATTTGAAAGGCAGAGTGAGGGGCGAGGGGGAGATGCAATCTTGCCATCTGTTAGTTCACTCCCCAAATGGCCACAACAGCCAGGGCTGGGCCAGGCTGAAGCCAGGACCCTGGAACTCCATCCAGGCCTCCCACATGGGTGCAGGGGCCCAAGCACCTGGGTTTTCTTCTCCTGCTCTCCCAGGTGCATTAGCAGGGAGTTGGATCAGAAGTAGAGCAGCAGGGACTCAAACCGGCACCCTGATATGAAATGCAGTCTCCCAGGTGGTGGCTTACCCACAGTGCCACAATGCAAGCTCCTAACACAAATTTTAAATACACATACACACACACACAATATGGAAAACACAACACACAATGTGGAATACACAACACACATACACAGTTCTCAAAGAGTACATGGAAAATGGATGTCATGAAAAAAAAAAACCAGCATGGATTTCAAAAATATTGGCCAAAAAGTCACCTTCTTACTCCCTTTTACAACATTTCTGCAGTCCCCTCACGTACACACCTCGCCACCCAGAAGTCACTTTCCTTGGCCTGTGGCACCCACACACCCAGGCACAGGGCTGCTTCCCAGCCGGCTCCCTGCTCCTCTCTCCCACACTGAACTCCATCACCTGGCACAAAGCCACGCCTGCATCCCTAACACTATGTACCCGCTTACAAACCCCAGTGAGGGTGCACACTGGCATAAAAGACCCTTCCTGATCCCCCTGCTCAGTGTGTCCCTGGACAATGCCCTGGGCTGGGCTGTAGCCGCCAGCCAGTGGGGACCAGCCTGTGGGATCCAGAAGCTCCAGGCACTGCGTTCAGGAGAACGAGTACAATCTGGGCGTGGGAAGACGGGGAAGTTGGCCTGGGCCCAGAACGTGCCTTGTGTGTTCTAAGAACTGTGAGAGGCCCACATGGAAGCAGACGCCCAGACTCAAGGGGGCGTCGGTGTCTTTGTGTCCCGGGTGCTTTCTGAGCCTCAGATCATACCATGGGGAGACTCACCTGGTGGCGCTGTGGGCATCAGCAACTCAGAAGTTACTTAAACATGTCTCCGACCTGTGCCTCTAAGTGTCACCGTAAATGCACTATGGCAGATCCTATGTGAATCTGTGCGCGCTGTCTCGGCCCCGGGACGAGGCCGCCTGCAGTGTGGACTCCGCCTTTCACTGTCTTGTCCCTCTCCCGGAGGGTTCGGTTCTCTGTGCACATGGGCTGCTGAGCAGGTCTTAGCTTCTAGCCTTCCCTGGGGCTGCCCCCGACACAGAGATGCCCCTTCTACCCATCCTCTGGGGCTCAGGTTTAACAGTGTTGCTTGCTTCCAGAAGTCTTCCTCGAGCCCCTGATGTGGGCCCGGTGCCCACTGTCAGACAGTCGTGTGGACACCACTTTACCCTGCATGCAGCATGCCTGGGGAATATCCTTGCATCTCCCTCTGAGCTGCCATGGGTCCTCTCTTTGGAGAGAGGCGCCTGTGAACTCCTCTGGTCTCCTCACCACCTCTAGGCTCTCGAGGCCACAGGCCCACACACTGAGGTATCCATCATGCCAAAAGTCCCAGGGCACTCCCAGCTCAGAGTGTCAAAAGCAAAATCTCTCCTCTTCCCCCACACCTGCTGCTCCCCCTGCCTGGCCTCCGCATCCACGCTGGGACCTGAGGCACCTGGAGCCACTTCAAACTTCTCTCTCTTCCCAGGCCAGGTGGGCACAAAATGCTCTCAGAGTTGCCTCCCCTCCACCTTGTGTGCCGTGGCTCTTGTCCTTCTATGGCCACTGCCCAGCTCCCACTGGGGCGCTGTCCCCTTGGGCTGCACACCCTCCTCAGTCCCGCTCCAGGCCCTTGTGTTCATTTTCCACCGTCAGTGGCCTAACACAGCCCACGTTCACGATGGTGCAGCTCAGAGTTCAGTCTGCCGGGTGCAGTCCAGGTGTCTGCAGAGAACCTCCCTGCCCGCGCTGTCCCAGCCTCCATCCCTCGGCTCACAGGCCCCACGTCTAGCCAACACCTCTGCCTCTTGCCAGCCTTTCCTACTGTGTTGCCTCTGACCTTGTTTGGCCTTGCTCCCGTACTGAGGACGCCATGATGATGTCAGATCCATGCAGAGAACAGCAGCATCTTCCCATCCCAAGTCACCAGGGCTCGTGTGTCTGCACAGTCCCTTTGCCATGGCTGGGGCACGCCGAAGGTTCCAGGGCCAGGCTGTGCACACCCGGCGGTGGGGGACAGGTGTCTCTGCCTGCTGCAGCAGCACTGGAGTGCTCTAAGATGTGTTGCTTCGACTCACCGTCACTCACAGCGACCTGAGGAATAACAGCCCAAACTCCCCAACAGGGGCCATCACGCTCTGCCTCCTCGGCGTCTCCTCAGGTTGATCTTGAGGATTCCGCCCCTTCCTGTGTTCCCTGCTGTTTTGTCCATGCATCTTGAGTGTCAAGTGGCTCTATGGAAACTGTCGCTAGACCGGGAACCACTGGGGTATAACTACTCCCTAACTGACAACTACGCCGATACTCAGCATACTGATGGGCTTTTGCCTTGAGATATCTACCAGGCACTAAGAATCCATAGGAAACAACTACAGTCCTTGGAAAGCGCTAAAGATCATAACACTGGCTGGTTCTCGTTAGACTCTGCAGATGGGACGTCTTGCTCCTTGGCATGAGCGTGTGAGGCAGGAGCCATCCCTGCCCCCAGCTCGGGGAGGACAAACCCAAAACAGGGGAGGCTGAGAGTCCACGCACTCCGCGTGTGGAGGCAGGACTGGACCTTGCGCCCCTCCTTTCTGCCTCGAGGTGAGATGAAGCTGCTGACTGCCTTCAGGCCGGCCTCCTTAGTCACATCTGGAGGAGACACTGAGATGGACTTGAGAGGGGAATTACAGTAAAAGCAGCCACGGGAAGATGGTGGAGGGAAGCAGAGAGGGTTTTTGCAACTGCCTGTGCATGCCTGGTTGAACTGAACCACTAAACCCTGCTCACCCCTCATTACCTGTGTCTGAGGACGGGCAAGAGGCTGAGCTGATGAACCCTTAAAGAGCAAAGCCTCCATTTTTATGCAAATAGCCAAGAGCAGTAAACCCTGGAGAGAGACTCCAGTGGAATGTGCATTACTGAAAGGCCCAGCAAGCCACAGTGTTATTCAGGATTAAACTCCTGGCAGCGACAACGTTTTAAATTTGTGTTTTAAATTATTTTTAAAATGAGAAGAGGTAATGGCAAAATATAACCTTGAATTTCACTGCTTCAATAATGCGTCACTATCTCGAGATGACTTAAACATTCCATTCTGAATTACACATTATTAGGAAATAATACTGCTCCTCCGACGGCAGTACTGAAAGCTGAGGGCCTCTGACTTGAGTACCGTCCTCCAGCTCCACTCACCCTCTTTAGCTTTAGAAATTCATGTTGGGAGCCAGTGCTGTGGCGTAGCAGGTAAAACTTCTGCCTGCAGGACCGGCATCCCCTATGGGTTCGAATCCTGGCTGCTCCACTTCTGATCCATCTCCCTGCTAATGTGTCTGGGAAAGCAGTGGAGGATGGCCCAAGTCCTTGGGCCCCTGCACCATGTCAGAGACCTGGAAGAAGCTCCTGGCTCCTTTCTGGCTTTGGCCTGGCCCAACACTGCCAGTTACAGTCATTTGGGGAATGAACAAGCAGATGGAAGATCTTTCTTTCTCTCTCTCTCTCTCTCTCTCTCCTCTCTCTCTCTCTCAACTTTTAAAAATTATTTTTAGGCCGGCACCGTGGCTCAATGGGCTAATCCTCCACCTTGCGGCGCCGGCACACCGGGTTCTAGTCCCGGTCGGGGCGCCGGATTCTGTCCCGGTTGCCCCTCTTCCAGGCCAGCTCTCTGCTGTGGCCAGGGAGTGCAGTGGAGGATGGCCCAAGTGCTTGGGCCCTGCACCCCATGGGAGACCAGGAGAAACACCTGGCTCCTGCCTTCGGATCAGCGCGGTGCACCGGCCGCAGTGCGGCCAGCGGCAGCGGCCATTGGAGGGTTAACCAACAGCAAAAGGAAGAGCTTTCTCTCTGTCTCTCTCTCTCACTGTCCACTCTGCCTGTCAAAAAAAATATTTTTAAAGATTTATTTATTTATTTGTTTGAAAGGCAGAGTCACAGAAAGGCAAAGGCAGAGAGAGAGAGAGGTCTTTCATACGTTGGTTTGCTCCCAAATGGCCACAATGGCCAGAGCTGGGCCAATCCGAATCCAGGAGCCTAGAGTTTCTTCCAGGTCTCCCATGCAGGTGCAGGGTCCCAAGGACTTGAGCCATCCTCTACTGCTTTCCCAGGACAGCAGAGCTGGGTCGGAATTGGAGCAGCTGGAACTCGAACCGGCACCCACGTGGGATGCCAGCACCTCAGGCAGCAGCTTTACCTGCCATGCCACAGCGTGGGCCCAGATACAACATTTTAACATCTAATTAAAAGTTGCATCTGTTTGGCATTCCATGGTTGTAAAAATGTTATTATTTTTAGCTAAAATGAAGGAAATTGATGGACTCTCAAAGGAAAAGTTATCCTATCCTTATTATAGTGGCACTTACGCAGTTAGAAACAGCAGCAAGTGGTGTGTCATGTTTATGTGAAGAGCACTGGACTGGGTCCCTGGCTATGGACATGAGTCCTGGTGCCATGTCCCCTAATTTGTTTTTCTACCTTCATCAGAGATTGTGTTAAGTATTCAATAGGACAAGCATTCTGCTAAGTTCCTTCTAGATAGTATCTCATTTACTCTTAACAAGATCATGAATGAAGTCAACCAAACTATTATCCTATCTAGATTCTCTGCACGCTGGGGCACTGAAGGGCCTCCAGGGTCGCTCTGGCAGTGGAGTGCCAAGGGACGCCTTCCTCTCATGCCTGCTGATTGTCTTGGAAGAGCCCGGGGTGATGATCCTAGCATGTGTGGACGCTCTTGGCTCTTTCCCCTCCATCTCCTTCCAGTGGCCCCCGACGCTGCTACGTTTCCAACACTGCGCCTTCTTCCTCTACTGCTTCCTTGATGGCAGCACAGGGCCTGCCCACACCTGACCAGCCCCTCTCACCGGGAGGCTGGCTCTCATCCGGGCGGGGGTGGGGAGGGTCTGTTAACCTTCTCCCTCTCTTTAATTTTTCCCTTCAGTTACTTTATTTGTTTATTTACTTGACAGATAGAGTTAGACAGTGAGAGAGAGAGACAGAGAGAAAGGTCTTCCTTCTGTTAGTTCACTCCCCAATGGCTGCTATGGCCGGAGCTGCGCCGATCCGAAGTCAGGAGCCAGGTGCTTCTCCTGGTCTCCCATGGGGTGCAGGGGCCCAAGCACTTGGGCCATCCTCCACTGCACTCCCAGGCCACAGCAGAGAGCTAGACTGGAAGAGGAGCAACCGAGACTAGAACCCGGCGCCCATATGGGATGCCAGCACTGCAGGCCGAGGATTAACCAAGTAAGCCACGGCGCCGGCACCCTTCAGTTACTTTTGCCATGTACCTAAGAACAGTTATTAGATTGAGACCCCCCGAATCAAACAAATGTCTCTGCATGCATCTATCCTCTGTCAAGTTCAAGACATGGGCTTGTTGTCACCTCTGTATTTTTGGGACTCTGTGGTTTGAGAATATTGCTTGATTTTGACAGAGCTGATGCTTCCAGGAAATTCATAGGATTCTGCAGCCACTGGAGTCCCCAGGAAACTGTGGTAGCTAACCCATCCGCTTGGAAGCTGTTACACAGACAATGTCACAGTGCCCCCCTCTCTGTATCCTCTCTGGACCTCAAGATGTCTCCACCTGTGTTTCATTCAAGGATATTTCATTTACTGCAGAGTCAGCGCAAACACATTCATGTCCCTTTCCATGCAGAGTCTCACAATTCACCAAGACTTAGGTGAATAATTACCTTTTTCCTTTTCATGTACCATACTCACTGAAAGGTATTAATAACTGATGTGTCTTTTTGACTAAACTTTAACAAAGCAGCTGGTTTATAGAAACTTAAATTACAATGTGCACAGTATTGACATCGTGGAAGGAAAGTTAGGCATTTTAGTAATTAAGTTAAACAGTTGTTTTGCCCCACAACTCAATATTCCTTTCAATTTCCCAACCCCAATTCAGAATTACTGAACCTGAACTTGCTGAGAACATACACACTTAGCTGAATACCACCCCCTCCGCTGAATGTGGGGGGAACAAAATTTCTCTTCTCGGAGGAGTTCCTACTACACACTTTGGTTTTGTTTTTCTTCCCTCCTCAGCTACCATATTGAGCACTGACTATCTTGGGCCTTCTCCTAGTCTCTTTCTGACTATCACTGTGTTCGCTCACAAGCACTGTGACATGGCAGGCCACTGAAGGTCACAGTTAGGACACCGCAGATCCAGGGTTCCGACGTGCGAGTCAGCTCACATGGCGTCTGCTCCGTCAGGAAGGTGCTGCACATCACTTCATCAGCATCCTGTGCATTTGCCTCTCCATTGCGTCCCAGACCCCAGTGAAATCCCCTAGTCAGGAGCTCAGGGTCTGGTCGTTCTTTTTCTTTCTCTTTTCTTTAATGAGTTTTCTCAGTTCTTTTTTTGAAAAAGATGTATTTATTTGAAAGACGAGTTACAGAGAGAGGTGGAGACAGAGAGAGAGAGAGTCTGGAGCTGGGCCAATCCAAAGCCAGAAGCCAGAAGCTTCTTCTGGTCTGCCACTTGGGTGCAGGAGCCCAAGGACTTGGGCCATCTTCTGCTGTTTTCCCAAGCTCATTAGCAGGGAGCTGGATCAGAAGAGGAGCAGCTGGAACTCGAAGCGGCACTCACATAGGATGCTGGCGCTGCAGGCCAGGGCTTTAACCTGCTGTGCCACAGTGCAGTACCTAGTCTGGTTGCTCTTTACTGACCCTACCTTGTAGTTTCTCCTGCATCTGAATCCTCTCCATCAGCAGGACTGATCTTTTTATCACCCTAAGACACGCCATATTTGCATTCTTCTCGTGGAAGTCTTACTTAGGATTATTCATTTTCAAAGTTTTATGAAATATTTGTATCATTTCTTGGTTTCCTTTTGGGTTTGGGTCTCACACCCCGCCAACTGTCACATCAGATTTCATGCACTCCCTTCTAGAACATTCCATTGGGGGGCATGTAGATATACTCATTTATCCAACAACTGAGTGCATTCCTTTCTATGGCTCTAACATATGCAACTGGTTCTCTCTTGATGGACATTAGGTTATTTCAAGGCTTTTAAAACAATTTCATGTGTCATGTTTTGTGTGCTTGTGTGAACATGTCTGAACAATGCATTCACAAGAATAGAACGTACATGTTTCATTTTTAGGCTGATACTGAACTTGACCCCTTTCATCCTCCCGAAGTCTAAGAAACTTTGGCACAGTCCACATCTTCTTCTTAGCATTGAGTATGTTGGCTTCTGGAGTTGGGAGTGGGCTGTTCCTTGGCTCTGTGGCTACCTGGACCCAATAGCAGTTATTATATCGTGCATGGACTCTCAAAATCCCAGGCCAGTTGTTTAGAATTTAGGAAAGGATGAAATCTGTAAACATGCCTTTGGTTTAGCCATGATAGTATGGCAGAGGCCTCCCCACGGTTAGAAAGAAAAAAAAAAACACTTATCCTGGAAATGAAATGTGGTCATTATCTGCTGGCCTGCAAATGTTTCATTTGTAGCTGTTCCAGCTTCTGCTTGTTAGCAGGGAGTGATGGTGTTAACCCCTGCCAGACAGCATACAGCTCAGTACGTGTGTGGAAGAAATATTAGGTGCATGAAGAAAAACTAGTTAAACGTTATCAGTAACTATTACACAGAGGCAGTAGTGTATCAATTCCCATAGCCGCCATGTAACATTGGAATATCCGATCAAATGCACTCATATAGCTATTTAAGGGAGATAAAGAAGCTAAAACCATATATAAGGAAATATCTCTCTTTGGGGCTCAGACTTTTGGATAAAAATCCAAGTGGGCCTTATGCTGGCATAATAATAATAATAAAAATAAAGAGTGTTTCCTGGCCTTGGTTCATGAATCCCACTACAATAGTAGTATTTTCTCAAGTGGATTTGCATGAAATCTCAAGTAAGTCTAGATGTTTTCATGCAACAGGCCTAACGTGCACACTTGGTCAGAGGGGTCAAATGCTGCTTACCAGGGGAAATGCGTGTCTTCATCAGCAGGAACGTCCATCAGTTAGGGTCTGGGACTGCTGGGCCACAGCCTGAAGGACAGCTAGCAGCCACCAGCCAGCTGCTGGGGCCAGGCCAGCTGGGAGAGCCACAGGAGCCCATTCACCCAGCACTGGGCAGGTGGTGACCTCCAAGAGGACCATCCTGTTGGGTGGGATGTGGTCCAGGAGCGGCAGGTGCAGGTGACCTTGGAACTCAGTCGTCATTATCTACATGGCTTCCAGTCCCGTCAAACCCTAGTAGAACCATGGTTCTCCGCCGTGGCTGCATCTGAAATCACATGGGAAGATTTATAAGTTCTGATGCTGATTTCTGTTTCCCTTGGCTGTGCAGTAACCCCAGTCCCACTCCGATGCCTCTAAATGATCTGAGTCGCATGTGGAACACGGGCTTTTCAGCTCTCATTTGGTTCTGCTAGTTTCTTCCTCTCCTGCTCTCCCTGATCCCATGGGAGAATAAATTTGGACTCAGCCCATGCAGGTTACCCGTATGACCAGTGCCTGCCTGAGAAGGACCCCAATCCACGCTGTCAGTCGGTGCTCTGGCCCCATCTTGCCTCCTGCAGATCCAGGGGTGCGGTCTGAGCACAGTCTGGGGCATGGGCGTTCTGAGAAGCTGCCCAGGTAGGGCCATCCTGCAGCCTCCCCTAGAACAAGCACAGTAGGACGACAGCCAGGCAAGGTCAGCTAGATCTGGTCCCCAGAGCTGAGCACCAAAACAGACCCTGGCCGTGTCCAAGCCAAACCCTGACACTGGAGTCACAGACAAAGGGCAGCTGCAGAGCCTGGGTGACCTGGCAGGGCTGACGAGGGCTGGCGAGGGCTGCCCCGTGTGGGAAGAAGGGCACCTGCAGGACTCAGCAGAGACCTCGCAGTAAGAGCAGCTCCAGTTCTCCCGAGCCCAGCGGCTGACGGGATCCTGACCTGACCAGGTTTCACTAGGAAACGAGGGCGGCTCTGCCTGCAGGTGGAGGGTATCCAGAACTCCAGCAGGGAGGGACTGGAGGAAGTTAAACCTGATTTCTTTCCAGGTAATTGGCTGCGTGCTGGGTACACAGGCCAAGATGCAGCGATCCACTCCCACCTGGGGCCCCCAGGCATCTCCACACCTACCTGCCAAGGCCACTGCTTTGCATCAGCCCCTGTTCTGAGCCAGATTTCAGTTCTGAGGATTTTAATAGTACAAGAAGTATTATTGTCCATATTTTATACGCCTTTGTTCTTACACCTAACTTTATAATTGTATCTTATAAACTTAGAAATGGTCTGTGAGTGGTTTCAGAAAGTTTTAGTGGCATATGAAATACTAAAATTTATAAGAGAGTTTATACCAAAACAGATTTAGACTTCAGACTGAATTCCTTTTGGTGTGAGTTGTAAATTTTATTGTCAATACAAAGGTTGATAAATAATCACAAAGATCCATTTTCAAGGACAAAAAGAATTTACAGGTCTCGGTTATTATTTTAAATCTATGAATACTATATTTTAGAGGCAAATAGATGTTTTGGTTCATTATTTAAGTTGCCATGAACCAAAGAGCGTTCTTTCTCAGATAAGCAAAATTGCTTAGACATTATTTCAGATTTCCATTTCTTATTTTTCTGTTCTTACATGTAACTGTGAAGTTCTACAAATTTCCACTCTTTTAAAGAAAAAGGTTTGGCTTTTTAAAAAAATGTGTAAAATACTTGTTTTTGAGAACAGCAAGGCCATATGGGAGGGAGGTGATTGGGAGGTAGAAGTGGGTCAGAATCCATAACAAAACAGTATTTGTTTCTGTCCTCCCTGCTTTGCAATAACCCTAATCCTCCTCACATTCCTGCAGATATCCGCACTGCGGTCTTTCAGCTCCCATTCAGTCTCGGCCTCTCTCCTGCCCCGCCCCTCTGAGCAGGCCTGTGGCATCCTCGCCCCACTTACACCCTGGGCAGCTGGCCTGCTCCCCAGTCCACGCAGTCAGTGTGAATTTTCTCCTGAGTCTGGACAAGACTGCTTTGACTTCCTGTCCAGCCTCCACGTCACTTGGACTCTGGAAGCGATCCCAAGGGGGCCCCTGGCTCCAAGGCCCCTGGCCTTGGGTTAGGATATGGTGTAGGGGAGAAGGCAGAGTTACCCCCAAGATCTCTTTGAGCCACTCATTACTCCAGGAGCCCCAGGACTGACGGCAAAACCCTCAGATAACAAGTGTGCACTGCTCAAATCTTCACATCTCAGGCTCGGCACTGGGCTTTGGGACCTGAGACCCAAACTGGAGCCCCGTCACACTTGGAGCCCAGGCCGCACAGCTTGGAGGCGGAAGCCTAGACTTAGAGCCCAGTTATGAAGGATAGTGAGTGGCCTCAGACAGTCCCTTAATGGTCTGAGGCTTGTGGTCTTAACACACTTTCATGGTAGAATGCCTGTGGCACTTGGGTGGAGGAATACACGCCCAGGGTATGCATGTATGTCCCTGTGCATGTAAACTGTGAAGTGCTGGGCAGGGGTGTGCCATTGTGGCTTTTTTTTTTACGATTTACTTATTTATTTGAAAGGTGAAGTTACAGAGAGGGAGAGACAGTGTGCGTATGTATGAGAGAGAGAGAGAGAGAGAGAGAGAGCTTCCATCTGTTGGTTCACTCCCCAGAGGGCTGCGCCAGGCAGAAGCCAGGAGCCAAGAGCTCCCTCAGGGTCTCCAAGGTAGATGGCAGGGGCCCAAGCACCTGGGCCATCCTCCACTGCTTTCCCAGGCTATTAGCAGGGAGCTGGCTTGGAAGAGGAGCAGCCGGGATTCCTATCAGTGTCCATATGGGATGCCTGGGCTGCAGGCCATGGCTTTACCGGCTGCCCCACAACACTGGCTCCTACTGTTGTGGCTTTAAAAGAAGTTGGATGCCAAAGGCATGTGTTGAGCCTCCCCTAGCAGGCTAGGATCTAAGAGACTTTAACCAAAGGAGTAAGACCTCCTCTCTGTCTCAAGGGGCAGCCATCTACCAGAGCCTACATGGTGCCTGTTCAGAAAAGTGGATGGTTTGGTAGTCCTGGGTGTGGACAGGGGCTGGCACCGGGGCGGGGGTGGGGCGGGATGCAGTGGCTGTGTAGAGGCCGAGGAGTGGCCCCCAACTTCAGCAGGGAGTGCCTCAGCCCCTCACCTCGCCCGCCGCGCCAAGGCCTGGGCGCTGCCAGGAGGACAAAGAGGCCATTGCGGGGAGAGAGCCCATTCCCCAGAGCACGGCCGGGCCGCCTCGCCAGGGACAGAGCAGCACGGGAAACGCCGGCCTGGCTCGCTAGGAAAGGGCTTGGTTTCCCTCACGGGAGGCTTCCATCAGCTGTGCGACGCGCTCTCCAGAGTCCACCAAAGGCGCCTTTGGGGCGAGGCGGGTGCGTCCTGGGTACCAGGGCGGTGGGCGACGGCCGCTGCCCAGCACCTGCCAGCGAGTGTGGTGCTCAGCTCCTCCGCATCTGCCGGGACAACACCGCGCTGTCTCCTCCCGCCGCTCCCTCGCGACTGTTTTGCTTGTTCCATTTGCCCTGCACGACAACTGAAAAAAAAAATGTAGATGAGAATCAACCCTTTATTCCAACAGCAGTGAAAGAATTATTTTGTTAATTGGTGTATTGATATCCCAAGAACTGCTTACTGTGCCAAGTTATTAAGGATAAGTAGACGAGAGGCAGATTAAACTTTGAATCACCTGTTCCTCTGGGCAAAACACATAAACCAAACTGACTGCAGCCAAATGTCATATTATTTACATGGCGCGCACAATTTATTTTCCTAAAAATGTGCTCAACAAAAGACTCAAATTTGCTCTTAAGCATATAATGGGTCCCACTTAATAGTGGAGCTCTCTGATGTGCCCTTCTGTATAATTAAATCATATGGGAAAATGTCACAAAACAAAATAAAATGTATTTATTTCAGCCGTATCTTCCCACAGCATGACATGAAGTCTGAAAAAAGAATCACTAAGCATTTTTATGCCATCTGTGCTGGTAGGAGACGCGTTTACCAAGCATGTCACTGTAAAATATTTCCTTTTGAATTAAGCATGGTCTGCTTATTACTATGTAGTGGCTGGCTGAATGGGTGCAGAAGTGGGCAGAATCCTGCGCCGGTCACAGGAATCCTTCTTCTCCTACGTACCACCACTGGTCCCCTATCATGCCTTTCACTGAATTTCAAGAAATGCAAAACAGAGGAACCATTTAAAAATTAGATCCATGTTAAGTTCCCCATGCTGCTTCATCCAAGCAAAGTTCTGGCAATACTTTCCAATCATAGCTTCTCGGGAGCAGGATGTGACAAGCTGGACAAGAGCGCAGGTGGACCCGAGAATCCCCGTGGCAGGAGCGCAGCCTGTGTGTCCGCGACGTCTGGACAGCAGCGGCTCAGTCCGCTCTCCCAGCGAGCCACTCTCCCACTGGGGGCTAACGCCATCCAAGTAGCGACATGAAAGTCATGAATTCTTACAGGAAGTTGTGTTTCCTGCATCCACTTTACACTTTGTCTAGCAGATGTGCAAATCCTCGTAAGGTTTTCAGAGGACAACTTGATTGGCCCAGAGGAACAGCAGCAGGTTCCAGCTTACACACACCTTTGAGTTTGTGTTCAAAGCCGATGTCCTTTGTGAGACAGCTATAAATGATCGAGTGTAACGTGGTGTACGATGAAAATATAACTGCTCTGAGTCCTGCTAACTGTGAACCTTCCCAAGTCAGTGACGTCTTAAAGCCTTCAAACCCAGCTAAATTAGAATATGATTTACCTAAACGTAAGTTAACAAGGATTCTACCATTTTGATCATGACTATACAGAAAAGCTATGATTTTTCTACAGTAGAAGAATCATAAATTATACAGTTTATCATAAAATCAAGGGCTAGCTCACTTAATAAGTGATCTTGCTTCCCCTCGAAACTAAACAGATTTCAAGTTCCATGAAGTTTTTTGGTGTGTGTGTGGGGGGGGTGCTTTTGTTTATTTTTATGTATTTGAAAGGCAGAGCAACAGAGAGAGAGGACAGTAATATCACCCATCCACTCTCGTGCTCCCCCCAAAGCCCGCAACAGTGAGGGTTGGGCCAGCCCACCCAGGAACCTAGAGCTCCAGCCGGTCTCCCACACGGGTGGCAGGGACTCCAGCATGGTTTCCATCATGCTGCCTCCATGTGCATTTTAGCAGGAAGCTGGATCGAAAGAAGCGGGAGTGGATATCCCAAATACTGAGGCCTAAGCTGCTGTGCTGCCATGCCCCACGCCCATAGAGTTTTTGAAGTCCCACTGCCTTAACAGCCAACCCACCAGTTCCCTGAAGCTGTTTCTGACAATGAAAATGCATGTGAAAGTGATTTGTAAACGATTACATGAGACACAAAACCTTGTTGTTGTCATTAATAGTATTATAAGCGGCGAAATTGTGGCAGCTACTTTTTTCAGTATTGATCGCGTGGGTTCCCAGCTGAACATAATACTTTTTCCTATGGCATTCATTTTATCCACTGAATGTTTCATTTTAACACTCTTTTGTGCACTGCCTTTGAACTTGATCTTGAACACTTTCTGTCCGTGGCTTATCCCTTCCAGTGACTGGGGGTCAAGATCCTCATCAGAGAGGTTGGAAGTTTCCCACAGGGAATCAGAGTGGGCACTGCAGCAAACATCCATTAAAGCTTTGAAGGAATTCTGCTTTCACTCCACTCTAACTTTTAAAGAGAAAATTAGTTTGACCACAATTAATTTAAAATATTGCTTTTGTGTAGCCTGGCTGCAGTTTCCCATCATTTCAAGGGTCTCTGATACTGACTGGCATTTTCAATCTAATGAAAGGGAAGACCACCTTTATTGATACAACAAATGACTCCACTTCCCAGTTCTGACTTCTGTCCCTGTGACCTCTGGCTTATCCCTCTGTGTGCTATGGGTCAGGGCCCGTATCGCAGAGGCTCCAAGTACCCCAGGGAGAGCGCTGGCCACCTACACTGAATATTTTTAAAGGAGAATCTTTGAAGAATTAAATATTTACAGCTGTATATTCCCTTCCAGCTTCTATGTGTTACCAGGGGTTGTGCTGTGTTGTAATAGTATAGCAGAAAATATGGATTTACTTTCAGTCCAAAAGTTTGGAAGTTAATACTCTGATTTTACCAGCTGTGAAAGATGTCGATATTTGAAGAAAAGCTGCCAGAACTAAAGCTAATGCAATCCAATAGCACATGTGCTAATTTATGTTTCTTTCAAAACCCAGAAGGCCAGAGAGGTCTGCACGGTCCCAATTTTGTTGTTTGGTGTCAGTTTTCCCTAAGTGTTCTGCAGAAACTTCTTTTAACCAAATTACCATGGGAAACCAAAAATGGAAAGCACTAATGATTTAAATGAACGTTTAATTCCAGTTGCACTTTAAAAAAATTATTGATTTCAAAAGCAGAGTTAAAGAGGGAGAAACAGAGAGAGAAAGATCTTCCACTCACTGTTTGACTCCCTAGATGGCTACAATGGCCTGGGCTGGGCCAGACCAAAGCCAAAAGGCAGGAGCTTCTTCCAGGTCTCCCACGTGGGTGCAGGGGCCCAAGGGGACTGGCTTCGGCTGCTTTCCCAGGTGTGTTAGTAGGGACTTGGACCAGAAGTAGAGCAGCGCGAATCCCATATGAGATGCTGGCTTTGCAGGCCCAGCGGCCTTACTCACTATGCCACAATGCTGGTCCCTCCTTTTTTTAAAGAAAGTTAATTAGAACTGTGACGATCGGGACTCATTGCATTCTGCAGGTTGGGGGTAAGTTATCAGCAGTGCATAGAATCACCTTTGATGGTCTGGACTCTCTTGCCGAGAAGGGAAGGATGCCTCCTCTGCCTGGGGACAGCCGAGTGTTGGAGGGTACACCAGGGCTGCATCAGCAAGTGTAGGTGCAGAAACCCTGCCCAGTGTTGCACATGAGCCAGAGAACAAGTGCACTGGGAAGCAGAGGGGCAGCGGCATGACCGGGCTTGCCGTGAGCAGTGCAGACAGAATCGCCGTGGTGCTGGACTCAGGGTAGCTGAGCAACAGTGGAGAAAGCCAGCGGGGGCGTGGATTGGGCCCCTCCCACGGCTGGTGCGCTGTGCTCCAACACAGCCAGGCTGAGGAGGCAGGGATTATTCCATGATCACCAGGTCTGATTATCCCAGATTAGGAATTAGCAGGAGGGACGTGGCAAAAAAAAAAGACTTGTCCAGAATGTGCTCGAAGCAGCTGGCAGGAGAGTTCGGGAGAGACGCGGCCCTGGGCAGGCTGGGTGGGGTGGGGAGCCCCAGCAGTCTTGGGGTGATGTCAGAGTGTGCGGAGGTCACCACAGTGAATACCACAGATGGGCAGCTCAAACAAAAGCTCATGCGTGCTCTCGTGGTTCTCAGGCCACAGGTGGATCAAGGTGTGGACAGGGTTGCTTTGTCCTAAGGCCTCTGTCCCTGGCTTCTCACTGTGTGCTCTAGTGGTTGTCCCTCGGTCTGTGTGTAACCTGTGTCTCATCTCTTTTTGTAAAGATCAGGCCCCACTCGTGCGACCTCATTTTACCTAGTCACCTCTCTAAATGCCCTCTCTCCAAACACGCTCTGAGCCGCTGTAGCGTAGGGCCCAAACATACGAATTTGGGAGGGGATGGGAGGATGGCGTCCAGCCCATGATGGAGGCAGGTGGCTGCCCCTGGAGGATAGGGGTTGTTGAGGAGTGAGACTACTGGTGGGGGGGGGGAGCCCCAGCTCTCCCTTGTGGTGCAGTTGGGAGCGATGACAAGGGCCGGTGGGGGTGGCGGCGGTCCAGTGGGAGCTGACGAGAGATGGTAGGACAGGGGTGAGGCTTCCAGCACTGAGAGGCAGGGTAACTGACCAGGAAGGAAGCTCCCTCCGTGGGCAGCTGTGCGTGCACCAGGTTGCCCCGCTTTCCGGCAGCAAGGCAGGTGGTTCTCGGTAGGACTGAAGCCTTCTGCTCCTTCACTCCCCTGAGGTCAGGCACCGCCCCCAGCGCATCGTCACCTGTGAGCCGCGACATGGAAGGGACAGGACGCGTCGTGTGGAAGATTTTTAGGTTAGGAGTTTTCTCTGAACCCCTCTAAATGGTGGTCCTCCTTTTTTGGTAACTTTACCCGGAATCCTGTCCTTCCACTGGAATCAGAACTAACCTCACGCATCTCTCAAGGATAAACCTTAATCAGTTTTGCTGCATGACCTAATGCACCAGGCTAACTCATCATTCGTTCTGATTGTGCTTCTTGTGCCTGATAATTTGGAAAGCAGCCGTATAGTAGATGCCAGTGCCCTTCAACAGCACAGACTCCTCCTCCGTGCACACCCTCCGTCTCTCACCGTGCACTGCCGGCCGTTCTCCTAGTTACCGTCTCTCACAAAGAGCCCACCCACCTGGACTGATTTCCACCTTTCCAACACCCACACTAGCTCATCTATGGAGTTTTGGTATTTCACAGGTCAAGAATGCAGGTCCAACTACAGTTTTTGAGAGCAAAACAGGATGTATTGATAGCTACATTAAGAATCCATTCAGTGACGAATAGTATTCTTAATGAAATGTTGGTTAAGATGTGATGTTGGCTGGGGAAAGTAAGGAAGCTTGCCAGGTAGTCACCAAGGTGAGAGAGAGGACTACTGGCAGAACCCATGCCACTCCACTAGGAGTGCAGGCTCGTGCTCCCTTGACCCCCGCCCCGTGCCCACCGCTGAGCACTACTGCCAGGACTCCAGGCCCCTCCCCACCACTGCAGACCACTGCTGGCACCCACAGGACCCTGTGCCCTCACAGCCCTGACCCGACCCCCACTGCTGCCACCACCATCAGAGCCACAAGGCCTGGAACGGAACAGGACCCCAGCCCTCCATGGCTGCTGTCATGGATTACAGCAAAAGAAGGTGTAAGGAGACGGCACTAGGGTACACAATGGCAAATGAAGCCAAAGTAGCTTCCAAGCTGAGACCCAAAGACACAGCTTCAGGAAAAAGCCTGTTAGCACATAGGCCACACTTCAAGAGCCATACAGCCCACCAGCCCACCCGACACATAGGTATCCCAAGAAGCAACACCTCCAAAGGGACACAATAGCCCTTTAGTAACAGAATCCACAGGAAAGGAGATAGAAAAATATCTGATAAAGAATGCAAAAGCATGACTGTAAGGATACCCAAAGAGACCTGATAGAATAAACACAGCTTAACAAAATTAGGAAGATAGTGCACGTCATGGATGGGACATTTAGCAGACAGACTGAGATCTTGAAAAAGAACCAAACAGAAATCTTGGAAATGAGGAGCTCAGTAAGTCAAATTAAATACAGAGTTGAAATCCTCAACAACATATTATATCAGTAGATCAAGCACAAGAGATAGAAGTCAAATTTGAAAACAGGTCTCATGTAATACCCCAGTTGGTGGTGGGTGGGGAAGGATTGGGCAGGGAGAAGAATGAAGAAGCCTGCAAAACCTTTGGGTACGCCATTAAATGAACACATATTTAAACTTTGGATATTCCTGAAGGAGAAGAGTAAGGCACAAAAAACCTATTTAATGAAATGATAGCGGAAAACATTCTCAAGCTTGAGAAATATGTAGACATCTAACTATAAAACCTTAGGACCCAAAATAGACATGACCAAAAAAAGATTCTCAAGCAAAATAACATATATCATCAAACTATCCAAACTACAACACACAGATTGCTAAAAATCACAAGAGAAAAATGCCAAGTTATGTTTGAAGGAAATCCCCTTTGGACTAACAGCAGATTTTGTTTTAAAATTTATTTCGTTTATTTGAAAGGCAGAGTTACAGAGAGAGAGAGAGAGGGAGAGAGAGAGATCTTCCATCCACTGGTTCACTCCCCAAATGGCCTTGACAGCCAGAGGTAGGCCAATCCAAAGCTAGGCACCAGAAGCTTCTTCTGGATCTCCCACTTGGGTTCAATGGCCCAAGCACTTGGGCTATCTTCCGCTGCCTTCCCAGGCCATTAGTGGGGAGCTGGATTAGAAGTGGAGCAGTCAGGACTTGAACAGACGCCCATATGGGATGCTGGTGTCACCGGTTGCAGTTTTACCCATTACGCCATAATGCTGATTGCTAACAGCAGAGTTTTTAGCAGAAGTCTTACAATCCAGGAGGGAATGGAATGATATAGTCCAATTTCTGAATTTATCAATGAAGGAGAAACAAAGACTTTCCAAGACAAGCAAGAAGAGGAAATTCATCACTCCCAGACTGAACTTTCAAACAATGCTAAAGGGGGTTCTGAATCAAGGAACAAAAGAAAGATAACTACCATCTGAAAACAAGTAAAAGCACAGAACCCTCTAGAAGTACAGATACACATACATTAGGAAAGACTCAATCTTGTCAATACTGTAAACCCCCAAACCACAAAGAACAATACAACAAAAGAACACACGAAGAATATTCAAACCAAATGGAAGAATTTTTTTTAATTACAGGACTAAATAATTCCTCATCAGTGATAATCTTGAATGTAAATGAACTAAATTCCCCAATTACAAAATGCAGAATGATGGAAAATATTTAAAAATTATGACCCAGTGAAATGCTTCCTACAAGAAACTCACTTTTTCAATAGAGACCCATTCAGTCTGAAAATGTAACCATGGGAAAAGATAGCCCATACAAATGGAAACCAAAAGTGAATGAATGGGGGGTAGCTGTAATTATATTACACAGAATAGACCTTAACTCAAAACCTGTGAAAAAGACATAAAAGATCACTATATAATGAGCAAGGGACCCTTCAGCAGCAAGATACAGCAGTTGTAAATATATATGGACCCAAAGCTAGAACACCAGTGCACCCCATTTTATAAAACATTTTTAAACCTAAAAGAAGAGATATACCCCAAAACAACAACAGGGTGGGAATTGACCACACTTTTATCAATGGGCAGATGGTTCATACAAAAAAAAGAAGAAGAAGAAAAGAAACATAAGAATTAAACTATGCTATCCACCCAATGAATCTAGCAGACATTTACAAACATTTCATTTAACAAGTGCAGAATATGCATTCTTTTCATCAGCATATTGAACATATATTAGCCTACAAAATAAATCTCAACAATCTTTTAAGATTTATTTATTTATTTGAAAACAGTTTCAGAAATAGAGAAAAGAAAAGAGAGGAAGAGAGAGAGAAGAAGAGAGAGAGAGGAAGAGAGAGCGAGAAGAAGTGAGAGAGAGATCTTCCATCCACTGGTTCACTCCCCAAATGGCTGCTATGGCTGGCACTGGGCCAGACCTGACTCACCAGATTCATCTGAGTCTCCTACATTGTTGGCAGAGGCCCAAGCATCGGACCATCTTCCACTGTTTCCCCAGCAATAGTAACAGGGATCTGGATTTGAAGTGGAGCAACTGGGACTTGAACCTGCACTCATATGGGATGCCAGCTTCACAGCTGACAGCTTAATCCACTACACCACAATGCTGGCCCCTCAACAAATTTTTAAAAATCAAAATTATATCAGGTATTTTTCCTGAGCACAGTGGACTAAAACTAGAAATCAACAACAAAAGAAACTAGGAATTATACAAATATATGGAGATAACAGCATGCTTCTGAAAAAAAAATGAATCAGTGAAGAAATCAAAAGAGAAATGTAAAAATTTTCTCAAAAATATAAATACAACATATCAAAACTTATAGGATACATGTATTTTTAGAAATAGATTTCAGATAAATAGCCTTATCAATTCTGGAACAAACCACACCCAAAATTAATAGAGGCAAAGAACTACAAAGATCACAGCAAAAATAAATGAAATACACTTTTTAAAATGCAAATGGTCAAGAAAATGAACAGTTTGTTTTTTGAAAAGATAAGCAAAATCAACATATCTTCGGTTAGACTAACCAACAAAAAAGAGAACTAAAATAAGTAAACTCAGAGATGAAAAAAAAGTTACAACCAATACCACAGAAATTCAAGGATCACTAGGGACTATTATAAACTTATACTAACAAATTGGAAACCTTAGAATAAGTGAACAAATAACTAGACACACATAACCCACCAAAAGTGAACCATGAAGACATACAACACTTCAACAGACTAATAAGAAATATGAGATTCAATCAGTCCCAACAAAGAAAAATCCAGGACCAGATGACTTCACTGCTGAATTCTACCATACTTTTGACAAAGAGCTAGCATCTATTCTTCTCAAACTATTCCTCAGTATTGAAAGAGAGGGAACCCTTCCAGTCTCATTTGATGAGGCTGGCACTACCTTGATTCCAAAACCAGACAATGACACAACAGAAAAAGAAAACTATAGAATAATTTCCCTGATGGACACTGATGCAAGAATTCTTAACAAAATACTAGAAAATTGAATCAAAAAATTAGGAAAGATTATTCATCCTAACCAGGTTGTAGGCATGGTTCAATACACACAAATCAATAAACATAATACATCAGATCGAGAGAATGAAGAATAAAAAAATATCATCTCAATAGAAATTTAAGAAAAGCATTTGATAAAATTCAAGATCCACTCATGATTAAACAAAAAGCACCCTTGAGCAAACCAAGTATAGAAGTAATATACTGGGGCCAGCACTGTGATGTAGTGGGTAAAGCCGCCACTTACAGTGCCAGCATCCCATATGGGTGTCAGTTCGAGTCCTGGCTGCTCCACTTCCCATCCAGCTCTCTGCTATGGCCTGGAAAGGCAGTAGAAGATAGCCTAAGTGCTTAGCCCCCTGCACCTATATGGGAGACCTGGAAGAAGCTCCTGGCTCCTGGATCCTGGCTCCTGGATCCTGGCTCCAGACTGGCACAGCTCCAGCCATTGCAGCCATTTGGGGAGTGAACCAGCAGATGGAAGACCTCTCTCTCTCTCTCTCTCTCTCTCTCTCTCTCTCTCCCTCTCTCCCCTCAACTCCCTCCCTCCCCCTGCCTCTGCCTCTCTGTAACTCTGCCTTTCAAAAAAATAAATAAATCTTTAAAAAAATAAGCAATGTACCTCAACATAATAAAGGCAATATATGGCAAAATCATAGCCAACATCGTGCTGAATGGGGAAAAGCTGAAAGCATTTCTTCTTAGATCTGGAACCAAACAGGGATATCCACTTTCACCATTCTTTTTTAGAAATCTTTTATTTCATAAATTTCATAGGTACAGCTTTTGGATTATAGCAGTTCTTCCCCCCATACCCACCCTCCCACCCCCAAACTGTCCCACCTCCTACTGCTTCTGCCACCCATTCTTCATTAAGATTCATTTTTAATCATCTTGTTTATGAAGTCAGTGATTACCTGAGGCTCTTGCCATGAGCTGTCAAGGCTATGGAAGCCTTTTGAGTTCACAAACTCCGTCAGTACTTAGGGCCATAAACAACATGGAAATTCTCTCCTCCCTTCAGAGAAAAGTACATCCTTCTTTGATGGACCTTCCTTTCCACTGGGCTCTCACTCACAGAGATCCTTCATATAGATCATTTTTTTGCCTCATTGTCTTGGCTTTCCATGCCTGAAATTCTCTCATGGGCTTTTCAGCCAGATCCGAATGCCTTAAGGGCTGATTCTGAGGTCAGAGTGCTATTTAGTGTATTTGTCATTCTATGAGTCTGTTATATGGCATGCTTCCCATGTAGGATCATCCTCTCCTTTTTAGTTCTATCTGTTGTTATTAGCAAACACTTTACTTTCACCATTCTTATTCATTATGGCACTGGAAGTCTTAGCCAAAGCAACTGAGCAAGAGAAAGAACCAGAATGCCTCCAAATAGGAAATAAGCAAGTCAAATTATTGCTGTTTGCATATGACATGATTCTGTACATATAGGAAAAACCAGAGACTCCACTGAAAGACTAAGAGAGTTGATAAATGAATTCAGTAAAGTTACAGATTGTAAAATCAATACAAAAAGATCAATAATATTTTTATAATTATATAATTATATAACCATTTTTATAACCAATAATGAACTCACTGAAAAATAAATCATAAAGGCAGCCCCATATATAATAGCTACAAAAAATAAAATCCTAGAAATAAATATAAACAAGGATGCAAAAGACATCTACAAGGAAAATTACAAAACACTGATAAAAGAAATTGAAGAAAACACCAAGAAATGGAAAACTTCCCTTATTCATGGATTCGAAGAATTAGTATCATTAAAGTGCTCATACTACTCAAAGCAATTTACAGATTGAATGCAGTCCCCTTCTAAATCAATGGCATTATTCTCAGAACTTGAAAAAACAATCCTGAAACTTATGTGGAAGCACAAAAGACCCCCAAATAGCCAAAAACAATCTTGAGCAAAAAGAACAAAACTGGAGGCATCACAATACCTGATGTTGAGATGAACTAGAATTATGATAACCAAAGTGGCATGATCCTGACATAAAAACAGACACATAAACCAATGGAATAGAGTAGAGATTCCAAAAATTAACCTTAACATCTGCAGTCAACTGATTCTTTTTTTTTGTAAGATTTATTTATTTATTTGAAAGTCAGAGTTACACAGAGAAAGGAGAGGCAGAGAGAGAGATCTTCCATCCTCTGGTTCACTCCTCAATTGGCCACAATGGCCAGAGCTACACCAATCTGAAGCCAGGAGCCAAGAGCTTCTTCCAGGTCTCCCATGAAGGTGCAGGGGCCCAAAGACTTGGGCCATCTTCTACTGTTTTCCCAGGCTATAGCAGAGAGCTGGATTGGAAGTGGAATAGCTGGATCTCAAACCAGTGCCCATAGACACTGCAGGCAGCAACTTAGCCCACTATGCCAGAGTGCCAACACCACCAACTGATTCTTAACAAAAGTGCCAAAGACATACATTGAAGAAAGGATAGCCTCATCAATAAATGGTGCTGGAGAAAACTGAATATTCATATGCAGAAAACTTAATCTTGTCACCACTTCTGACCCTATACAAAAAACAACTCAAAATGGATCAAAGACCTAAATGAAAGATCTGAAATTGCAAAACTACTAAAAGAAAGCATAGGGGAAACACTTCAGAATATCAGTATAAACAATGATCTTTTTTTTTTTTGCTAAGAACCTAGAAATACAGTTAACAAAAGCAGAAAAAGACAAATGGGATTATATCAAGCTATGAAGTTTCTACATAGCAAAGAAAAAAATCAACAGAGTAAAGAGACACCCTATAGAATGGGAGAAAAATTTTGCAAACTATTTATCTGATAAAGGATTAATATCTAGCATATATAAGGAACTCAAAGAACTCAATATTAAAAAAACATATAATCCAATTAAGAAATGGGCAAGTGATATAAATGGACACTTCTCAAAAGGAGAAATTCAAATTCCCAGCAAATTTAAGAAAAAATGGTCAAAATCATTAACCATGGGGAAATGCAGATTAAAACCTCAATGTGATATCATCTCACTCCAGTTAGGATAATGATTATCAAGAAGAAAAAAAATGACAAATATTGATATAAAGGACATATAGAAGCCGGCTTCGTGGCTCACTAGGCTAATCTTCTGCCTTGTGGCGCCGGCACACCGGGTTCTAGTCCCGGTCGGGGCGCCGGATTCTGTCCCGGTTGCTCCTCTTCCAGGCCAGCTCTCTGCTGTGGCCAGTGAGTACAGTGGAGGATGGCCCAAGTACTTGGGCCCTGCATCCCATGGGAGACCAGGAAAAGCACCTGGCTCCTGCCATTGGATCAGCGCGGTGGGCCAGCAGCGGCGGCCATTGGAGGGTGAATCAACGGCAAAGGAAGACCTTTCTCTCTGTCTCTCTCTCGCACTGTCCACTCTGCCTGTCAAAAAAAAAGGACATATAGAAATTTAAAGAATATAAATGTTATAAAGAAAATTAAATTCTTACACACTCTTGGTGGGAATGTAAATTAGTACAATCATTATAGAGAACAATAGGGAGGTTCCTGAAAAAAATAACTAAAATCAGATCTACCATATAATCCAACTATCCCTGTCCTGGAATCATATACAAAAGAAATGAAGTCAGCATACAAAGTTACTTCAAAAATCTCATGGAAAATGGAATTAAAAGATGAGTTTCTTTTGTGCAAAATAATTGTGAAACCATGCCTACTTTTCTTCATAATACACATTTTCCATAAACTTTTTGAAGTACCTTTGTGTCAAAGGTATACATATACTCCCACGTCCACTGATGCACTATTTGCAGTCGTTAAGATGCAGAATTGACCTCTATGCCAGCCAATAGATGAGTGGAGGCAGAGACTGTGGTACAGATGCGCAATGCAAGCATTTCACCGTGGAGGAGAAATGACATCATTTACAGCAAAGTGGTTGGACTGGAGGAAGGAACTGTAAGTGAAGTGTAACAGGTCAGATTCAGAAAGACAGACACCACGTGTTCTGTGTCAGATGTAGAAGCCAAAAAATAAAAAGTTAATCTGAATGCAGAATAGTGACTATCAGAAGTTGGAAAGAGATTGGAGGGCTAGAGAGAGGTTTGATAACAGGCACCAAAACGTAGGTCAGATAGAAGGAATGAGTTCTAGTGTTTCACAGTCCAGCGGGGTGACCTTTTATACAGACTGTGAATAAACAGAAGAGAAGAGCTTCCAACGCAGGGTACCGACAAGGAGAGGGAAGGGTTAATTACTCTGTTTGATCAGTACACACTGTGTGCATTTATTGAAATATCTCACTGAACCCCATACATTTTTTTTCTTTTTAATTTATTTGGTTATATGAAAGTCAGTGATACACACACATGCACAAATGCAGAGAGAGAGGGAGAGAGAGAGTTATCTTCCACCTGCTGTTACACTCTACAAATGGCTGCAATGGCCAAGACTATGCCAGGCCAAGGCCAGGAGCCGGAACTTCTTCCAGGCAGATCTCCCACATGGGTGCAGGGGCCCAAACCTTGGGACATCTTCAGCTGATTTCCCAGGCTGTTAGTATGGAGCTGGATTGGAAGCAGAGCCGCCAGGACCCCAACCAGTGCCCATATGAACCCCATACTTTTATACAATTACTAATTATTAACCAGATTTAAAAAAAAAAAACATACATCAGGATGCAAATGTGATTTGATCATGGCACACTGAACATGTGTGAAAGTATCACAATATACCCCACAAGTTATACAATTGAAACAATAATTTAAAATTCCCAAAAAGCTGAGTGTAATTAAAAAAAAAAAAACGGACAGGGAAATGGAAGGGGGGGGGGTCCCCAGGGGACGCCAATTGCTAATAACAGCAAACAACTCAGTAAGAGCAAATTTGCGACTTTTCGCTGAGTGCTTGCTGAGCGCTTTGCCCCATGTTCATCTCAAGTCCTCACCCCACAGTGAGGTGGCTTCTACTTTTGTCCCCGTCTTGCAAAGGAGAAAGCCTATGCTCACAGGGGGTCGGGCAGCTTGCCCAAGGTCCATGTGTCTGCACTGAAGCATAGGATCTTGTCTACTCCCAGGGCTGTATCGATTAACAAAAATACCCCGTAGTAATCTGGAAATAACAGAACTTCCCCCCACCTGCCCAGTTACTCCCAGGAGCGGCTAGGCCTGTTCTGCTTGGCGGTGGCCAGCTGGCCAGTGGTGAGGCTAAGGACTACAGTCAGAGTTGTAAAAGAAGAAAGATGCACAGAGCAAAGAGGAATTATTTCCTGCAGGTGGAGGGGAGCCAGGGATGTAAGCTCCCAATGAAAGCTGACTGTACCTGGGCTGCAGGGGCATTGCTGCCCTGGGACACCTGCCCCTGAGGGTAGAAAAGCCAGCTTCCCCTTTGAGGGCAGTGGTCCCAAAGGGGCATTTTCCATCACACACTCAACTGCCAATTATTTTTATACCCAAATAAACAAATCCATCAGCTGGGTGCACAAAGTTAATGGACCTGCCCCGAGTTAGGGCCCTGTCTGCCCCTGGTCTTCTCTGCAGCCAGGGCCCCAATAAATATGCAAATTACAAAACTGTCTCCCAAATGTAGAAGCCTCTCTTGCTGTCATCCCAGGAAGCTCTCAGGCTCCACATTTCATTAAACCACAGTTGCTATTTTAGGACAAGGCCGCGTGCTCTTGATGTATACTTCCAGCTTGCGAGGCACTTTTCACTGTGTCAGACATCCAGCCAGCAGTGGAGGGCTGGAGTTAACCTGCCGGAGAACTCAGAAGTCTTCACCCCTCACCCTAAATAAGGCGACTTTGACTTCACATACAACTCTTGAAATGGAGGCTACAAAAAAACACAATCTGTCACTGTAATTATTGTAATTGCCAGAAATTATATTTTGCTTAGACATCAAGGTAAACAGCACATTGCAGCAGAGAAAGTCTCTTAGGCCCAGGTCATGGGATGACTTTGATTGCTGTACACACACGTGCATGCATGCACACATACTGAGAATACATCAACACTTGCACAGGTGTTTTCTGGAAAGGAAAATCCAGCTTGCATTGATCAGCACACTTTCTTGCTTTCTTCACTTTGCTGGATCCTGAAACACATGCTGATTGTGTGCACCTGAAAGGGTTGGGAGATTGGGACTCAAGACACACTTCTGCATGAGCTCCCGGGAAGTCCACACTCCCGCGGCTTCAGTTCCAAGTCTCTAAGATAGATATCGGTATTCCTGTAGACTTAAATCTTCATAAAGGCGATGGCATCATATCAATGCTAGGAACTAAACCTAAGGAAAAAATAAGAGAGAAAAACACTCAGATACCCCTGTCAAAGTGCCTGGGTCAGACTCCTGGCTCTGCTTCCAATTCCAGCTTCCTGTTTGGGCAGCCTGAGAGGCAGCAGGAGATGGCTCAAGTACTTGGGTCATTACCATCCATGCGGGGGATCTGGATTGGGTTCCAGACTTGTGACTTTGGACTGGCCCAGTCATGGTTGTTGAAAGCATCTGAGTAGTGAACCAACAGACAGAAGATAGCTATTTTGTCTGTCTCTGTGCCTTTCAAACAAAATCAAAATAAATGAGTAAAAATTTTAAAAAGCAACTTGAAGGCATTGAGTGTTGGAATCTAGTTTTTCCAGCCTCTGAAGTCATCGCCCTTGTTCCAGATGTGAAGGAGGCTGAAAGACGTCAGGAGAAGCACCACTGTGTGCAGCTGTTGGCTGACAGTTAACGCTCGAGGGAAAAAATCCAAGCAACCAAGCAGTCCTTTGACTACCGTGTGCAAGAAAATACAGGACTTGGGAGTGTGCAGGCATCCACGGCGCCACTTTCAGTAATTCTAGCCACTTGGCAATGATTTCTTAGGTAGAATGTCCTTCCGTGGTTACTTTAGAGGGTCACTGTGCTCTCCGTACTGAGTGCAGACGAGAGAAGCAGGGAGCTGAGAATATTCCCCCTGAAGATTCAGGTTCTTGTGCCTGGTCGTAGACGCTTTAATTTCTTGAATTTCACTCTTTCTGCATTTGCCACAGAGAACGAGTATAACTGGGATGCGTGAAAACACCTTGACAAGTCGGCCCGTCTGTCTCATTGCCTAGAGCAAAATCACACAGAGCCATTGCTAACTGCTGGGAACAGGGCTTTATTTCAGGGGTCCCTACAAGAGAATCCCAGCTTCCCCCAGCTTGTCGGTCATCTCCCTGAGGAAGTACGTCCTGTGTTCAACTTAAACCTCTCATAAGAGTTTGCCCATTGCTTCCTGCTCGGTTCTCATTCAAGGCTGGGGACGGCTGGGCCCTGTCTCCGGTATCGTCATCTTTGCTGCTGCCGTCCTGCTGCAAGGCGGCTGCTGCTGCCAGATGGGCCCCTGCTGTGGTCAGCACCGTACTTCCATTGCCTGCAGTCATGCGAGGGGGGACTGATTTTCACCTGTGGAGACCTGGGAGACCAAGGCTCAGAGAGATGGAGAGAATTACCCAAAGTCAGCCCAGCCGGTTAGTAGCAGAGCTAAAACACCAACCCAGGTCTGAAAGACTTGTTCTGCACACGCTTGCTGCATCATCTGTTTCTGTGCATTTAAAAGCTGTTTATTTCCCCCCTTCGTGGTTTTCACTAGGTGAACTTTTCCAAGTCTCTCCTCTTATTACCTAGCCCAGAGTTCTGTGCTGCTCGGGAGTGGGTGCTGGTGTCTGCTTGACAGGAAGAAAGGGCACCAGCCTGGTATTTTCTGCCTGGCTGAGATCTGCCCTTTTCAGATGACTGGGTTTGGCTGAGGGGAAGGAGAGTCGATTTTAAAGCCTGGGGAACAGAGTCAGCTCGCAGACCTCCCTGGGTGGACAGGGCCAAAGAGACACTCCTGGAGCTGTTTTCAGATCGATGTAGTTTTTACTTAGAGGATGTGGATGGTTTTCGGTTTTTGGTTTTTGGTTTTGGGTTGGGCTGGCAGGAGAGGAGCCTACAAAGGCTGGAGAGGGTTGAAGAACACCCACTCTCCCAACAACCACCCTTGACGTTACCACTCGTGAGGGACGGCGGTGAGAGGGACTTTGGGGAACCTCAGTGGGGTTCTCTGGTGGCCTGAGGGTTACAAGAAAGCTGCAGGTGTTGGGAAATCAGAGGTGCCACTGCTAGGAGTGTACGTGTGCACAGAGAAAGGACCTGCGTCCTGGGGCCGTGAGCTGCAGTTGAGTGCGACCCATTATTCTATGAAACAGAGGAGCACTAGGCCAGATGGGGCCGAGCGACACCCACCACGGGTAAGGAGCGTCTCTACCTCCCCGGAAGCGCTCCACTGGGGGTCCCAGCGTGTTTCGTTTATAATCCAGTACTTTGCTTCTGGGTCATAGTGGATCAGAAGATAAATGGGCTCTTTCAGTGTAGGATTTCCAATCCCCAATGCTAGAAATACTCCTGATTGAAAGCCCTGTTTGTGTTTCGGCTCTCTGGTACATAGCCCTGGTGAAAAGTCCGTTCTGTTTATTTCTGAGCCCTTACCTAATCCCTAGAGATCTGGGCTTCCAAGTCAAAATAGCTTCATTCAGGCAACAGAACAGAACACAAGCAGCTCAGCTCAGAGCGACTGTAAAATGGGAGTGGCCCCATCTTCTGCGTCGCCCACTTTGGGGGCCACCCTCACCAGTCTGCCAGAGAGTCTCACTTCTTCATTTGGACGGCTCCTTCCTTTCTCCGGGAGGCCAGGATGTTGTTGGCCCCAAAGGGTCAGCAGAACAATCATGCAGACACTGCTGGTTCTCTTCTGCCTGCAGCTGCCTCGACGAAAATTGCACAATCTCTGGCTTCCCGTTAATTAAGGAGAGACACTTTGTCCCATTAGTGGAGAGCGAAGGAAGTCACAACTAGGCAGGAGGCAGTGAACAGCCCAGTGCTGCCCTTCACTCGTTTCTCATTAGCATGTGGTGACTCATGTACTCAGTGTCTACTGAACACCATCAGCTTGAAAGGCACCATGCACAGAGACGGGAATGGAAAGGGAATGAGAAGGAAGGGAAAAAAGAAAAGGAAGACGGGGGCAGGGAGGGAGTGAAAGAAGAGAAGGAAGAGTGGAACTCAGAAAAAGTCCTGTTCTCTTAAAGCAGCCGCAGTCAAGTTCAGGGGCTATGGGTGTGGTCCTCGGATGCGCTCTTGGAGCCTGGTTTAGAGCCAAGGCTTAGTGAACATTTCACCCAGATTTCAGAAGCTGGGCAGAGGGGAGGAAGAGTCTAGGCTGAGGAACCAGTGAGAGTGAAGGCTTGGAACCTAAGCAACACATCCACAGCCTGAGTTAACGTGGATAAGACCGGAAAGAAAGCAGAGGAGTGACAGAGGGCTTTCAAAGTGACCAGAGCTGGCAGTGGACATTGGCAGTTGGGTGAGTGATGTCACCACGGTGATTTCAGGAGGGGCGAGGTGCAGCTGCTTGTGCGACAGAGTTTAGGGATTCCAGTGGGAGCTGGGGAGCCAGCCCAAGGCTGTGGTCGTGTCCAGGAGGAGGGACTGGAGATTGAACTGGGGCAGGTGAAAGCATAGAAGACCCACCCAGGAATCCCAGCAGAGTCAGACTCCCAGGTCTGAGCCTTCCCTTAGCAGATGTCTGGGAGTGAGGGCAAGGGAAGGCTCAAAGTGGAAAACGGCGACCTCAGGGACATTGCCCAAGTCCTTTAGACCAAGAAGGAAAGAGCTGTAAACAGGTCTCTGCTGTGGACATCTCCGTGCACTGGAGAGGTGACCGGAGGCACAGGACGAGCCCGAGGGTGACTTGGGTGTCACAGCTGAAAGGAGAGACCCAGAAGATGCCTACAGAAGGAGAAAGCCACAGGACGCGGCCCTGGGGACCAGGGTCTGAGTGACAGCGCAGGAAGCCACAGAGAGGAAAGCTAACAAAAGGCCACTCTGCGGGAGGCTGCTGGCCTTGGTGACCTGGACAGCTTGTGCCTCCCTGAGGGAGTCCTAGGAATCTGGGAGACAGAAACCTTTCAGGGGGGACTTAGGGACAGGTCCGAGAGTAGTGCGTTAGAAACTCTGCCTTCAGGAAACCATGGTGAGGGAAGGAAGAAACTAGAAGGGGGACTGCTTGTGGGTGAGATTCAGCCATGCCTCTCCATCTGAGCTTGCTCTCTGAGTGCTTCCAGGGCCCCACGGTGGGCTTCCCACAGCACCCACCACTCACCAGGCACACAGCACCTCTTCCCAGGCAAACCATTTGTTCACCAAAGGCACAAATCTGCTCCCTCGTTCACCACTTGAGACTTGGTAGAGCCACACGCATGGTCACGGACTGGAGTTTGGAGACAGAGCAGGGAGCGCTGGCATCACAGGGTTCCAGAAGAGACAGAGTCAGAAGGGAGATGGAGGGGTTGGGCCAGGAGACACAAGAGGACAGGTGAGCACAGCGTGGTTGTGAGAGGGTTGTGAGAGGCTCCCCTGCCCCTAGCCACCACCCCTTGTTGAAGTGTCCACTGAGGTAGGGACAGGAAAGCACCAGTTCTCGCCTCATTCCAGGGTGAGTGAGCCCCCTGTGTTGTCAAGACGCCGCCCTAGGCAGCGAGACAAGGCTGTCAGTCCCCATTGCAGGAGCCGTGCAGCCGCAGGCATGCTGTAAAATTACGGCCACTGGGAAGGAAGATGGCTTGTCCTGCAGTCTGGAGCTCTGATGAGAAGGCTGGGCCTCCTGCAGCTGCCTCTTGCTGTGAAGACATCTTGAGATAGAAGGCACATCCAGGAAGTCTCAGTACAAAAGGAGGGGGATGTCCAGCTCTCCTGTTTACTGCTGAGAGATGCCTCAGCCAGCCTGCTTCCTTCCAGCCTCTTTGGACAAGAGAGAGATTAAACATCTGTCTTGCCTGAGTCAGTATACATGGAGCTTTTGGGTATAGGCAGCCAAACTGAAACTTTACTGCTAGACTCATTAGGGAAAGTTTTTATATCGCCAGGGTAGGTCGCCTCCCCGGGCTCCCTGGGGTGGGTGCTGTATGAGCAAGGCCCTGCTTCACCATCTGCCACACGCACCCACAGAGCAGGCACCACGCAGCGCAGCGTCTCCGGCGCTCGGGGGTCACCAAGTGGCTGGCGGAACTCAGTGTTCCTGGTGCGCTTCACAGCGACATTCAGAAATACAGCACTCAAGTAATGCTAGTGACTCTTGATCAGATGACCTGGGACGATTCCTGCTGGGGATGAGACAGCTCTGTCTTAAAAACAGGCCAAATTGCTCCTGTTCCTACAGAATTCAAGTGTTCGTGTTTCATCAGGTTGGTGAAAGAAATCAGGGTTGCATCACAAGCGACTTAACGGAGCGTAAGGGTCCTAGGGCTGGTTTCCTTTTGAGGAATGGAAAGGCACCCGCAGCGGGAAGCTCAGGAGCCCATTGGCCTTGGTGTGCCATTACCCTTGGCTTGAGGGCGTCTTCCGGGAGGCTGGGCCCACCTGCAGCTTCCCTCTGTGGACAGAGGGGACAGAAGCAGAGAGCAAAGATAACTCTGCCTCTCCTCCTGTAACCTCTCCACCTTGCTGAGCCACTCCTCCAAAAATGAGGTGCAGAATCCCCCATGTGACCTGAGATCAACCCATTCCTTCAGCGTTTTTCCCAGAAGAGTTCTCTAGGTCTGACTGTTCTTCTGTAGGCTGTGCTTGGGGTGGGCGCCCGGCCAGACTGTAAGCTCCCTGAGGGCAGGAGCTGTTTCTGGTAGTTCTTTGTGACTGTCATGGTCAGATCCAGAGCCATGCACTTCTAAGTCTGCCCCTTCCCTTACAGAGGGCTTCCTGGAGCCCACATAAAGCCAAGGCTGCTTGCCCAAGCCCAAGGCCACAGAAGCAGGGACACCAAGCCTGGGGTGGACCTTGGGTGCTCCTGACCCCTGAACACACACAGGGCGAGCTGCCAATGCTTTCCAACTTTAGGACGTCTTTCTGAAGTTGACACTGACCTTTTGTCACTTCTGTTATCCCATTACCAGCTCTGATCCAAGCTATGCACAATTATTTGTTCTGTTCTGTTTTCCCTTCTTCTTGCTCTTCCATTGACCATTTCCACTTAGGGAATTATGCGTTTTACTCGAGATTAGGTTTTGCTGCCCACTTCCTGGGCACACACACAATTGCTTCTCCAGTGGAAAGCTGTGAGCCGTTCACCTGATTGACCCTTTCTGCAAGACGAGGAAGTTGTGAAGATGAGCAGTTCTCTCCATTGGAGGAGCAAGGCTTGGGTCTATTAGCCTTAAACTCTCATAGAGCCTCAAGTGTTCTACCAATCAGCGCCGGCCGCAGTAGCTCGTATATTCCCTACTGAATAATGAATTGGCATCAGTTAATATGCAGATTCTCGTAAGCTCCTAATAAATAGATCTAAGAAGTTTCCCTGAGTTTGTGAGAGGGGTGTTTTGGTATGACCACCAAAAGGCATTTTACCTCCTTTATTCTTTGGAGCAATTTATTTGGCTCTTCAAGCATATGGAGGCCAAAAAAACCGTTTCCTTAGGATAAAAATGTGCAATAAATCAGCTTCACAAGTCATTAAGTGTAGCTGCAGCCTCTGCTGGAGTGACGAGGTGCCAGATGCCGTGTGTGGTGCCGCCCTGGCGTTCTCTTTCTCTTCCCGTGGATTTGAAAGCTGACATTTGCCCAGGGTCACCGAGATTGCAAACCGCAGAGCCAGATGCTGGAGCACAAAATGTGTCTCTGACTACTCGGGTTAACAGCCTTCCCCGGAGTCAGAGCAGCGCTCAATCGTCCTGTCAACGGCGTGGGCACCTGTGTGGAGGAGGACGTGTGCGGGAGATGCTGGGCTCAGAG